>NC_041403.2:97381671-97690421 GCF_900747795.2 Erpetoichthys calabaricus | reverse complement strand
GTTACATTTGTTTTATATTCCTTTGTCAAGAACTAGCTACCAAGTTTTTCTAAACTGGTTTTACAGTAAAGATGTTGTGTTTGACTCGCCATTTGGTGTAGTTCAATTGTTTTGCTGCATTAATTTAGACCATACATACATACAAAGAAATAGCAGCAGATTGTAGAAGTGGAGTTTTTTTTACATCTAGAATATTGACAATCAAGAATTAGATATACTGTCACCCTCTGTGCTCTGTTTATGACTCTCTGACCAGAGCATCTGTCTCCGAGGACTATCAAATCACACCATTCCAGTGGTTCCACCTCCATTACAGCCATATTCATAAACTATTGACACGTTTAATTTAGCTGTGGCCTTAAGGGAAAAAAAAAACTTTTGAGGCAATAAATAAGAAGCTAAATAAATAACCCTTTATTTGAGATTCAGTTTAGTAACGTACATCAACTTAAGGTAGGTCAGTCTCTCACCCCCACTTAAATTCCCCCTTATGGCCAACGCGGGACCAATGTAACCTCATGAAATACTGTGTAACAGTACGATTGGACAGCACTTGATAAAAGAAAGGCATAAAGACACTTGTGATCGCGTCTTTAAAAATACATGCAGAGGTGTTGAGAAACGAATAGCAGCGCTATTATAACCTGTAATCGAACTGCAGACAAACCTACGTGATGCACTGTACGTTCTCTCATTGCGATCGAATTTCGGGCGTGATGCGGACAGAGAGGCACATTGATTTTGACCTGCTGTCTGTACCGTAGTAAATGTTAATGAGTCATTCCAATATGGACATTATTAGCAAATAATTATAAGGGTTAAGACAGTATACATTTGTTTTAAGATAAACTAAATTGAGGTCACATTTCATATTATGCCTACTAGATAGTAAATATAGTAATAACAGTTCAGGAAAACTCACCCGCTACTTGTACTGTCATAAAACTGAGTACATCAGTGTGTGCCCTCAGCACAGCTTGCCTCTAGTCACCAGTTTGAAACGTGTTCTTTTCGTGCCATTCACAGTAGCATGTAATGTTAAAGGAGTCTTCCACTTGTTTGATAAGCCTTTTGTTCACAAAATGTCTGTTTGGTAAATAAACCAAATTGTCCTGGAAAATGCGGCGGTTCGAAAACACAACTGTTAGCAAACCTCTCCGTGACAATTATTTTTTTACTGGGTTGGGGGAGTTAGCTGCTGCCTGTTAATGTGAAAACACCTTAAAATCTGCACTTTAGTAGTTTGCTCTTAAGCAAATGTAACCTTTACTTGAGCCAATTTGCAGAAAGGTATCTCTGCTTTACTCAATGCTTTTGGGTACTTTATACAACACTGTAAAATCCATACATTTTCAAAACCTGTTTATCCTGATTGGGGTCGCTGGAAAGCTGGAGCTAATCCGTGCAAGCATCATGCACAAGGCAGAAATAACCCCAGTTATGCCTAATTTGCTTTAGGTGCCTAGAGTACATACTGTAACTTGAATTTAATAGACATTTTTGCTTAATGGAAACTTCTTTGAACTATTAATCTAGAATGTATGATACACTGGGTGGCAAACTCAGATGCTGGAGGGCTGTTGTGGCTGCAAGTTTTAATTCTAGTCACTTTCTTAATTAGTATCCATTTACTGCTGCCAATGACACACCTCTCTTTTCTCATAATTTTAACTATCTGGCTTTTAATGATTCAGAAACGTTTTCACTTTTTCATTTGCTCCTTAATCAGCAGCCAAGCAATAATTAGATGCAAAGTGAGCCAACACATTATCCAGCTAACTATCAGGTCTCGTACTTAGTTTCCTGGAGGGCCACCAGTTTCATTCCAGATCGTTTCTTAATTAAAAGCGCATTCTTGCAGTTACTGAAACACATTATTTAATTGTAATATTTTTACTGCTCATTTAAAAGTATTCAAATGCTTTGTGGACCAGAGGAAATTAACATTTCTCAGACCTTCACTTTTTGCTTCTCAACTGAAAGAAGTTAATATTGTATGATGGACATATAGATGCAAACAGGATCAGGTTACTTGGTAATCTGTTGAATGGCTTTGCATCTCATTATTGCTTGTCTGCCAGAAACATTTAGGATTCTGAATCATAAAAAGCAAGTCAGTATAAAAATGAAGGCAAAAATAGTATGTTCCATCAGCAGCAATAGTTGGCTGCTAGTTAAGACAGTGGCTGAAATTAAATCCTGCAGCCACTATGACCATCAAGGATCTGAATTTGACATGTCTGTTGTATTGTATAATACAGCAAAAGTCAGCTTCTAATAATTTCATTTGTTGTGATCTACGTTAAAACTTTGTGTTTATCTTCTTATAAACACATATACCATGATGGTCATGGCTGTTTCCTTGCTTTATAAACAACCTCATTCCGTGGGGTTTAACTGTAGACACTTGTTTAGGAACAGATATAGCACTAAAGCATTACAAACATTCTGTGGCAAACTGGTTAGATTTCAACGCAGTCTCCAGTCTTCTACTTCTAAAGCTTTTTCCACTTTCATGTGTGATCACTATTTTGGACCAGCCTCTTCCATTCACGTCTGTTTACACTTCCTTGCATGATATCCCTTTCTCTGTTAGGCCCCCTTCATACAGTTTGTCCCCTTTCTCTTTGGCTGTTCTGTTCTCTGTGCTGACATCTCCATATCCATAATTCTTCTCCTCACATTGCGTACTGTACCTTTCATGATATGCCTGTACCACTTTAACCTTCTTTACTGCATTTTTTGAGAGTTCCCCAACTTTAACTGTACGTCTGATTATCTCATTACTGATCTTATTCAGCTTTGTAAATCCACACATCCATCTTAACAATCTCATTTCTCTAGCACCCAGTTTCCTTTCATGCATCTTTTTAACTGCCCAGGTTTCTGATCCATACAACAGTGCTGGTCAGACTACTGTTTTATACACTTTATCCTTCATTTTTTTTACTACTGTTTTTGGTCACTTTTCCAATTTTTCCAACCTGATTGTTTTCTGTTGTTTATTTATAAAACTAGTTCTCCACCCTTTATTATTGTTGATCTTATCTGGACTTTTCCATCCTTTTAAGCCTGTAGGCACTGTCAAAAATACTCTAGTTTATCCTTGTATACTTACCCAGCCATCCTTTCTCTTTTCATGCATCTTCACATTTGTATATCCCTATAATGTCTAGAATCCTGGATGTCTTCCTTTTCCTTTTATGTAGGCTCAATCACACTATTTCTCCACTGAACTGACATTTTATCTTCACAATAGATCTTTGACATCAGTTCCCATAACAAATCTATTCCTTCTTCCACCAGTAAACAATAAACACTGATTGGGAAATAATCAATATTTCATTATTGTAGATAAAAAATGAATTGTTTTTTATCCACCCTGCCATTAGTTGCATCTTATATACAATACTATCAACTGTATAACAAGACACACTTATTCAATACAATGTACAAATGAGTGTTATTGAATCATATTAGACTGTTATTTTTTAATTTAAAGATAACCCTTGTGGAATTCCGATTTTGGTGATGTTGCATTTTTCTTCTTATATAATTATATTGTTCTACTGTATATAGAGATTGATGATGTTTGGCTAATTTGCATGTTATCATTATTATTCCATAATGTTCTACTATACAAATAATTTTGTTGGTTTACATTAAGTGTTGGTCTGGATGTGTTATGAATTGGATTAATTATCAATGCAGTTTTGAATACATTATTTTTAAACAACCTCCTTAAGAGAAAATAACAATGCATCCACATATCATTTAAAAGGATCGACTTCCCCATGGCCCTGCTCCAGATAAGCACATTTATAAAAATAATGAATGGTCTTTCCAGCCACTATGATGATGGAGTTATAGAGTTTGTATGGCAGAAAAGGGAAGCCCTTTTTATACATTCACACCAAGTAGTATTGTAACATGCATCTGACATGCAGTTTATTAAAGTTAGCTGATCTCATTCTGAAATTATGCATAGACTTAAAAAAAAACTGTAACCAATTTTCCTGTGTTAATGTACAGTATATTATGCCTGTCCTCTTTGCAACATGTAAATGTATTTTTTTATCTGCTTAGTTATCTGATTCATACGTAAACTAGCATGAAAAGGCATAACCAAATTCCAATGCTGACCAGTGGCTTGTTTAAGAAGACTTTTTGAACCTAACTTTTAAAATCTTTATTTCATTTCTGTGCAACTTCTTCTTCTTTCGGCTGCTCCCATTAGGAGTTGCCACAGTAGATCATCATTTTCCATATTCTCCTGTCCTCCGCAATATGTGGACAACAATACAGATTTCATTTCTGTGCAACTATTTAGTTAGAAAAAGCATGTTGAGTTAAATATAAATGTTATAAATATAATGCAAAATCAGACAAGAAGGATTTTTTTTTCTGTCGAGTTGTTAAAATATCTTAACAATACATTCAGTTGCTTTCAAGTTCTGCTCCCCCACTTGTTTAGAATTTGGTATTCTCCGTCCTACTTCTTACAATCTTATTTTCCCCTCGAGAGAGAGTAAACACTATGAAACCTCCTACTTCACTTTGGAACTAATGATGAAGTATTACACTTGTATGTTGCACAGTTTTCATTTGGCTGCTGAAGTACTCAATAACCCTAATAATCAACATGTGAAACAATAAACCATGTTTTGTATTACCAAAAAAAGTTTAACCTACACTCATTACCTTTGGTTTAAAAGTAACTCAGTAACTTTCCTTGAATCTGAAGTTATAATGGTCTCCTTATTCAACATTTCACTAGAAAATCTATCTATCTATCAAAATGAATGTAAGTATTTTGTTTTTCATGTCCATTTGTTGTACATTTTAATTCTGTTCTTAGAATAAGGGGAGGCTTCTCCTTCAAGAAGAATAATGGATTGGTGAGGAACGTGTCTATATTTCTTTTTTGTGTGGTGCAACACTACATATTATGAGTGGGGGCAAATTAAAGCCTTTTGAAAAAATATTGTGGGCAGCTTTAACAACTGTGAGTATGAGGGTATGACACACAAGAAAATTAGCCCCTTGTGCAGAGTAAACTAATGTTACATTCAGGCTATGGATATTAGTGTGATAGTGGCTTTAGCACTTTTAGTCTTTGGAATACTGTAATTAAGTGAAAAAAATGACAAAAGTTTGAATGTATCCATTTTATAAGTTGTTTACAAAGTTCTGCCCCCTCTTTCAGTCTTCCTGTCTGTCCAGATGCTGACTATAATTTGTGTGTGTGTTAGATCACAAATGATGTTATCTACTAGGCTTTTCTTTTAGTATTGAGTTTAGCATTTTACTCTGGTTTATTGTCTTTTATTGTAATTAATGCTTTCTATATATTCTGCATCTATCTGTTTTAGTGTTCTATTGAGGAAACATTTGTATCCAATGTTACATATACAGTATCTGTCTATTCCAGTTCATTATCAATGTGTAATTTATATACAGGCACTGTAGGAATTCTCAAATTCATGTGTCATAAATAAGATAGATAAGATAACCCAACTCTTTTTTTAATAAATAAGAACATTAGTTTGTAATAACACAAAAATTATCTTAGTTAAGAAAGTGAGTGTATAATTTAAATAAAGAAGTGGTAGCTGGATACAGAAAGAATTCCAAAAACAATGCTGTCCTTTTATTAAGTCTAGATACTCAGTTCAACAGAAAATTTTAAAAAAGGGGAATCAGCATTAACAATGATTGACATTTGGCAATACACCAGTAACAAATCATTTCACAGTAGTTGTAAAACAGTTGTATACTCAGACCGACACGCTTCCTTGGATAATAATCCAGCGTCTTCCTTTTAATTGTGCACCTCAGTTAATGCTCTGTATGTAAAAGACCTTCTGATTTGATTTAGACATATCCAGTATTTTTTTAAAATATATTCATAAAAAAATATAAATAATCCATTTTGTTTGAAAATGTTTTCAAACAACAAAGCACCTGGAAAAAAAATCATCTTTTTTGTTTAACTCTTTGCTTTCTTTAGCACAGTTTTACATTTGAAAAAAGGCAAGAATTTTACCATGGATACATTTTTTTAAAGACTAAGTGGCTTAGCTCATTTGTCTTCTACCATAAGCCAGTTTGGAAGTGTCACTGCTTTACATGAAGAAAAGGTGCTGCCATCTGGTAGTGGCAGCTATATAGTAAGAAATACAAATGGCAGTTTCAAATGTATGGTTAGATCAATCAATATTGTGGAATAGACCTGGAAAAAATAAATGAAAACTGATGTTAATTTAATCTTTTCAAGGTTATTTTAATTACAAATCAGTGTTATTTTTTACATTTTTGATACAATAAGAATATTAAGATTTCTTTTTAAATTCAGATTAATGTTTTCTGGCATCATTGCCTATATCTTTTATTCACTAGTGTACTGTATTCTGATACAGGCATATGGTTCTAAGTTTCACAAGAATAAAATTTAGCCAGCATATTCAGTAAATGAGAGTTGTCTGCTGTGCAATATAAAAAGGCAAATTCAAACTTTGGCGGTTATAGTGGCGGTTTTGTGTGTAATTTTATTTATTGCAGAAGAAGGAATCCTAAAAATGCCTTTTGTTATCTTTTTGTGCAGTACACATTAAAATTATAACCAAAAGCATTGAAGACCTCCCAAATAAGCTTTGAAGGCTGAGTGGACATCAGTGTACAACAGGTCAATCAATAGTAAAAAGTAATGAAACCAGTGATGTCACTGATTGTAAACACTGCAGAACAAAATAATTTCCATTCTGGAAAGTATAAACCATTTTTCCATTCCTTTGTTATGTTTTAGCTCTTTTAAATAAGCATAGCTCATATTACATGCCTTTAGACCTTTTCATGTCTGTAACAAACCTTGCTCTGTTACTGTAAATCAAAACATTCCCCAACATTCCCTTTGCAAAATCTACTTTCTCTATTTCAGTTACAGATCAATTATAAAAGCAGCTCATGAATGGAGTGAAGTAAACACATAACAAAAAAAGTGAGACTTGCCATAGGCAGCTGAGGTACAAATTCACTAACTCTGATCAGTACAACTAATCACCCTCCAAAATTCATGAGTATGCTGCAATGAGGCTGTCGCACTGGCAATACTCTAGAGTGTACTGAGCCTGTGAGAATATTAGTCAAAAACGAACTCCCAATAAGTATCATAACTGAAGGGAGAATGGTACAATAAATTGAAGTACAGTTCACAGTGGACAGTGGCTTCAGAGATTAGTGCTTAACATTAGAAAGGCCATGAAGAATTACCTATTAAAAACAAAAGAGGACACAGTTACCAAAACATAACAAAGATGTAATTTTGTTAGTAGGAATTACAGTGCACATGTTCATAGAGACAAAGAAAGAATGAGTGCAGGAAGGTTGCACTCCTAACAAAAAAAAAAAGAATAATATTCATGCCAGCCTCCCACTTTCCCTGAACATACATCATTTTCAGACATCTTAAATGATATAAATTCTGCTAAGCATCAGAGCATTAAACTACATTTCCAATATTGCACTTACAGTAACATGGCAATCAGTCTGTTAACATATATTGTATATAGAGTATATAGTGCATATTTATAAAACACAGTATACCACATATATACATATATAGAAATATAGAGAAGAAACTTCATCATCTTCAGTTTTATATTTATATAAATATAAATCACATATAGATCCTGCACTGAAAATGAATCTTTATTTACACCTGAAGCATTTGTTGCTTTAAATCTTTCTTCTTCTTGTTGCTGCTAATTTTCTAATGCTTAATATATAGACATCTTATTTTTAATATAATTTAATTGTCTGTTACAGTAATATTTTAACAAAAGCTTTCTTATAACGAAAATCCAAGTCTTTTACTTAACTAGTTGAAGTTAACATAAATACGAGGAAAGGCCAATATGTGAACATTGATATACAGTAATTTCTAAGGCTGTATACATAGAATGCGTAGACATCACTTGAGTATATATAAATTGTTAAGTTGTTTTCTAGTCCAGAAGATTTTTCTTAAATTTTATAAAAACGCCATATGCAATGTAATTGCAGAATTTTACGTGCATTTGCATGTCAAGAATAGTGAAGAAATTCTTGTTTATGCATTAGACAAATGTGTATATGTACCATTTAGCTAAATGATCTTACAAGAGAGCCAAACAGCATGGTCACTTGTCCAGATTGTCAATAAAACACATTAAAACAACACCCCCTACATGGATGGGCTTGTTATGAATTTACTCCATATAAATGTGCCTTATGCAGCTGTTCAAATCTCGGACAAACTGTGTAATGGCCATTGTTCAAATTAACTCTTCTTTGACAACCTTTTGTTTAGCAGTATCCTTTAAACTCTGCTGAACTGAACATTTTACTCTTTCCCTAAATACTTCGTCCTTTTTTAAATTTCCAATTTTTTCTTTACATTTTCTAAAAAGGCACTTTAAGGATTATAATGCTGTGTGAACTTGTTGACATAATATATAAACATTGGCTTCCAATTTTGTAATTAGCTCTTGTGGAGTTTGTCAATAAGACATGTGCAATATACAAATTAGTCAGATTAATAGTTTGGTAGCCCACTCCTTGGCCAGCCACAATCATGTAATCTTCTGCCAATTTTACCACAGTGTTTGTACAGTGATGAAAAAATCCACATGTCCACAGGCTAAAAACGGCAAACAACATGCAGAAGGACTCCAGGTAGTGAATAGGCTAAGGGTCAAGCTGCAGTATTTACTTCAGCACCTTGTCACCCATGTTTGATGAGGGCTTTTTCCATTCCATGTAGAAGTCTAACACCTGCATTTATGAAACTGACATTAACCTTATTTCAGAATTAATCAATTAATTTATGAAATAATGTTACTTTTTATTGTCATATATTATAAATAATCATTTTCATTAAGACATTATTCTTATTTTCCCAAATTCCATGTAAAATAATGTAGACAGTTTAGCGATGTATTCTGATTGACATTTTACAATCTTGTACAATGTCCAATAAATTTTTGATTAAATGTCACAAAAAAAACAAATGATTAGCTAATTGTTTCATTTGAATTGAATGCTTTTTTTTCTAGAAGGT
The DNA here is from genome assembly GCF_900747795.2 of Erpetoichthys calabaricus. NCBI lineage: Eukaryota > Metazoa > Chordata > Cladistia > Polypteriformes > Polypteridae > Erpetoichthys > Erpetoichthys calabaricus. Next base: position 97,681,324 of record NC_041403.2, on the reverse strand, counting down.
TATATTAATGCCAATGGATACTAAGAAAAGGCAGTAGACCAAAAGAAAATAGCATTTTAGTCCAATGGGAGTTCCCACTTTATAATAAATACTACTCCATTGCACTCTGCACATGCTGTACCCTACAAATCAGTGTGCTGTCTTTCATAATTAGAGCTAAGGTATATAAGGTGACATAATCTTGCCTCATGATGAGCTGTTGGTGCATTTTAATGTGAAAAAAATAAATTTCAAGCTCATCTCTTTAGACACTTATCCAATCTGCCCTTTATGCTGATACTGTCCTGCACTTAGTATACCTACTTCTAACTTGCAGTATGCAGGTTTGCCATAAACATGTGGAATCAATTATTTATGTATATCTTTTTTGCATGAATAAATACTTTAGAATGACCATACATTCATCAGAGTCAAACCTAAGGTCATTAAAACCTTCATATTTTTTATTTACACATTTAGTACAACCTAATTATTTCACAGTGGACATTGAAGTGTGTCTGAATTATTAGTGAAAGCACATTATCAAATATGAAAATAATAAAATAAAATAACACTTAATTTTATTGATTAAGCACTAGATTCATTCTTAAAATACATTTTCCAGTCACCCATCCTCTACCAAGCCTATCAAGGCAGGAGGCCACCATAGCCAGGGTGCCAGTTCAACATAGTATACGCTCACTAACACTGGGCAACTTCAGACTCATCAATTAACTGGACCTGCACATTTCTGGGAAGTGAGAGGGAATTCCATGTGGACACTAGCAAAATGAACAAACTCCACATGGTCACTGCCCAGGTAGATATTCAAATCCAGAGCCCTGAAGCTGTGAGTCAGCGTTTAACTGATACGTTACTATAAAACTTCTCAGATCTTCCTGTATTCATACACTTTTTACATTAATTTGGATTTACTCCTAAATGTAAATAATCGAAATTGCTGCACAAATTATTGCAAAATAATAAAAAGTGCTCTGAAAAACAAACAACTAAATATACTTAATGAATGAATATTAGACTTTTCACAGAGTGACATATTGCTAACTAAATGTTCAGCTCTTAGCAGTTTCTACATCAGTAAGGCCTGTGATTGAGTAGGAAACATGACCCTGTATCTCTACTGAAAATGTGTTTTGACTGATTTTAGTATATTTTAGAAGAGGGCATATAGCAGGGAGGCTTTGTCCCAAGCCTCAGATATCTTGCGTATTTTATATAACCTCTTGGCCACAATGAATTGGTCTTACACAATTAAAGAATACATTATGATATTGATTTATCACTTTAAATGAGTATTACTTCAAGGATCAACCATCTGTCTCTTTTCATAACCCACTTATCCTTATGTAGGGTAATGGTGGGCTGGAGTCTGTCTCAGTACCATAAGATGCAGGAAGTAATCCACTTGGATATGAAGCCAAACTAATTATGGGTTCACTTAGAAACACTGTGCCACAACATAAAGTTATCATTTAACTTAACATGCACGTCTCTGGAGGGATGCCAGTTTCAATTAGCTTATTGTTAAAAAGTGGTAAGAATAGAAAAGGCATTGGGCTACCAGTCCAGAAGAGGAATAGATTTGAAAATGTTCTAGAGCAGTGGTTCCCAAAATCGATCCTGGGGACCCACTGTGGCTGCAGGTTTTTGTTCCAACCAGATTCACAATCGGTGATAATAATTGATAACAACTGATCTAATTAAATTAGCTGGTCTTTATTACTCTTCTCTTATTCTGCATTCAGAAAAAACACAACAGTATGGTTTTTACATTTATAAGATATTTTGAAAAACTTCTGTTTTTTCTAAAGCTATAAATGCTTAACTCTCTTTTGTTGTTGTCCTATTATTTCCCTTTGTCCTGTGTAGTTTGCCCCTTCATTTAATCCTAATCGTGTCAATTAACAACCAGCACAGCAGACACCCGGGATGATGAAAGCAGCAACGACTTCAGTGTCAGACCCGCTACTTAGTAAATAATCAATTAAATAACCAGAACACCTGGAAAAGCAGAATGAAAATTAGGTTGAAAATACTGTTCACATTAAAAAAAAAACCTACATATTCTCCATATAACTGCTTATTAAATTTTAATAAAAATTTACCAGACTTTGTTTGTAATTTATACATTGAGTCCCAAACACAGAAACTGGGAAATAATGATTCACTTAATTAGACTAGGAGTCCAATGAAAAACGGAAGTTGGTTGGAACAAAAACTTGCAGCCACAGTGGGTCCCCAGGATCGAGTCTGGGAACAACTGTTCTAGAGCAGGTGTCTCACACTCAGTTCTGGAGGGCCATAGTGGCTGTAGGTTTTCTTTCTAGCCAGTTTCGTCTTTAGTAGTTTACTACAGTTGCTAATAGAACATACTTTGTTGGCATTATTTAAACTGACTCGCTTGTTAGCTTTCCGATATCTGAATTGCTTGTTTCCTTAACAATAAGTACTGATCTACTCTAATGCCTCCCACTAGTGCAATAGTTTTACTGTAACAAGTTTCATAATTAGAAGACAATTCTTGCTATTAATGATAAATGTTACATTATTTAATTATACTTGAATGTGCAAAGTATGTTCCATTAACAACACCAATTGCCTACTAATTAAGAAAATGCCTGGAATGAAAACTTGTAGCCATTGAAGTCTTCTAGTTTGAGACCCCTATCTACTAAATTTATTTATAAAAATAGATGCAGAAAATAATTATCTCAGAAATGATGTAGCTTTTGTGGGTCCAGATTGTACAGTAAACTGGATTTGATGAATGTCTGGAAAGCATTAACCTTCACAACAAAATCTAGTGAACTAACTTTGTAATAATGTTACCAGCCTGATCCTCATAAACCTGAAGCTTAGTAGATAAATCAGACTGTTACCCTGTCAATAGATCTCTTACAGAAAAAGACAGTTTACACATTTGGCTTTAAAAAATATGTAGAAAATTATTTTAAAAAAGTGATGGTTTTGATTTCAAGCCTAAGTGAGCATCATATTTATGAGTTAGCATTTGTGAAGTATTGCAGTAATCTAATACAGAAAGCAACAAGTTCAACACTGAAGTTAACGTTTACGTGACATGTTCCTCTTGCTAAACACTTTACATAAATTTGTGTAGTGTGCAGAAATGTTTTAATGTGATGTTGGTTTGTTGTGTAATTCACATTATACTGTAGGGATGAATCATAGGAACTCCAAAAAGCTGCAACAATCCAAATGATATCTTCAGTAACATCAGCCAAACTGTTTACATTTGTCCAGAGTTTTCTTTATGACTGTATTTCAAATTTGATTTAAGTCTGCGTTATATAAAACACCTATTGCCTTTGTTGGTTGATATTAATTGTTTAATTATCAATATACTTCTCATCATACACACCCTCTTTTAGCACAGTTTCTCACATGCACACAAATACCCGTTAACCATATGCTATTTTTGTATGGTGGTTGCAATTTAAAACATTTGGCAAACCATTTAGTCAGGGGTCAGCATTGTGACCACTCTTACTGTATCAAGTATAAAGTCATTCTCATGTAATATGTGGAAATCAGTTAGAGAAGACACAGTGTAATAACAACTAATAATGGCCACCAGAATACATATGAATGAGTGGTAGTACTGTTCAGTACCACATAAATACTTTCATTATGTGCATTTATTTTAAATCCTAAACCATGAATATCAGGCTTTTAATTTAAACTGAAATAGTCCCACTGACAAGGGTTTTAAGCACATTACTTAAACATGGAACAACATTGTGGCTTAACACCCAAAATATCAAGTTATCCGTTGCGGTCCATCTAGCTTTACATATCAGACTAGAGTGAAGGATAAGAGAAAAATCATATAAAATGCAATAAATAAATAAGATGTCTATAGGAATGTGGCAATTTATAGCTTAAAATTGCACTGAATTTAACATCTCCTATGGTTTTAATCTGAATATTTAGCATAATTTTGGAAATCAGTTATTTGGTAATGACATAAAATAATGGCCAAATGATTTTAATTATTTTGATTTAAAAACAAATAGTAAATTGCTGATTATAAATAAAATGATAAACAGTATTACTAAAATGCACATCTGCATTTTATAAATAAAAATACCATAAAACCTCAGCAATATTTACATATGCTGGGGTCAAACACTTGCAAAAATACACAAAAAAAGTTACAAATAAGTAAGGTATCCATCAAGTTCCGGAAATGCTAGATACAGTAAGTTAGTCTCCGAGGTTTTCTGACTAATTGATTGATTAATTTATTACAGTTTTTATTCTGCTCCATTATGCAAGTCAAAACAGATTTTATGTTTGCTTCTTCATTTGGATATGGTTGCTATTAAAGCCCTAAAATACGTGATTCTCAGACAGTGATTTGACAGCCAGTGTCTCTCTCTCTAAGAAGTGAAAGAGTGACTATCCAAAGGTTTCTGTGAAGTTATCAATTAAATCCTTGCAGCAAGGAAGCAAAAGGATCTGTACCTTTCATTAGAAGCAAAACTCACTGAACTGCTTAAATGTATACCAGTTAATGTTAGTACATCAAGAGTAATGGGCAGAATACATTTTCTCTGCATTTCCGGAGCATGAGATTACCGTACAGACAATCACTGGCTTTCTTTCAGTCACAGGATTAAGTAATCCTGAAGAATGTTTTTGTCCTCAACAAGATCTATAAACTACAGGTTTGGCACCTAGAAGCCCTCCACCTTAGTTTGTACTACAGATGAAAGAAGGCTCAGAGGAGGTTATAAAATACAGCACAAGCCTTTATTTGAATTACTTTATTGGAAAATGTGTAATTCACTTAGTGGGAGCGCAGATCATACTGTTAGCAGAAGTCAATAAAAAGACTCAAAAAAATCCAGTTGTTTAAACCACTGACTTTGATAAGTATGATAAAGTAGTTAGGAGTATACTGAACTCTGACTTTTTTATTATATTGATGTGGTGGGTAATATAAAATTTAAAAAGCTGGATTCCAGTACATGCCACGACTGGTGCCCATTTGGGTGGCTTTAAACTGATGTTTTATGTGCACAAGGACACAAATGCCTCAGGTGTTTCTCCTACCCTGGTGCTTAAACACCATTTAAATCCTGTACTCTAGAATTTACTGTAAAAACAGTATAATATTTTTAAAACCCTATTTGGCGTTGGTGTCTCCCACTTTACACAAATAATGAATATTTTATTTTTTTGTATTTTGACAGAAATTATAAGTATCTTTTTTCACAAGGACAGTCTTCTCACAAAGCTGGTTCACACAGTGTATTATTGCAGTCTCCTTCCCTCTTCCTATTATACATTTGGCAACATGAAATCAGTAGTAGTAGTCTTCATAGTAAATGGCCTCGTAAAAGTGAAAAAAGAAGAAAATAAATGTCATTTGACGATGACCCTGTACCTTCCAGTTATGTCTGTAGAACAGACATAGTGAGTTAAAAAGGGCTTAACAAAAATAATCCAAAACATCTGGATTTGCTTTCAGTGGTTGTGCAGTTGAACTGAATTGGCCTATGATTCTGAAGATGAGCGTGAGGTGCTCTGAATCAGTGATTTGTATATCATAGAGTTCAGGAACCTGGGATAAGAGTCTCTGTGCATTAGGGTGTAGATTTGAAGCTGCGCATCCTCAAATGCGTGAGGCGTTGGATCCTGCATTTTCCTGTTAATTACTTCACGTACCCTGGAGTCAAGACTAACCTATAAAGCAAAGAAGAAAATGGATTATTCAATACATATACAGTATATATTTGTACAGTTCTTCAGAAAACTCCTGATGATCTGCAGTTCCTGAAACCTATCTTAGTTTATTTTTAAAGAGCAGTCCTACATTAAACCAACACTCAATATTAAAACGTCTGTCTCAAACTGAAAACCAAATAAGTAAAACAATTATTTTATAAAAGGCTTGTTCAATGCAGACAGATCAAAAGCAGTTTTGTTTGGGGCATCATACTGATGCAATTAACACTTACAGCCATAGTTTTACTTTGGCAAAATAAGCACATGAATAATTTCTTTTTTGGCAAAATGTGAAACTTGGTTTTGGCTGTGGGTGAAAGCCTGAGAATTGGCAAGCTAAAGTCCACTATTAAAATATATTTATATGTATTATTTTTACAGTGCAATGTCTAAGTAGGAGAGGTATGACACAGTAGGTCACAAGGCTTTCTGATTCTTTTCTTCTCTGCCTAACGCACAGAGGTAATACACCTGCGTTTGGGGCTACCTAGAAATAATGATTTGTAAGCCTACATTGGTAGTATTGCAACTTTATGTTCACTTCACTTATTGTATCCAGTGAGGAGAAAAGATGAAACACCAGCATATTAATGTACACATTTCACTGTATCTTCTAACTTGGAACTTCACTAGTTCATTATCACTTGAAAATAGTATTTTATGTACTTAGTTGATATGGTTTTGCAACTGCAATAGGAACCTTATATTGTAATGTATATCTGAGGGTCCATTCAGTTCAGTAAGCCATGACATTTTAAAAAGTCTATGAAGAGTTCCTGTTTCATGACTTCCTAAATTCTCTCCTTCCTTTTAATTCCACCAGTGTCCCAGAGTACATGATTTACTATTTAACTGAAAGAGTGCTCCTGAAGCAACTTTATCTATGCCTTTGGAAACCTCAATTAGATCTCTAGGTAGGTTTATTGGATCCATACTAAAGAGTTTAGCTTTCTTCATTTGTCAGAGTAGAACCAGGGATGAACTGAATTACTTTTAACTCTTTGGCTCCAACGATCATTTTTGTAGAGTGATGACCAGAGCTTCCTGAGTAATCCAGATGGCACCTTGCTAGTGGATTATGTCTGTACACTGCATGGAGGAGGAGACTACTGTATTAACATAGAGAGTTAAATCTTCTTCACAGCTACCTGTAGGTCAGTGTTACTCAACTTGTGTTTATAATTAAAATTCCTTACATTATTTTACACTTGTCTGCAACTAAACTGCATTTCCTCAGGTTCATCAGTGGTTAGAGTTTTGTTTCTCCTTTATTTTCCTTGTTGTTCATACCTTTTCTGTGTTGTTTTTTATTGGATAGATTTCATCCTTTTGGCAACCTGTAAGGTTATATGTGATCATTATTTCTATACACCTCCCAGTGATCTCCAGCACACACAAGTGCTGGTTTATTTAGTTCCTGGCGGTATTTAAACCTTTCAAGACTTCTACTTATGTGGAACATACAATTGTTTTTCTACCTTTTATTCTGTTTCAGAGCATTTGTTAGTGTGATGTTGTTGCTTTGGACTTCAACCTGTCATGTCTTTATTGTCCTTTTCTCATAGAAGTGAGTTAAATGAAGCAATTTCATTTAGAAGCCAGTCCTTACTATTAATGAAATGCGTTATTGTTCACTACAATGGAAATTTCTACTACAGTTACAGAAAATCAACAATAATTTTGCAAAATGAATTGAAATATTATATTTTAACTAAACAGCTTTAGTTTCTTCCTTTGTGAAAATATATTCAATATGTTGTGTATATTGCACATAGATCCATTGTTTGCGAACATTGCAAGGCAAAAAAAATATGTTTGCAAAACATTAATAGTAAATGTTACAGTACATTTCTACATTCTGTTTTGTAATTTGTTGCTTTTAGTAATCACAGTCAACCCTTGATATACCACCGGCCTGACATGCAAACAACTTGATTTACGTCCAAAATTTTTATTTTGATTTACGACCAACATCTTGCGTTACGATCTGAATGCGGTCACGTGTATCCGCTTGCGTGATTGTAAACAAACAGCCGAGAGCGTTAGTAAGCGTCAGTCAGAGCCCAGATACATGTGTTTGTGGACGTAATTTTGGTCAGTGCAGTGATTTATCTATATACAGGTAAAATTCCGTTACAACGAATATCTTTACAACGAAATTTTCATTACAGCGAAGTGTTTTTATGGTCCCGACAGCTTCCCCATATGATGCGAGTCTATAGAAATCTCGTTACTACAAAGTACATTCAGCACATACTTTTATTACAATGAAGTGCCCTAAAGACCTTGAAATGCTTGAATGAATCATCCACAGAGCAGTTAATTCTGTACCGCAGCTCAGTTGTGCACAACAACCCCCCAAACAGAAACACTGTAAATTTTTTTTCTTTCTTCTGACTTTCCTCGTAGTTTTTTTTTTTTTTGCCTTTTTTTATTTCCTGCGGATTTCAGTGATACCTTTTACTTATTGCTCGTCAACATATGAAAAACATCCATTGGAATTTAACTCATTGTCACCCTCCTAAAGAAACGGCAGACACAAAAAAAAATAACAGTTCATATTAGAAAAAAAAACTTTACATTTTTTGCAGCTCTTGATTGCAGCAAAAGGAAAAAAAGACGTTGCCAGTGAATTCGGAATTTCGCTATCGCTATCAACACTGTCAACTTTCTTGAAAGACCGAGCAAAAAAAGAAAAATCTTGGGTTGAAAAACGTATATGAACTGCTGCATTTGAAGACGTCGAAAAAGCAGTTTTTATGTGGTTCAGTGATGCGCGTTCAAGAAACATTCTTATTAATGTGGCACTCATTCAAGGTAAATGTCAGGTTTGTAAACTCTCTTGGGACCTCCCACAACTAGACGACACGCCGAAGAGCGTCCCGAAGTCCAAACTCTGCGTCTATGGAAGACTGTTTATCTGTTGCTGGGGCAACAGCCAGCTCAAAGCTGTGCTGAGTCTCTCAGCTAAAGCAAACAGAAAAGATATCGATGGGTGATATGCAAGGAACATTTAAATGCAGGTAACAGGTAACTTGATTACTGATCTGCTGTGTCTGTGTATAGCAGAATGGCAGATCACGCTACAATAAATAAGTGTGCCGTTCCTGTTTCAAGCTGAATAAAGCTGGTTTTGCTAAAGTACTGAGACTCAACCTGGGGAGCAAGACAGGGACTTATAGCGCGACCCCAATCTTTTATGATTTGCTTCTGTGTCGCTTCACTGCAGCGCAATGAGTCTGTTGTTACCCTGCCCAGCAACGGACAAACGAGCTTCCACAGACGCGGCAATCGCGCTTCAGGACGCACTTCAGCGTGTCGTTCCCATTGAGTGGGGATTGGGGGGAGGGGGTCTCAAAAGAGTTCAGAAACCTCACAATATGAAGAAAAAAAAAGGATGATTCAGCTTCTGATTATAACTGTGCTGCCCACAACATGCTTCCACATTTGAATAAAGTTCCAGTTGAATTCCTCCCACCCAAGTGCACGGCAGAGCTTCAGCTATTGGATTTGGGCATCATTCGCACCTTGGAAGTGTATTATCGCAAGGAAATGCTGAGAAAAATTCTCGTCAGAATAACTTTTAGGCAGGAGGAGATTAAAATTAATGCAAAAGAAGCTATTGAAATGATTGCAAACACCTGAGTGCAAGTTAAAGAAAGCCTTTAAAAAATCTTCCGTTTCATTCTCCTCCTCCTCCCTTCCTGCAGCCCAAAGATGTCAAATTAAATGGTGAGTACAGTATGAAATTGTTGTTTCTGGTAGGCTAGGCACTTTTTGTAACTTTTTGGTTAGTATATTAGAAAAATTATTGGTGTTTTGGTAAATTATGCACATTATACAACCCTTTTTTATTATGAAAAGGTTAAGTAAGTGTTGCAGTGGGAGGTTCGGAACGCATTATGGGTATTTCCATTATTTCTTATGGGAAAAATAGTCTTGACTTACAACCAACTTGAGTTACAACCAGCCCTCGCGAACGAATTGAGTTTGTAAGTCAAGGGTCCACTGTAATTATTTAAAAAACATGTTGATAAATGTAAAAATATATATTTTCATTATGTATGGTAGGAATTGTATATATTCAGAAAAAATAATTTCCATTTGTTCAGTTCTGAACCTGCTTTTGTCATTCTTGATGCGTTACTGAATATTATCTCATTCATCTTTTGCCTTAGTTATTAACAGTTGAGGAAGTGAAACAAGAATTGTGAATTTCCCCTTGGGATTAATAAAGTATCTATCTATCTATCTATCTATCTATCTATCTATCTATCTATCTATCTATCTATCTATCTATCTATCTATCTATCTATCTATCTATCTATCTATCTATCTATCTATCTATCTATCTATCTATCTATCTATCTAAGACACATTCTGAACTATGCTGGAATCAACCATGTTGGGTAAATAACTGGATTCTCTAAAATTAACATTGGTGTGATATAGTAGTCCTTGGTACACTTTAAATTTATTTCTAACACATAAAATGCATTTATTTAGAATCTCACACATTCAAAAAAGGATCAAATTGAGTGTGGAAAGAGTAGTATCTGTCTCACTTGTTACATTGTACTGTGTCTATCTGATGTAAAAGGGTTAGTTGCTTTGGTCAAATCCAAAGGATGTCAGTTTTCTACTGTTAAACACACAAAAATGCTAACTGACTAAATGAAACAAAGTACGCTTCTGAAAAAAATTCTGTTATTTTTCACCACAAAATCATGATTTTTTTAAATAAAATTCTCTTAATATGACTTTTTGTAGTTCATAAATTTAGATTCACAAACCATAAAGTATTAAATCTGTGTAAATTATGTAAGAGCTCTTATTAGAAATTTTGGATAATGCATTTATCTAACTACACTTTATCAGAAAATTAAAGTTTTACTATGTGTAGCAAAGGATAATTTTCTAACAGGATATGTTAGACAAGGAGCTAATAAAACATTTAGACTAAATATCTAACTCAAGGTCTCCTGGTCTTGGTCCTGTTGATGTCCAGTATTTGCTGATTTATTGTTTTACCAATGACAGGATAAGTTGCTTTAAAATTATGTCTAAACTTACTGTTTCTGTTTTTCTAATTTATTTATCTGGCTCAGTAATGCCCTGGACTGTTTGTTTCACTCTAAACTGAATTAAACAAATGCTTGTGATCGATATGTACATAGAAAGTTACATATTTTCTTACTTTTAAGATTTAAATGTTGTAATGTTATCAGATGCTGAATCCTGTCCAAATACCATTGAACACAAGGGAGGAATAACACCTGAACAAGAAGGCAGCCCATCGCAGGACATGCTCATATGAAATATCAAAATGAAGCTGGCAGTACATGTGTGCTTTTGGAACATACGAGGAACTCATGCACAGAGAGATCAAACGTGTAAACTGCACACAGTCAATGTCTTATTAAAAACACTAATCAGTACATGGTACAAATATTTGCAAAGGAACAAAATTTCAATTTAGGATTTATTGTTTAGTGAAATTATAGAATTTGTCAGAGGACTGAATAGTTTTGCAAGGCACTGTATGCATATTGTATATATTATTACTCAGGATAAAATTAATATTCATGTGATGTCTATGAGTGATACTGGATGGTATTTCTAATGGCAATACCTCTTTAGGTGAAAGTATAGATATATAGTCCTCATAGATCATTCTTGCTTTCTCTTCAATAACAGATTTGCTAATTTCTTTTTTGAGGTCTTCACATGCCAACCAAAACAGCATATTTTCCTCACTGTACTCAGTTCTTAAGAATTCCCTGAAGACATTTCTTCCAGCAGGATTCTTCATTAACTTGTCAAAAGATTGTGCCCATAGCCGCACTTCCTCTGTTGTTGGTTTGGTGCTGAAAAAGGAGATACACGCAGTTAGAAGCTATCTTTAATATATGTACACACCAATAACATCCCAACAACATGCATATTTTGCATTTAGGGTAAGATTCTCTGGTTTCACTTGTTTTTTTTGGTTTTTTTTAACACAATCAATCCATGACTAGCTTTGAAGTGCAATAGTAAGACAATGTCTGTGTTGAGAAGAGGGAAAACATTCTTCCCAGCACTATCCCTCCTGTTATCTTGATTACCCTCTTATCCTGCCCTTCTGAGTACAGGCATAGCTTTAGCTATAGCAGTTATTCTTCTGATAAACAATTAAGTCTTTCAGTTTGAAAACAAATTAGTAACAAAGTTCTATACATTTGCAGGCATTTGTAAGTAACCGGAACAGTTTCCAGACTAATCAGCATTATTTTACTTTGCTTTTCTTGCAATTTTTAGGTAGGTGTTTTTTTTTTTTTTTAATCAGTGAAGTTTTTTGGCCAGCCCCCTTACCAATGTTTATCTACATTCCTTGCCTTTTTGCTGTTTTCCAATCAGAATTTTTCTAACTTTCATTTATCATCTATCTGTTTCTTCCAGGAATCCACTGCAAAAGTTTGAATTTTTATTGATCTGTAGTACTAGGGTACTATCGATCTGTGAAAGCCCAATTGTAGGAAAGTTGGGGATTTGCAAATTGGGGAGGAGATACAGCTATGAATTGTGTTACATAATGATGGCTACAACAGAGCTAGTTTATAGGTACAAACACCATCTCTAAGATGGCTAATTTCTCTGACTAGTTTACCATTCAGAATCTCACAAAAGCCTGTCTTCAGATAGCATCAAATGCATGGCAGGAACCAATTCCAGATGGGTTGCCAGTGTAATAAAGAACACTCACATTTACTGATACTGGACCAATTTAGAACTACTAATTATGAAACTCCTTATCAGGTTATAAGGAATGCTGTGGTGCCCAGAGAAACAATAATATAGCTACAAAGTGAATGTGCACACAATTGTGGCTGGGCTGGAATTTGAAACCAGGACTCCAGAGCAATTACACAGCAGTGCTTAACACTGCACTATCACTTATTACCCACTCATCCACTGGAAAAATCACTAGTTATTCATGACTCAGCTGATGTCTTACGAGTCTTCTGACATCTGTAAACAGATCCTATAGTAAAGCATGCTTTGTGTCTATGCTCAGTAATGGACACCACAAAAAAATAAACTAAAATTGAAACACTTTCGCTCAAGCATTCTGGTTCCAAAGCAGATATCATGAGGGCAGCTATCCCTGTAATATCTTCATATGCTGATTCAATGCTGTGCCTTACAGATCTTATAGACTTGATTCTGACACCCCATTTTAGATGTCCTGGACATCAATGTTTTGTGCCCAATCTTTTTATATTGACTGAACATCTTAATCTATTTGTACTGATGATCTTAATTTGAGAACAAATGCCATTTATGATGTTTTTATGGGTTGTGAATAAACCAAAGCACCGTAAATGCAGCGGAAAATCCATTAGCATCAGTGGCAGGTGAAATTGGCCTGGAAAAAGATGGCTGTGTACAAAATGTGTAGCAGATGTACAAAAATACACATTTGGAAAAATTTTTGCTCTTTGTAGTTAGATCATTTTAATAAAGCCCTTCATATTTTTGAGCTGAAAATATGCCATTTAAAAATGTTTGTATGGTTTGTGAGTAAACAAACTACCCTAAATGATGAGTAAAATGTGCTAATATATATGCTAATATATATGGTGGGTCAAAATTGACCAGAAGGCCTTGGTAGTATTAAAAACTGTACAGAAAATAATCACTTGGAAACATTTTGCTTTTTGTAAAGTTCAGTCCCTTTACTAAAAGCCCTGGCATTCCCTAGCTGAAAAAAAATACTTTTAGGATGTATTTATATGAACAAAAAACTACCGTAAATGTAGGGGAAAATCTATTAAAGTCAGTGGTGGGTCAATATTAACCAGAAGAATACAGCAGTGTTCAAAATGTATTGCAGATGTACAAAAAATGCAATATTTGGAAAATGCTTTTCTCTTTGTAAAGTTAAGTCATTTTACTAAAACCCTTCATATTTCTGAGCTGAAAACATGCAATTTAGGGTGTTTTAGGGGTCATGAACAAACAAGCAATTGTAAATGGAGAGTAAAGTCAGTGGTGGGTCAAAACTGACCAAAAAGGCATGTTAAGGTAAACATTTTTAGAAGCTATACAATCACTGGACAACTATTTTTTTTATTTTACTGGTTGTTAATTTGAGGGGATCTAGGGAAAGGTTTCCTGAGGAAATGTTTTCAAACACAAAAATGGGTCAAATTTGACTCAAACATCCATCCATCCATCCATTTTCCAACCCGCTGAATCCGAACACAGGGTCACGGGGGTCTGCTGGAGCCAATCCCAGCCAACACGGGGCACAAGGCAGGAACCAATCCCGGGCAGGGTGCCAACCCACTGCAGGACACACACAAACACACCCACACACCAAGCACACACTAGGGCCAGTTTAGTATCGCCAATCCACCTAACCTGCATGTCTTTGGACTGTGGGAGGAAACCGGAGCACCCGGAGGAAACCCACGCAGACACGGGGAGAACATGCAAACTCCACGCAGGGAGGACCCGGGAAGCGAACCAGGGTCCCCAGGTCACCCAACTGCGAGGCAGCAGCGCTACCCACTGCGCCACCGTGCCGCCCTGACTCAAACATGCTGTACTTTAAGACAGACTATATTTAGCCAATATTTTAACACCATTCACATAATCTCCAGCAATGTAAACCATCATTTTAGTGACATTGTACATTCCAAAATCTACTTTATGCCACAAGTGTCATTGTATTCTGTGTCTAATTTCCTTTTTTATGTCTTTTTTGTTTAAACATCATCTATATGTTTATTGTATTTATTTATGTAATGTGTATAATTTTTCATCGTTGTGTAGTTAAGTTTCTGTGTGTTTATTTGTTCTTTATGGGTGGTTCCCCAAGAGGTAGGATCACCAGTCTGTCTCCATGTTAAACTGCTCCCAAGCCTTGTAAAGGCTGTAGAGACCCACTGGTCTCATGCGGTTCATTGCTATTTATTCTTGGTGGTGGCGAGTTCTCTTTGTGTTTATTGAAATACTAGTCATTAAGCCGGTTACAATAACGGGCACTAGAACAGTACTGCATAAACATTAGTAGGAACAGTCTATATTAAATAGCAAGAGACCTTGACCTCATTCTTTTTGTTAGCCGTATTTTTCTTTGCCTTTCAGCCTTTCTTTTGCTAATGTTTACTTGCTGAGCTGACCGTTCTTCATGGGCTGCCGCCGTGTATTATGTTTCTTTAATTTTCTGTGACAGTAATTCTGTCTTGTACGTCTGCTGGCTTGTGCGTCCGTAATATACCTTTAATTTTCTCTGGCGGTAATACAGGCGTGCACGTCGATAATATGCCTTTAATTTTCTCTGACAGTAATACTGACTTGTATGTGGCTGTAATATGCGTCACTGTATTGTGTACCTTTAATTTCCTCTCGCAGTAATACTGGTTTGTATTTCCGTAAAGCACCTGTAACTTTCTCTGACAGTAATATCGCGCATTGCACCGTGCCCCGCGCATGCGCACTTCACTAGAAGACACACACATACGGACACTTGGACGCACACAGGGATTTTATTAAAGAGGATTCCTCAATATACTTCCTAAAATGCATTTTCATCAACAAAAAGGAAAATAATGTTACTAACATTTTTCATTTTTCAAAAAAATTAGAGGAAGACTGGGTTCACTGACTTCAAGGTTTAGGGTTTTTATTAAGTTACTAGTCATTAAGCCCATTACAATAACAGGCACTAGAACAGTAGTGCATAAACATTAGTAGGAACAGTCTATATTAAATGGCAAGGGGCCTTGACCTCATTCTTTTTGTTGGTCGTATTTTTCTTTGTCTTTCAGCCTTTCTTTTGTTGATATTTACTTGCTGAGCTGACCGTTCTTCGTGGGCTGCAGCCATGTATTGTGTGTCTTTAATTTTCTGTGACAGTAATACTGTCTTGTACGTCTGCTGGCTTGTACGTCCGTAATATACCTTTAATTTTCTCTGGCTGTAATACAGGCGTGCGCGTCGGTAATATGCCTTTAATTTTCTCTGACAGTAATACTGGCTTGTATGTGGCTGTAATATGCGTCACTGTATTGTGTACCTTTAATTTCCTCTCGCAGTAATACTGGTTTGTATTTCCGTAAAACGCCTGTAACTTTCTCTGACAGTAATATTGCGCATTGCACCGTGCCCCACGCATGCGCACTTCACCAGAAGACACACACACACACATGGACACCTGGATGCACACAGGGATTTTATTAAAGAGGATTATTGTTTATTTGATTCTCTGGATTTCTGACCTCTGCTCTGTTTTTGACCTCTCCTAGTCTGGAATGTGTATTGGGACTTTCTTTGTTATCGGATTGCCTTCAGGCATATCCATTTTTGCCTTCATGTGCTTCTGTCAGCATTTTGGAGTTATAGAGATTTTGTGAATAAATCTTTTCTTTTTATAAAGATAGCCAAATGTAGCAATAAGCAACCTATGTGCTTCTGTCTCACAATATTCCAGAATGCGATGATGAGTACACATGGAATTAAGACAGTCAAATATTAAACCCACATTTGGCTTCAGTAATACTGAATATCTTGTGAGAGTCAATTTTGATTTATTGCTTGGTCAGTTCCTTACATTATGGCTTGTCAATGGCCATTCTGCTTCATGGGAATTGATGAACTTGCTTCAAACAATGTCTGCTGCATTTGCTGGAATAACGTGCAAGTGATTACATGAGTACCTCTGGCTTCCACCAGGCTATATGTAGATCTGTGATCAGTAAACATGTATTTTCAACAAGATTATATCACTTATTATATGTTTTTGTTTTCACAGAGCAAAATAAATTAGAACTTGCTAAACAGATATAGTAACCTTGAGACAAGCAGGGGGGTGATTAATCTGATGAACTATCTTAAAAGGGTGGACCAGAAATCATAGAAACACCTTGGCAGTCACCTAAAATTCTCAGAAAACATTTTTTTTAATTATTTTTGCTCAGATTCTTTAATTTTTTTTAAATTTAAGAACTGACAGTATTATTATCATTTGTTGACCTAAAATAGAAATGCACTTGATATGCCTTTTAGTGATGTGCAATGAACAAACAAATTAGTTCTTTTGTACTTATCTTCGTCGTATTGGTAAAATTACAGTAAAGAATTAATCCTTTTGAGGCATGCGCAGTGCATGCTGTTTTATATTGCATTCTGTGACAGTCCAGAGCTACCATCTTAACTTCACTTAAACGGCTGCTGTCTTTGGGAAATAGCCTATCAGTAAACTGTTTCACCAAAACGGTCATGACGACAACCACCCAATGACTGACACAAGCACCTTCCATTGACGGATTGACTGACATGAGTGACTATGACTGTCTCAGTACTCTGACAGCATGAATGAACCAGTGTGCCAATACTGATCTGGAAAACCATTGCTAGTTTGTTCACGAAATGCAGACAAGAGATTTGCAGTGCAAGCACACTGACTAGTTCACCAAAAGAATCAGTTTATGTACTGAACGGAGGAATTAACTGCAGACAAATGTCACGCAGTACATGGAATCTCAGTTCAGTTCACTGATGATACATGTATGGGAGATTGCATCAGAAAGGATGGGATATAAAGGAAAGAAATTGTGGGAGACTGCAGAGGTTGATACAATGAAGGATCGAGACGGACATCTAGGAAGCTGCAAGTATTTTTTTAGTTTGTGGAAGATTCACTTATTGTCCTTGCTATATATTGAATAAAGTAAAACAACATCTATCCATCCATCCATTTTCCAACCCGCTGATTCCGAACACAGGGACACAGGGGTCTGCTGGAGCCAATCCCAGCCAACACAGGGCACAAGGCAGGAACCAATCCTGGGCAGGGTGCCAACCCACAAACACACCCACATACCAAGCACACACTAGGGCCAATTTAGAATCGCCAATCCACCTAACCTGCATGTCTTTGGACTGTAGGAGGAAACCGGAGCGCCCAGAGGAAACCCACGCAGACACGGGGAGAACATGCAAACTCCACACAGAGAGGACCCGGAAAGCGAACCCAGGTCCCCAGGTCTCCCAACTGTGAGGCAGCAGCGCTACCCACTGCGCCACTGTGCCGCCAGTAAAACAACACTTGTTGTTAATCCCTTCTGCATCATCGCAAAAGATACAAATGGCTCGGCCATCTACTGGAAATTGCTAATATTTTTATGGAGTTACATTTATAAACATACAATTATAATATGTATAACAAAACTTTGTTAACCTATGTTTTAAAA
Organism: Erpetoichthys calabaricus; assembly: GCF_900747795.2. Lineage (NCBI taxonomy): Eukaryota > Metazoa > Chordata > Cladistia > Polypteriformes > Polypteridae > Erpetoichthys > Erpetoichthys calabaricus. The sequence goes on along the minus strand of NC_041403.2, from coordinate 97,663,331 downwards.
GCAGCATACGCTAACAGCATATTACAGGCACATAGAAGTTTCTCTCATCATACCCAGCCTGTCACATTCTATTTATGTGGGTTATAGACTAGCCTAATCCAAAACTGAAATAAATTTTATTTACTGGTAGTCATAAAAGATGTAAGCACTCACTTGTTGTGTTCATTTCGATATCTAGGCTATAAAAATGTTTGCTTATTTGATTGTTATTATGTTTGATGTATTTATTTTGTTGCTTGCTTTTTATGTTGTTTATATTGTTTGGTGGTTAAAGTGGTTACACTGTTATGATACTATTCTAGATTATACACTATAATATAGTTTGTTGTTGTTTTTGAAATGAATGATTCAGTGAATCAAAGGTTCAAATCATTTTGGTGAACTGATCAAAATGAACTGAATCATGAAAAACAATCATTTTGCGCATAACTAATGTCTTCAACAGATGTCAATACAGCGACATGCTGCAGTGGAATTATGTATCTGGATAGCAAATCTGAAACTAAAGACATTGTGTGCAAAATGAGTGAAAGCAATAAATCAAGCTGAACTTCAAAGAAACAAACTGTGGAAAATGTATCCAGAAAAAGTTTAAAATAAAGTTAACCTGTGCATGATCTTAAGATCCTAAGATGTTGAATCCTAATAAAGTTTAATTATTCTAAGCTATTTTGTATTTTTATTGTATATGATTTCACATACTGTACTATCAAAACCTTCATGGCAAATAAAATGTTTTTACCTTACTTGCAAATGTGGCAATAGCCATTTTTTAACATACCTAAACATATTATTCAAGCCTCACAAATGTAAATAGTAAATTTTAATAATAGATGTCATTTTAGGGAATAAATATTTTTCCTATAGATTACACTAATCCGGTTCAGTCAAAATAAAAGTTTCCTAATGACATGCATTTTTTAATAAGCTTCTATTAATTATTTAATTATTGTTTTTAGAAGTATGTAAAAACCCTTAAAAAGCATGGCCTCCACATACAGCACACTGTGCCAAGCTTAACTGAAACAACAGAAATGTTCCAAGTGACTTGTTTCAGTTGCCAGAGGTTATTAATAGCACAGGATATTCTCTCAGTTATTCCTGAGGTAAAGTCATCTGCTTGTAGTCAATAGAATGCAATCTTGTGTACTGTTTGAAAATTGGAACAAGATCCTGGAATAGTTTAAATCATATGGCTGCAATTTTCTTTCCATGCATTTTTATGCCAATTTTTGTTTCATAGCCCATTCCTAGGTAACTCCCATGTCCAAAAATGTAGAAAGCTAAATTTGTAATTCCCTCAGCTTTACTTCTCTTAAGGTTGGATTTTTGGTTCCAGTTGATGTTTTTTTATATTGTGCTTGAAAGTCTGCCTCACAGTGTCTAACACAAATGACCTGGAGAACTGCCAATTGTACGCATTCAAGGAAGCACAACTAGATGCAGTGCTAATCTGTAGTAAGGCACACTAGTACACACAGCCACATGCATGTAAAAAGGGCCCATTCTGATAGTTTTTACCATGAAAGACACTAGATAAAACATTTCTCAAACGAATTTCAATAAACAACAACCTCTGTGTGTGTGTGTGTGTGTGTGTGTGTGTGTGTGTGTGTGCGTGTGCGTGTGTGTGTGTGTGTGTGTGTGTATGGAGCAGTCCGCTCTGCTCATGCTCAACACATGCTATAAAAGACCTGTGTGCAGCAAATGCTGATGCGCTGCAACGACATCTGCTAATGACACATAAGAAGAGGCACAATGTAAAAATGAAACAAATGATGCAGCTCAATAACGTGCAAGTGAAACACTACAGCAATGGAGGGCGCAAGGCTTAAAGTTTTCACTAAAAACATTGTCTATCTGGAGGTATTTTCTCGATTCAAAGATTAATAAGACTCATATGCCAATGATAAGGCTAAGGTATGATATGGTCAGTGTCTTCTTACGAAAGCAAGTGGGTCAGCAAACACAAGGTGGGTCCATGTCCTCTGCACTGGGTAATTCTTAAGAGTTAGCAGACACCTCTCCAAGTTCATGAATATAATAAAACAGCTAGGGCGTCTTCGGGTTGTTTTTTGACCCAAAAACCACATGCAGCTACAGCAATTATAATAAAGATCACAAAATCCAGCATCAAGTATCCTCTACCCACTAAAGGAAACTGTAGGAGAGACATCAATTGAATTTCTGATCAATATACATCTTTTCATGAAAGACAAGCAGACATACTACTGCTATTATTATATTTAAACTTTCTTTCTGTAGGCTACTGTATGTACTGTAGTAATCATGGAAGAATTCTACATAGTGATGCACTGGGATACTCACTAATGAGAAAGGAAGACTTAAACCTTAGCAGAACAAATTATGAAAATAATTTGAAGAATGTGTCCGCAGTTTGCTATCCAATTCAGGCTTTTGGTATGCACTGGGTGTAAGCTGAAACCACACAATCGGAGCCACTATACAGGGAAGAATCAGAGGCCTGGGGAGACTATGCAAATTCTGCAGAGATAATAATAATAATAATAAATTTTATTTATATTGCACTTTATATTTTAGCAATCCCAGAGATAGTGACCTGGGGCCTCATGTATAAATGGAGCGTACACACAGAAATGTTGCGTAAGAACGTTTCCATGTTCAAATCATGATGTATAAAACCTACACTTGGCCTAACACTTGGCCTAAAGCCACGCACTTTTCCATGGTACCTCATACCCTGCCGTACGCAAGTTCTCCGCTGGGTTTTGCAGACTGGCGGCACCCAGCGTCAAAGCAGTGCTACTGTTCCTGTGTGGTTACCCTTTCTTAGATCCACATCCACGACGGCGGCTTTATCAAATACACTGAATTTAACCGCATATCGTTTATAAATTTAATGCATCTGATTGTAATTAACCTGTAACAATATAATGGTCCACAGAATGGTCAAACTATTCTAAATACCATAACTGCTTTAGCGTTGTTACTCTCACTGCACCTTCTTCTTCTTCTGTCAGCTGCTCCCGTTAGGGGTTGCCACAGCAGATCATTCCATATTACTCTCACTGCACCACTCGGAGTATTTGTATCACTGTATCTGAGTGTGAATCACAGATCTACAGCGATTGGAAAGAGTATTATCGGTATACAGCATCAAGCACTCGCTGCCTAAGCCATTCGCTATTTGAACTGCTCTCATCCGAGAAACGCTTCAGAGTCTTTCCTGTACTGACCTCACGGTTCATAAACAGTTTTATCCCAAGAACTATACACGCACTCAATCAGTCCATCAGGTGCTCCTTGTAGAACTGTTTGTACTTGCAAGTTACCATGAGGTAATTGAACTTATGATACAGTTATAATATTGCACAACCTGAGACACTTTATAAAGCGCGTATTTACATATGATGACGGTATCATTTTTAAGATGAAATGCAGCAAAATATGTTGATTATATTATACAGATAAAACTTTAACTACACGGTGCCGCAGCGCTAGCGAGCTTGAGCTTTGTTCATGGATTGTTCCTGCCCCGTGCTGTATTCATGCTGTGGCTGGTGCGACACTGGAAGGATAGATGAATAGAATAATTAAACATTACGAAGATATTTCGATGTTCCTTAAAAGTTTTGAACAATCAGCGTTTTAAACTTACAGATGGCTTAACGTCTATTACAGAGCTGATTGTGTGGCGATTGGGTATTTGGAGAAAGAAAAGTAAGGACAGGAATTGGGGGATAGTACGTTTGAAAAAGACAGTACTGTACTTCTGTAATAAAGCATTTCATTGAAGGTCGCGCATGGCGCAGCAAGCATCTTGCTGTAAGACATGAACAATCACTGCGCCACCGTGTTCCCATGTTTAATAATATGCTTTAACTTGTATCATCATGAAAATGATATCACGTATGCTTCTCAGTATTTTAATTATTCAGAGAGCTGTAATATTACGAACGTAATGGATTCTGTGTCCTGTCGGAGGGAGAGCACATAGTGATTCAGGCACATAGAGCACATATAAGATCAAATACACAACAAAGCATTCTATGTGCTACTTTAGTTACGATGGGATTTGAGAAACTAGTAAATTAAACGATTTTAAGATGAAGTTTATGATGTTCTACTTTAATGACAAAATAAACTACGTGATTAAAGTGGAAATTTCGAGATTAAAGTTGACATTTCGTGCTTTTTTCAAACTGTGTGCCTTTTTTTTTCACTGTACCCTAATAAGCTTTCATATGACACTCAGACGGTGGGCTACGACTCGCCTTTTCACAGCGACTTTGATATGTGACAACTTCTTTTTCATTTTGGGCACTGTGCGACTTTGTGAACTTGAGCTTTCGAGTTTCTCCGACACGCTATGTCACTTGATCAACTTCCTTTTGTTGCTTATATAACTGTTTAAACCAACAAATAGTACGTTTTTCTTTGCCTCCATTTGGTATTCACTGAAATTCTTCTATTTTTCCTCGTACTTTTGCTATTGCCTTTTCACAGAACGCTGGGTTTAAGGGCTATTTATATTGATTTGCATATTCAAAGAGAAGAAATTCTGGGAGAAGTTGGGGCAGGACAGCAAGCGCGTGCACATGCGTTTATTTCCATGCTGAGCGGGATTTATGTAGAGGAAGAACGCGGAAGCTGGTGAACGTATAGATTCCTGCTTCTGGATTTTTCTGTGTGTAAGCACATTTCGGCTTTTGTGCTTATGTCATGTTATAGTGCGAATTCTACGCACGGCGGCGTTATGCATGAGGCCCCTGGTCAAACATTGAATCCAGGACTTTGGAACTGTGAGGCAATGCCAACCTATTTTCAGAACTTAAAAAACTGAAATGTTTCTGGTTTGTTTTTGAATTGTAATTTACAATTACAACAAAACCCATAATGACCAGACCAATATTGGGTCAAAATACAAATAATAATAATTCTTGATAAGGAAAAAGTTAAAGATTGCTTGAGAGAGAAATCTTTTTATATTAATAAGTAACAGTTATAAAATGACTTTATTCCTTATATAAAATACCAGAATTAATTTTTTTACATTCTAATTAGATCAGGTTTAAGAACATGAAAGAAGCAGAGCCAAGACAGGATTGAGCACAAAGAACAAAGCAAACCTGCAGGGGAAACAAGTTGCCCATCACAGGCCATAATGTAAAATATATTTAATAAATCTTTAGATTATTTTGAGGTCAAGCAAACCAGTAATTCATTTCTAGCAGTATACATATAACAGACTCTGGTTCAGTTATTTAAACACAATATTGAGTGTTCATTCTATCAATAATAATGACTTTTTAAGTATTTGCTTAGAGATCTTTTCCATTCACTATGGTTCATTTTTGTCTATTTTGTTAATGCAGAGCTTGTGAGGTATGTCATTCTCCTGTTCAAGGTTGCCAAATCTTATTACTAAAATACCCATCGCAATCAATCAAAGCTGGTTGAGAAAAACACAACCACATTTAACTGAGAATTTTAAGGATGGCATAATGGTAGTGGAAGGGTATTATGCACTAATTCAGCTTTGTTGTGTTTTGAAAGATGGGAGTAAATGCTGAAAAAGGGAAATTGCATAAATAAATATGTCAAAATAAGTGAAAAGGAAACATCTCTGCTTTTCCCCATTCTGAGTCTCTGCTTACATCACTTTCAGCCAATGACATAGCAGTGCAGCCTTGCAACATCTTTCCTGTGATCTAAAGAACATCTTGTGTCTATGTCCCAGACCAGCCACTGTCTTTTTAAAGCTGTTATTTTCTCCCTTTTTTCCTGTGGTTTTTCTTTAGATACAGTACTCCATTTTCTTCAAAGATATAGGTGAGAAGCTGACTATTAACACTGAACTGAGCGAGAGTGAGTAAGATTGACTATAGAACAGAGTGTGTCCAATGCTGTAGTAGCGCACTGAGATTTGTCCTAACTTGTGCCTAATGCTTCCATGATACACTCAAGCTCCACATGACTCTGTAAAGGACTTAGTGTCCTCAATAAAAAATAGATAGATGGATGTATTATTGATTAAATGACAAAGAATATGTCTTTTATAAACAGTGGGTGAAGACTTTTAAGTGTGTTTTGACTTTAGATTTTCAACTTAACATAACTATGTTTTCATTTAAATATCATAAAAGTAAATTGATGAATGTCAGATTTTCAAAGGGATATTGATCTTGAGAGTCATAGAATTTGCATTAAATGTTGTTTCCATGTTTCAAGCTGTAGTAAAGAACTGCAGCAAAGACTCCCTCTTTAAATTACAGTAAATATGAGGTAAGCTGTGTTTAAGGATTTCAACATTAATTTCTTTTTAAAGTTATTACATAGTTTTGTAATTTTTTCCATGTAACCCTTTACCCTTCTGATAGGTCATTAACATTTTATTATAGCATTTCACAGTTACAAAATAACTTTTCTAACAGGAAAAGCTACAGCAGGTCAAATGATAAAGCTTCCCCATCATTGGAAAGCCATTGGAAAGGGACATTACTCCTTGCTCCTCATTCTGCAATTTTTTGTGAGGGCTGGATTGCATGCCATTAGGAGTCGATACAACAGAGAACGAATGCTAGCTGAAACAAACCACAGTTTTTCATGGTATATAGATTAAAGAAGCAAGAAGTAAAATGAAACTCTGTAACTTAGACATAAGCTCCATCTTCTAGGAGGAGCACAATGGATGCATCTTACCATATCATAAACCATTCAAAATCTGCTCATAAGCAATTAATATCTAGTACTCAACAATAAAACTTTATAGATATTTAGTAGCACTAGTATATGTAGCAAGAGAACTGTAGAAGGTAGTATTTAGTTCATAGATCCCATTTTTTCATCAGGGAAGTTTGCTTCACTCTCTGTAGTTTTGTAGGTGATTACTTTTCTTTAAGTAGTATTGTCTAACCACAATTAACCACTGGTGTAGTATTTATAAGGTCTATTTAGGCCAGACCATTCATCCATTTTTGGAACCTGCTTATTCCATTGTATAATCACTGAGTTGCAGAAACTAACCCAGCAACATTTGAGGCAAATCAGTAAGTGGAAGAGGGGCACACACACCTTTATTTACTCATAAGAGCCCAGTTTCACACTCATCAATTAACCTAACTTGCATGAGGTAAGGATTTGAAAGGGAGCAATGTACTTGCAGAAAAATGCCAACTTATTTCTCTTTAAATTAAGCACAAAGTACGTGATATTTTAACAATATAATATGCCTCAGTATTTTCTCCTTTATGTTCTGTTTTATTAATCACTCTTTTAGGGGTGACAAGGTGGTTTATTGATAAGCACTTCACAGTCACAGGGACATTAATTTGTAGCCCATTTTTTGTATTGCGGTTTATACATTCTTCCCATGTTTTGGTTGATTTTATCAGGGAACTTAGATTTCTTTATTAGCTCCAAAGAGGAGCAGCTTAAGGTTATGTCACATTAAGTAACTTTGAGTCATAGCCTTTATTTGCATAATCTTAGCAAGTCGTAGGCCAATGGCTGTAAAACCAGTTGTGTAATGTAACATGCCCTGTGACTCGCTTGATTTTGTCGTTAGTCATACAGATAAACTCTTTGTGCATGAGGGTTGACAACCAATGTATGTTTAGATAGAAGTGCAATTCATATAATACAACAAAAGGGAATAAGGAATATGAATGTTTTGGACCTCACAAATAGAAGAGAAGCTCCTCTCTATCTGATGTCTTATGTTTTAAATATCATGAAAGAATGGAAAAAGAAAAAAAGGCCCTAGATTGTTGCTAAACTGGCCATACCTTCGAACTATGCCAGTTTCGTCATGTACAATGTTTTTGGCTGTCACAAAAAGTGGAAAGTATGACTGCTCTGTAAAGTCAGTAAAACAAACATATTCAGTGATTTCCAGTTGTTTAAACTGGCATGGTCCAGCAATGAGATCAGCAACTGCAATCCGTAAGTCTGACATACTCCATGACTAGAATTCATATAAAGTTACATTAGATTAAACTGACATTGTCCAGTGACAAAGTCAGCAACTGTTTTTGACGAGTCTGACATAACTCATGACAAGAGGTTGTGTAAATTTGACATCGGCTTTAGGTTAGCCTAGTGGGATATTTTTTGTATGCATGTCTGAGTGCAAAAGTAGCAGTAGTAGAAGTACTGCCAGAGCTGCTGAGCACTGTAAAATTCTTACTTGCATGTCTGACCAACATATGCCCCGTGATATTTGAGACTTCTACCTAGAGCTGGTGCCTTTAGTGTGCCTGATGCTGCAATTTAGGATTTGGCACTCTTTCCATCACTCCAAAGGACAAAAAGCACTCAAAAATTCAGTTACGCTTTATCTTCTTAAAAATCAATCAAATGATCAAATTGTTTCAATAAGCATCAGCTAATTAACATTTGCCTTAAGTTTAGCATCCTTAATTTATTTCCATCAGGCCAGATTCTGTGTATACACATTGTTACATGGAAAATTATGTAAGGCATGAATGTAAATGCTTTTACTTTTACTAAAACTTAGCAGCAGATTTACATTGTGTTGCATGTTGAATACAATGCACATAAGACTTTCACTGTAAGCTGCACATGTGACAACAATAACTTCAGAAATTTTTAACGATAATAAAAAAAATATTAATTCCACTTAATCCTGTTCAGGTTTATGGGGGCTTTTTTTGACAGTACTGGACAAAATGTGAGAACCAACCATGACTAATGGTACCAGTTCATTACAAGGCCCCTAGTATAGACACCCACACAGAGACTGTGTACAAATGCTAATTAACATAATACACATGAATTTGGGATGTGTGGTTTAAATAGAAATGGACGGCAAAAACACTCAAAGACCAGATGAAAGTAAAAATGCTGAATGTGGGTGTTGAGTCCATGATAAAAAGACAGCAATACTAACTACTGTGTCATCATGCAGCTGCATTAGTAGTAAGCATTATCTAATTCACTAGCATTTCAACTAAATAACAAAAGAATTGCTGAGTAATTCACAATAGGCACATTCAATAATCAGAAAATGTCATTCATTTTATTTTTAATTAACTTCTATTTAAATCAGTAATTCCTAAGTCTCAGGGAAGCTGCAGGAAAGAAATTTACTGTTTTACAAAACTCTCTAAGACACTATTTTTTATAAATAAGGGTTGTCATTTTCAACTGCCTTCTTAGTAGAACTGCAAATTGCAGGAAAAAAAAACGTGTTCAAATGTTGAAGTAAAAATCAAGCATTATCACAAAGCATGAAAGATAATACAATTTCCAGTTTGCACATCAACAGAAAGACCACCACTTTTTAAAAGAGACTTTTCTGCTTAAAGGTAAGAGATATGCTCAGGTAGGAGTTTTTTAATAGCAAGTTTCCTTTACACACAGCTCACCCAGTAGTCCGGGATCATCCAAAACTTTGGTGGTTACTTTTCACTGTAGCTCATTGCATTCTTAATTATATATGTCATAGACAAACAAGGTGATTGCTGTACATTTGTTTCTGTCTTTCTGTATTTAGACCCCATTTTGAGTTAGCATGTAGATCTTCCCTCTGTGTTGCTGTGGACTTGCTTGAGATACTCTAGTTTAAAACCACACTCTAAATATATGCGGTTAGGCTTGCTCAGGGTGAGATAATGTGTCTGTGCCAGAGGTGGGCCCCGAGACGAACTAGCATATACTCCATGATAATTCAGGTCTAATCTCTGTTGTACTGGTGTTCTATTTGCTTACCTTAAGGGATTTGTTTCCTTACTTGCAAAAGAAAATGGAAAAATTACACTTCTACCTTTAGTCATTTTTATGAGATTACACAACAAATTTAAACTAAAGAAACAGCAGGGGAAAATGCCTATGTAATGCACTGGAACAGTTCATTAATTAAGTATGCATACTTAAAGTTTAAAGTGGTGATAGATAATAGATTTTTAAATAGCAGGCACCTTTTGTAAACCAACTTTTCCTCTATTGTACTATAAACTAATGATATTCTACTTTGTTCTAATTCAGAAGCTTTTCATGAAGAAGTAAAATAGGGATAAGGCTCACCATGCTTCACAGTTTGGTATGGTCTCCAGTTTGGTGTCCTGCGACTTTGACTTCCTTCGTGTTCGGTTCTCATCTTCATTCCTAACAGTGAGACTGAAAGGTAGTAAACGATATTAAGAAATAACAGCACGCTTACAGTCACATGACTGGCTGGCCTATTTTCTTCTAGCCCATACATGAACTTCACAAGAATGTGCCTTAAAATGACTGATGAAGTATTTTAAAAATGCAATTTGTAATTTTCTTATACACATTTCATTTATGAGACAAACGAGCATTCAGTGGCATGAGAGGTCAAAATCTTTTATGTTTTTTGTGTGCATCTGTAGCTATTTTAGTCACTCCTTCCAGCCTTACTTTCTTGGCAGTAACCCAGGACTGTTCCATTCTGGTCCTTGAAGACTATTAATAATCCCCCTTCTTTTCTTCATGTTAATTTTTGAAAATGTATTATTTTTAGTATAGTTTAAGAAAATATGTTTTGTGGCAAGACATTCTTAGAATAAATACTTCATCCTACTCAAAGCCACAAAAGCAGTGGTTGTTGCCTTTTATGGACAGAACAATGATCATGCAGAACACAAATCCAATTTTAGAGAGAAAAAAGAAAACAAACATATTTTATCGTAAACTCCCACTGTGCAAGGAACCTAAGCATGCTCGCATTCCCAGAAATACCTCTTTAATCCAAATTATGTCTACAGAGACATGCAAGCAGAGCAATATAATTTTTAAAGTGATCATAGCTTTAAATATATTTGCAAATGTCACCCATAAAATGTGTATAAACCATTATCTTATCATCTGATTCTTTAATTACACAGGGTTTGAGAACTATTTGACTTACATAGGAAATAGTGCTTAAATTATTCAGATTATAGAACAGGATTTAGAACTTTATCTGAATGCATTTACCTATGTTTGGCCTTTCAGAATTAAACACTTAATTAATGTATAAAATCTTTTTTGAAAGTATTTTGTTCAAAAAATAACTTGTCCTTAGGAGTAGGCAGTATGGCCTAAAATTCGTGTTACTAAACTAACTAAAAAATTCTAATGGTTTTACTAAATACTGGTATAATGTATTTTTCTTTAATTTTCATACTGAAAGTTATTTTTAAACAAACAATAAAAGTTTTAGTGATTAATCTTAAGTATCACAGACACAAATCCATCGAAACGCTTGTGAACACTCTGCTACTCAAATAAATTTGACTTCAGGTATTCACCTCTCATGAACCGATAAAAGTACAGCTTTGTTCTCATTCACTGACTCTCTTGATCTCTCATGCCACTGTTGCCAAGCAAACACAGCACAAGAAGACACAGCTTCTTCTTGCTCTTACTTCCTGTTTGCATTGATTTTTCAATTAGGCTATACCACATAGCTCTCTGGGTAATTCAATTAATCATTGTTATGGGAGGCTTATCTTATTTTGCAGTGGGTTAGTCTTGTGCTTAGACTATTTCTGAAATAGTAAGATAGTGACACTGTCGTAGAGCTGTGAGCCTCAGCCTGTCATATTTTAGCCAGCATTTCCCCCCGGCTGTTATTCAAAGTTGTGTTTCTTGTCTGTTGTGTTTAATTTTGTATAATTTATTTGTATTAATATATTTTTTTGTTTCTAATATACATTTTTCTATGTGTGTGTTAGGAAAGGGGCATGGCCTATGAGTTTTGTGGGTGGCACCCAAGAGGTGGGGTGACCTGCCAATCACCCTATTTAAGGGAGAACCTCCCGTAGTTCCTGGTGGTTCATTATGAATGTGCTAAGGAGTGGAGAGTTTATTGTATCTGTACCTTATTCTGCCTTACAGTTTTCTGATATTTCAACTCTGTGTACTTTGTTTCGATTTTGCCTTTGGATTCTGATTTTGAACTGTGTTTACTGATATTTTGAACCCCTGCTCTGTTTTGACCACCAATTTTGGAAAGTTTTTTTTGGGACTTTGTTCACTGTGGATTGCATTGCATTTTTCGGGCAATTACTTGTGCTCTTCAGTGCTTCATGTATTACAGAGCCTTTTGGAAAATAAACCTTTTATTTTTTTAAGATTTTGCAAGGCACTTTTTGGTTTCTAGTTGGGTGTTTTTGACTGTGTTTTCCGCCCTCTAGTGGGCAACTTTGGAAAGTGTTTTGGTACCTGAGCTTCAGATCTCCCAAGTTTTACGACACAGCCAAACACTTCTTTGAGTTTCTGCTGTGCAAATCATGTAATGTAAACATGCAGTTCGATTGGCTGTTCAGTTGAGCTCCTGAATCACAGAGCTCTGGAGGTCTATAGCAAGATCCATCTACATATATCACATACAAATCACACACAAAGACATTACCTTTAAGACACTAGTACACCAACATAAAATCACATTTTCACTTTCCTTTCACGTGCATGTTTTATGTTAAATGTGCTCATAAGTTTTTCACTAATTTTTAACAAATCAGTAAAACGTTTTTTCTCAAAGTGCATAGTAGAAGAAGAATTTCATCCATCTTACTCCCCACAACTACTTGATCATGCCCATTTTGCCTCATTAAACTGGGCACAAATGGTATGTAGTGCAAGGGTGAACCCTCAGTTGTAGGTGGCCCTGCCTGTATTTTAATTTTTCTATTTCATTTTCACATTTTCAATTGATGCTTCCTATGAACCACCAGGAACCAGATAATACCAGATTAAGCATGTTTCCTTTATATTTTTTAATGTTACCTTGAGCTGTCCATGAAATTTTGTAGCCCAGTTGGTTTGTACTTAACTTGTGAAACCCACAGTGACCGGTGAACAATCGAATGAGGGCATAGTGATATTTTGGTCATGGCTTAGCTTCAGTTTATGTAACTGAATAGATAAAAAGCCTGTAGTCTAAACCATATTTTTGTGTGATTAATTTTTTAAACACCCACGTTTTTATACAAAATGGGCCAACAGGTGTACTGGACCAAAGATGAAGCACACACACTAACTGACCAGTATTCAGAATAACAAAGAAGAAAGCCAGAACCACAATAACTTGCACCATATTTGCTGGGAGTCAGCTGAACAATTACATTTGTTAGTCACTTAGGTTTCATGTAATCAATGTAATAGTACACCTTCATTACCAGTTTCTTATTGTAATAGACAAAAAACTTCTGGCTCTTTATCTTACTGTTCCTAGTTTTGGTTTTGATTAATTCTAGTTCCTCATTTTGGTTCCTGGTTTTGTGGAAAAATAACAAAACTTTTAAAGTAATTCCACCTGTAAAGTTAGTCAGTCATTTTCAAAACTGAACTATTTTATAGTTTAATAGACAGATAGATGGATAGATAGAACTTTATTTTCCCCCAGTGAGAAATTTTACTTTTTACAGAAGCTCAGTTTATAGCATTTCCCGTTCTGTGGGGTTTCCAGCATGTCACTGAATTAACAATCAGAATAAGAGGGTAGACTCAGTTATGGGATGCACTCTCGACCCATTGGAGAAAGTAATGAAGGAGAGTAAGAAGATTAAGCTGATGGACATTATACAGTAAATAATACTAAACATCCTCTTTCTGACACACTACCATTGAGTACTTATAGTCAATGAAGCATTCAACAGACATGTCAAAAAATACCACTGGGGCTCAGTGAGGTTTTGGGGGGATGGGGTGGGTATGGTCCAATGCACAAAATTGGAACTGAACCACCTGTAGTATCCTGAGAGCCCAAAGAAGGCACAAACCTGCCTCTGTGTTTCGGGACATTGATATGCAAGCACCTCCCCCTCCTTGTCCATTCGAGGCTTGCACAAACCCTTCCCCATGATATTTCCGAAATAATGGGTTTCCGACATACCCAGTCTGCATTTCTTAGGTTTAGACATCAACCCCGCGAACCTCAAACTGTCCAGCACCGCCTGTAGGCAGAAGAAATGAGATCTCCAGTCATTACTTAAAAAGACTACATTGTCTAGATAAGCTCCCGTGTATGCGGAATAGGGACGCAGGATCTGGTCCATCATCTGCTGAAAGGTTAATGGTGCGCCATGGAGACTGAAAGGGAGCCGTGTAAATTTGAACAATACTTCTAGAGTGGTGAATGTGGTCTTCTTGCAACTGGACTCCTCTAAGGGCACTTGCCAATAACCCTTCGTGAGATCTACGGTGGAAATATACAAGGCCCGCCTGAGCTTTTCCAACAAGTTATCTACACACGGCATTGGGTATGCATCAGATTTTATTCAGCCTCCTAAAATCAATAAAAAACCGAACCGTTGAGTTTTGAGACAAGCACAACCGGGCTTCGCCACTTGCTTTTGCTTTCACGAATTACGCTCATCTTGAGCATCTGTTGAACCTCCTCATGTATCACCTTCCTTGTTGCCTCCGGAAGGTGATACGGGGTCAGATGTACAGTAACAATGTGTTCCTCAATTTCTGTTAGGTCAGGTATGGCTGAAAAGACATCTGAATTAATCTCGATCAGTGATAGCAATTCCACTTTCTGAGTATCAGTTAACTCCTCTCCAGTGGCGACTTCAGTCTGCAGGGACCGCTGCGAACATGACCAGGATTTGCTAGGGGTTGTGCAACTCATTTAAAAGATTAAGATGCAAAATTCATACAGGTTTCTGTCAACTGGGAATTCTGACTTTATAATTCACTGGGCTGCGGTGGGTTGGCACCCTGCCCAGGATTGTTTCCTGCCTTGTGCCCTGTGTTGGCTGGGATTGGCTCCAGCAGACCCCCGTGACCCTGTGTTTGGATTCAGCGGGTTGGACAATGGATGGATGGATGGATAATTCACTGGGGACATACGCTCTCCAATCACTGCTGGACCTAGCCATTCAGCCCGAAATTTATGCGGATCCGACAGGATCAACACTAGTACACGATCTCCCTTCTTAAACTCGTAATCACGTTTTTGCACCTCCTGCTCGAGCTGCAGATGTTCCACCACAATAGAGGACAACCTGGAAATCTGTTCCTGCAGTGAAATGACTCGCTTGACAAACCTCCCTCCATGAAGAGTCTCACGAGTCCCCGTGAACTCTTCTTGAAAAATGTCCAACACACCGCATGGCTGGCGGCCAAATAGTAATTCGAAAAGACTCAACCTGGAAGAAACTTGTAGAGACTCCCAAACAGAAAACAGGAGGAAGGGCACTACTGTATCCCAGGAGGTCAGGTTGTTATGGGCCACCTGTCAAATCATCTGTTTTAGGTAATATTAAGTCATTCAGTCAGACCATTTGTCTGTGGATGATAAACCATGGAGTGCAACTGCTTAATTGCAAAACTTTCGCTTAGTTGCTTCATGATGCAAGAGATAAAGGGCGTGCCCTGATCAGTCAAAAGCTCGCGAGGGATACCAATACGCGTGAACATTTCTGAGAGTGCTTTTGAAACAGTCTGGCACAGCCACTTCTGAGTATCTTGTGGAGTAATTAACTAACACGAGCATATACTCATTTTTACTGTGGTGAAGTGGGCCAACAATATCTAGTTGCACCCTCTCAAAGCGGACATCTAAACTAGGTCCCGCCTCATTGGACAACTCTGGTTCAATTTCAAATCCTGCTCCTTGACTGATGTTGTCAGTGTTGAACCCCTCTCTATCCACTACAGAAGGAGGGGAGGTGCCAGTATTGGGATGCTATGTGCCTTTTGGAGTTCCTTTTTTTATAATTTTATTTACTAATTTTATTGTAATCATTCAATACAAATAGATCAATTTATACAAAAAAGAATTGAAGACAAATCAAACCCCACCCTTGAGAAGGAGAGCATGGCCAAAGGAGAATTGCTTAGGGCTTTTTAATAGGGCAAAAATAAACAATCCATCCATCCATCCATCCTCTTCCGCTTACCCGAGGTCGGGTCGCGGGGGCAGCAGCTTCAGCAGAGATGCCCAGACTTCCCTCTCCCTGGCCACTTCTTCTAGCTCTTCCGGGAGAATCCCAAGGCGTTCCCAGGCCAGCCGAGAGACATAGTCCCTCCAGTGTGTCCTGGGTCTTCCCCGGGGCCTCCTCCCGGTTAGACGTGTCCGGAACACTTCACCAGGGAGGCGTCCAGGAGGCATCCCGATCAGATGCCAGAGCCACCTCATCTGACTCATCTCGATGCGGAGGAGCAGCGGCTCTACTCTGAGCCCCTCCCGGATGACTGAGCTTCTCACCCTATCTTTAAGGGAAAGCCCAGACACCCTGCAGAGGAAACTCGTTTCAGCCGCTTGTATTCGCGATCTCATTCTTTCGGTCACTACCCATAGCTCATGACCATAGCTCCTTTTTCACCACAACAGACCGATGCAGAGCCCGCATTACTGCGGATGCCACACCGATCCGCCTGTCGATCTCACGCTCCATTCTTCCCTCACTCGTGAACAAGACCCCGAGATACTTGAACTCCTCCACTTGGGGCAGGATCTCGCTACCAACCCTGAGAGGCCACTCCACCCTTTTCCGGCTGAGGACCATGGTCTCGGATTTGGAGGTGCTGATTCCCATCCCAGCCGCTTCACACTCGACTGCGAACCGATCCAGAGAGAGCTGAGGATCACGGCCTGATGAAGCAAACAGGACAACATCATCTGCAAAAAGCAGTGACCCAATCCTGAATCCACCAAACCGGACCCCCTCAACGCCCTGGCTGCACCTAGAAATTCTGTCCATAAAAGTTATGAACAGAATCGGTGACAAAGGGCAGCCCAGGCGGAGTCCAACTCTCACTGGAAACGTGTTCGACTTACTGCCGGCAATGCAGACCAAGCTCTGGCACCGATCGTACAGGGACCCAACAGCCCTTATCAGGGGGTCCGGTACCCCATACTCTCGGATTACCCCCCACAGGATTCCCCGAGGGACACGGTCGAATGCCTTTTCCAAGTCCACAAAACACATGTAGATTGGTTGGGCAAACTCCCATGCACCCTCCAGGACCTGCTAAGGGTGTAGAGCTGGTCCACTGTTCCGCGACCAGGACGAAAACCACACTGTTCCTCCTGAATCCGAGGCTCGACTATCCGACGGACCCTCCTCTCCAGGACTCCGGAATAGACTTTTCCAGGGAGGCTGAGGAGTGTGATCCCTCAAAAAAATAAACAAAAGAAAGGAAAAAAAATATATAGGTAAATAAAAAATGAAGAAGGGAAAAAAACACAAAAATAATTATTTCTCCTTATTCGAAAATATTATTGATTAGATCCTGCCAGGTTTTGAAAAAATTCTGTAGGGATCCTCTAACTGAGAATTTGATTTTTTCCAATTTCAAATAATATAAAACATTGGTTTCCCACTGACTTATCAGAGGAGAATTAGGATTCTTCCAATTTAACAAAATAAGTCTGCGTGCCAGAAGTGTAGTGAATTCAATCACCGTTTGCTTGTCCTTCTCCACTACAAGTCCATCTGGAAGAACACCGAACACAGCTGTTAATGGGTTAGGAGGGATTGTGACACCAGGGCTGTCTGAAAGGCACTTAAAAATTTTGGTCCAAAATTATGTTAATTTGGTGCAGGCCCAAAACATGTGACCCAGTGAGGCAGGAGCTTGGTTGCAGCGTTCGCAGGTTGGATCTTGCCCTGGAAACATTTTGGACAGTTATAAGCAAGACAGATGAGCTCGATATATAATTTTTAGTTGAATAACTCTATGCTTTACGCATATGGAGCTCGAGTGAATTTTTTGCAATGCTACCTTCCACTCCTTTTCTGATATATTGATTAAGAGATCTTTTTCCCAATGTCCTCTTGGATCTTTGAAAGGAAGGGACTCTAATAAGATTTTATATAATACGGAAATGGTGTCTAATTCCTTGAAATTGAGCAGTATTTTTTCCAGCATGGTGGAGGGTACGAGATGAGGAAAATCGGGTAGTTTCTGTTTAACAAAGTTTCAAATTTGAAGATAGTGAAAGAAATGTGTAGCTGGGAGGTTGAATTTGGAACGTAATTGTTCAAAGGATGCAAAGATATTGTCTATATAAAGATCTCTGAGCAATTTAATCCCAAATCTTTTCCAGGTATTAAAAACTGGATATTTTTGCGAGGGTTGAAAGAGGTGGTTCTCTTGCAGAGGTGCCACAAATAAAAGATTTTACATCTTAAAATGCTTTCTAAGTTGGTTCCATATTCTGAGTGAGTAAAGCACAATTGGGTTATTAGTATATTTGCGATAACTTGCATTTATTGGAGCACAGAGCAGGGAGTATAAAGAAGTACTACAGAATTTTACTTCTATTGCGGGCCAAGCCTGTGTATGTTCATCTATTTGTGTCCAGGTTTTTATGGCTTGTATGTTTGATGCCCAGTAATAAAACTGAAAATTAGGTAAAGCCATGCCACCTTCTGCCTGAGGTCTTTGTAGGGTCGCTCTTCGGATACGCGAGTGTTTTGAGTTCCAAATAAATGAGGTTATAGTTGAATCTAATTGCTTAAAAAATTATTTATTGATATATATTGGAATGTTTTGAAATAGAAAAAGAAGTTTAGGAAGGATATTCATCTTAACAACATTAATTCTTCCGGCTAGAGTGAGATGAAGGGTTGACCATCTATGCAAGTCTTGCTTAATTTTTTCCATACAGACGGCAAAATTTTTTTGATAAAGAGCTTTATGTGTACTTGTGATATTTACCCCCTAGGTACGTATTTAAAATGATCTGCTATGGTAAAAGGTAGGGTGTCCAATCTAATATTATATGCTTGTGAATTCACTGGAAAGAGTATACTTTTATTCAGATTAATTCTGAGACCAGATATCTTTTGAAATTCTGTAAGTGCTGTTAAAACTGCAGGCGCAGTGTTTTCCGGGTCTGATATACTGTATATAAAACCATATCATCTGCAATATAGAGAAATTTTCTGTTCCAGTCTTTCTCTGATAATCCCCTTTATCTGATAAGAATTTCGACAATGAACCGCCAGTGGTTCAATGGTGATTGTAAACAGCAGTGGTGACAAGGGGCATCCTTGTCTGGTGCCATGTTCTAGCTTAAAGTAGTCTGAACAAATGTTGTTAATACAAATTGAAGCTTCTGGATTGGTATACAGTACAGTAGTTTGATCCATGCACAAATATTCGGGCCAAACCCAAATTTCTCCAATGCAGTGAAAAGGTAGTTCCTTTCAATCATATCAAATGCTTTTTCTGCATCTAATGATAGTAATATGTCTGGGGTGTTTGACTTTGCTGGTGAATATATTACATTAAACAGGCGTCGGAGATTGGAAGATAAGTGTAAATCCAGTTTGATCCTGTGATATTACCGAGGGCAGCACTTTCTCCTTTCTTCTAGCTATAATTTTTGAGAGTATCTTAACATCATTATTCAGGAGTGAAATCTATACTAATAAAAGGCAAAGCCCTCACTGACTCACTCACTCACTCACTCACTCACTCACTCACTCACTCACTCACTCATCACTAATTGTCCAACTTCCCGTGTAGGTGGAAGGCTGAAATTTGGCAGGCTCATTCCTTACAGCTTACTTACAAAAGTTAGGCAGGTTTCATTTCGAAATTCTACGTGTAATGGTCATAACTGGAACCTCTTTTTTGTCCATATACTGTAATGGAGTAGGCGGAGTCGCGTATCGCGTCATCACGCCTCCTACGTAATCACGTGAACTGAAAACAAGGAAGAGATTTACAGCACGACTCAAACGCGGGAACGAAGATAAATGACGTTAATTGTTGAGTGTCTTTTAATACTGTGTAAGCATACATATTAACACATGTGCAATTAAACGTGTGCATTTACGGGGTGATTTCTCAGGCTTAAAAGCTCGCCTTTTATCAAACGCGGGAACGAAGGTAAATGACATTAATTGTTGAGTGTCTTTTAATACTGTGTAAGCATACATATTAACACATGTGCAATTAAACGTGTGCATTTACGGGGTGATTTCTCAGGCTTAAAAGCTCACCTTTTATTAAAAAGTTAAATGCAAACTGTTTTCATTCTGAAGGGCACAAACCAATGTCGGTACACCAGATAAATAAGCGCAACATATTATCAGTTGTATTGTATGCTTACAATACATATAGAAATGTGTTAATCGTTAACTAATAGTATGGGATGGTGTTTTTCGACTCGCGCCTTGATTTAAACGATTGCATGTCTTGGTGGGTTTGCGTAGCTTATTGTCAATATCTTTACACCTCTTTTTAAGACTTATTGACTGAAACGGGCTTTCACGAAAAAAGTTACGGCTTTGCTACAGGATACATCCTCCACAAGTTAAGGAAGTAAAAATAAAGGTATATATTTCTGTTTTCTTTAAACCTTTTAAGTTCGTATGCATAGCCCCATTTGGCTGTTTTAGTTTTTTTTTTTTTTCTTCAGTAATATTTAATCTCCTTAAAGAAAAACAACATATGCATTTTACTTTTTTTGTATCTCTTTAGTAATATTTTAGTGTAAAAGGATAACCAGTATTAACACATGTGCAATTAAACGTGTGCATTTATGAGGTGATTTCTCAGGCTTAAAAGCACGCCTTTTATTAAAAAGGTAAATGCAAACTGTTTTCATTCTGAAGGGCACAGACCACGTTGGATTTCAGCCGTTAAACGCGCAAAAATGTCGGTACACCAGATAAATAAGCGCAACATATTATCAGTTGTATTGTATGCTTACAATACATATAGAAATGTGTTAATCGTTAACTAATAGTATGGGATGGTGTTTTTCGACTCGCGCCTTGATTTAAACGATTCCATGTCTTGGTAGGTTTGCGTAGTTTATTGTCAATATCTTTACTCCTGTTTTTAAGACTTATTGACTGAAACAGGCTTTCACGAAAAAAGTTAGGGCTTTGCTACAGGATACACCCTCCACAAGTTAATAAGTTCAGTCAATAAGCCTTAAAAACAGGTGTAAAGCTAAACTTGCAGCACCGCTATTCAATTACACTTGCCTAACGCCTCTCCTAAGGGGAGATACTGTGGGATCAGGGCATCCGTCAAAGCACCAATCACAGGCCCGATTAGAAAGCGGGAAGCTGTGATTTGTCGTCTCCCTCCCATGTAACAATCACAGCCCTTGTTACAACGCACTATGTATGTATGTGTATATGTATATATGTGTATGTGTGTGTGTATGTATGTATGTGTGTATATGTATGTGTACAGTGATCCCTCGCTATATCGCGCTTCGCCTTTCGCAGCTTCACTCTATCGCGGATTTTATATGTAAGCATATTTAAATATATATCGCGGATTTTTTGCTGGTTCGCGGATTTCTGCGGACAATGGGTCTTTTAATTTCTGGTACATGCTTCCTCAGTTGGTTTGCCCAGTTGATTTCATACAAGGGACACTATTGGCAGATGGCTGAGAAGCTACCCAACTTACTTTTCTCTGTGTCTCTTGCGCTGACTTTCTCTGATCCTGACGTAGGGGGTGTGAGCAGGGGGGCTGTTCGCACACCTAGACGATACGGACGCTCGTCTAAAAATGCTGAAAGATTATCTTCACGTTGGCTACCTTCTGTGCAGCTGCTTCGTGAAGCGACATGCTGCACGGTGCTTCGCATACTTAAAAGCTCGAAGGGCACGTATTGATTTTTTTTATCTGTCTCTCTCTCTCTCTCTGCTCCTGACGGAGGGGGTGTGAGCTACCACCTTCAACAGCTTTGTGCCGCGGTGCTTCGCATACTTAAAAGCCAAACAACCCTATTGATTTGTTTGCTCCTTTGAAGAGGAAGATATGTTTGCATTGTTTTAATTGTGAGACTGAACTGTCATCTCTGTCTTGTCATGGAGCACAGTTTAAACTTTTGAAAAAGAGACAAATGTTTGTTTGCAGTGTTTGAATAACGTTCCTGTCTCTCTACAACCTCCTGTGTTTCTGCGCAAATCTGTGACCCAAGCATGACAATATAAAAATAACCATATAAACATATGGTTTCTACTTCGCGGATTTTCTTATTTCGCGGGTGGCTCTGGAACGCAACCCCCGCGATGGAGGAGGGATTACTGTATATATATGTTGATATGTGTGTATATATATATATATATATATATATATATATATATATATATATATATATATATATAATATATATATGTGTGGATGTGTATATGTATATATATATATGTATATGTAGATATGTGTATATGTAGATATGTATATATATGTATATATGTATATGTATATATATGTTTACATAACCTCTTTAACACACTACTTCTCCGCTGCGAAGCGCGGGTATTTTGCTAGTTGGTCTGTATAATGCACATTGTAACAAGTCCTTATTTTGTTTAGGAAAGACGGTGATTAATGCTTGACGAAAAGTTTGAGGTAGAATTTGATTGTCTCTAGCTTCTGTAAATGTTGCCAATAAGAGGGGAGCTAGCTGAGTGGAGAATTTCTTATAAAATTCTATGGGGTAACCATCAGGGCTTGCTGATTTTCCGCTTTGAAGTGACTTTATAGCATCTAGTAATTCTGATAGGGTCAGAGGTTTATCCAGTTCCTCAGCACTTGAAGCATCTATTTGTGGCATCTGTAATGTATCCAGAAATGCATTAGATTGTGTGTTGTCTTCTTTGAATGAAATGTGTGCATCCTATTTTTATGGTCAATGATTTCTTCTCCTTTCGTGTTGGTGATTACTGGGATTGCATTGCGAACTTCTTGTTTGTGAATTTGTTGAGCTAAAAGCTTATTAGCTTTCTCTCCGTGTTCATAGTAATGATGTCTTGACTTATAAATAAGTTGTTCAGTTTCTTTAGTTGTCAAGATGTTGAGTTCTGTATGCAGAGCCTGCCTTTTCCTATGAAGAGCTTCACTTGGACGCCTGGCTTGTTCTTCATCTATTCTAGTAACTTTGCTTCTTAGCTCTGATGCTTTCTTGGTTTCTGATTTATTTCTGTGGGAAAGAAATGAAATAATCTGTCCTCTTAAGAAGGCCTTTAGAGTTTCCCAGAGTGTTCCTGCAGAAACCCCTCTGAGGGTGTGTTTGTCTCTAGGAAGAAGCTGATTTGTTTGGATATAAATTCTGTGCAGTTCTCGTCTGCTAATAGAAGAGGGTTAAGACGCCATCTGCGAGGTGAGTGTGAGGGGCTTAATGATTTTAGCTCCAAAACTAGAGGGGCATGGTCGGAGATAACAATTGTGTCGTATTTGCACGATTTAATCGTAGGCAAGAAATTATTATTTATAAAAAAATAATCAATTCTTGAGTAGCTATGATGCACTGGTGAGTAGAACGAATATGTTCTTGAGTTTGGGTTAAGAAACCTCCAGGGGTCTGATAAGTTGTGGTCAGTTACAAACTGTGTAATTGTCTTTGCAGTGTTAGATGTCGTTCCCCCTGTCACAGGAGTCCTATCTAAGAGTGGATTTAAAACACAATTAAAGTCCCCAGCCATTATAATTTTATGAGTGTTCACATTGGGAATGGATGCAAATAGATTTTGCATGAATTCCTTATCATCGACATTGGGTGCATAAACATTTATCACAATCATTTTACTGTTAAATAAGTTGCCCATGACCATCACATATCTCCCTTCAGGGTCCGATACTACATCTAATGCTACAAATGGGACTGTTCTGTGTATGAGAATTCCCACACCTCTAGTTTTCTTTATAAAGCTAGAATGGAACATTTGGCCAGTCCAGTCTTTTTGTAGTCTGGACTGATCCTTGCTTAGTAAGTGGGTCTCCTGTAAAAAAACTATTTTAGTGTTTAAGCCTGTTAGGTGAGAGCATACTTTTTTTCTCTTTAATTCGTGATTCAGGCCTTTAACATTCCAGCTCACAAAGTTAACTGTCCCATCATGGAGACATTGATTCTGAGTTTTTAATGTCATTTTATAGTCTTAACTGGTAGTGAGGCTGTTTTAATCTTAATTTCACATTTCCCCAAGAGTTATTGCCATATAGCCTATTGTTACGTTGATATTTATAGTTATAAGGATTAGAAGAATAGATTAGATATAGCCTGCTCTCCTTCAACCCCCCATTTTGCCTCCCCGCATGAGGCTTGATCCCACTTCGCAATGTCCCAGTTCTCTGACATACAAAGAGACAGAGCACGTCCAAAACAAAACAAGCCCCCAAGCAGCGACGTTTGAGAATTAAAACAAGGTAGAGATATCTATTGCAGCTGAAGTCTAAATACTATCTCCCAAAAATATAATCATTAACAGTCCATAAGCTTAAAATAATCTTCAGCAATTTTAAGATATTAAGATAATAAAATAATGAACCCTGGGAATGGTCTAGGATAAACATAGTAGATCCTAATGCAATAGTAGAAATAGCAATAAACCAAGGGTATGATGTTAAACAGTCTACTTTAGGGTAGTAAAAAAAAAAAAACCCAAACCCTACTTTAATTACTTCCACACACTCACGTCTATAACTGTAATTAAGACATAAACATATAGTGTCCAAGTAAAGAAAAGGATGTATAATTATAATACCAGTCTCTTTAAAAGTGGATCCGACAGCAAATGATAGGTCCTTCCCATGCCATGACAGAATACGGCTCCTTATTGACTTTCAAAAGAGTGTTGGGAACAGCTTCTTTAATTCCTTTTCAGCTTCCTCCTTGCTTGAAAATACATAATATTGGTCTTGAACTTCCACTTTTTGTTTGGCGGGATACAAGAGGCTGTATTTGATATCGGCTTTCTGTAGCAGCTTTTTAATGTTAAAGTAGGTTGCGCGTTTTGCAGCTGTTAATGGTAAGAAGTCGGGGAAAATACGAATAAGATTATTTTCAAATATAATCTCTTGCTTGTGTCTGAGAAGTGCCATCACATCAAGCTTACATAGTAATCGCTCGAAGCGGACAATAAAAGACCTAGGTTTAAAGGTGCTTGATCTGAGTATGTGATAAGCTGCTGCTATCTCGGTATCTGGCTTAAAGTCATGTCCAATTATTTTAGAGAGTAATTCTACTGCAAATTTCACTGGGTTTGAGCTTTCTCGTTTCTCAGGTATACCTTCAATTCTTATATTATTTCTTCTGCACCCATCTTCCAGGGCCGCAAGTCTGTCTCCGAGTTTTTTGCATTCGGAATTCGCCTGTAGCTTTTTCATTGCCGTTAGATGCCAGTTGTTCCTCTGTTTCAACTCGAGCCATGAATGCCTGCTTAACGTCCTCCAGCTGACCTGTAACGTCATTTATCTGATCGGCAAGTTTTTTCAGTTTGGATCTATTTTCTTCAATGTATTCCTCTAGTTTCTCCACAAAGCCTTTAAAGGTCACATCAAAATGTGTAAATAGACGCATTTCCCGGTCTTTGTTATCCTTCTTAAGCTCCTTCTTAAGCTCACTTATGGCCGTAGCCGTGGCAGTGGCAAGTGTAGAGATCATCTCTTTCATCATCTATCTCAGTTCAGACAGTTTGCTTCGGCTGTCTTGCTCCGTGAGTGGGATTGCAGCTCCTGTTACAGCAGATACTGCAGGCTCACGATGAGTAGATGAGAGCACGTACTGCAGGGCCTTTTCTAGTCTCGAATGATCCTCAGAAATCGGCGATCCATCGTGACCTGTATCACTTGCACCTTCGCTCCCATTTTCACTCTCGACTGGAGACTGTACAGTGGAGCGTGGTCCTAGGAAATCTGCGCATTCGTCTGCCTGTTCCAGGTCAGCCTCCGAGAGGCCATACCTCGCACTCAGGCTGGATGTCTGTCCAGACTTTGATGCAGCTTTAAGTTTCTTTTCCGGTTCTTTCTGACTTCTCTTCTTGTTACTCATGCTTATATATTGAAGTGGAAGTTCCTTGGGTTGGGTTAAATACAGAATACCTCTAAATAATATGAAATACGTGAGAAAATTAAGCCACTGCTAGCGGAGCTCCGCTTCAGACGTCCATCACCTATAACGGACGAGACCAACTCTTGCCTTTTGGAGTTCCGTTAGTGCAAGACCCCACTTCTGGTGCCATGTGACGTGTGAGTCGATGTTTTGCAGTCTTTGTTTGCTGAGTTTGAACTGATTGTAACTAGTACTGCTAAATACACTTTTTCTTTTTGGATAGAGCCATTCTAGAGTAAATCCAGCATAAGTATGGGGAAATTGCAATTTACCACAGAATCTGTTTTTCTGCTGGGGCTGAATAAGTGCTGTTATGATTCTAGCTGCTCCTCACTGCAGTTTATTTATTTTTTATGTTGGATTTGGATTTCATTATGCTTTATATTTTTTGATTCCTCTAGATCCCATACCCTTTGCTGTCTCTGTTGTCTACTGGGGACAGGTCTTCCAGTTAGATTGATGCCCACATGAAGCTGTTGTTTTTAGGGCCACAGTTGCTTGAAAGCAATTGAAAGTCACCTCTTGTCACAATTTCTTTGTTGTGGCTTTAGTTGATTTGCAGTTATATTCTTTGGCTCCCCATTTGCTTTTTCCAATTATAAGTCTTACAGTATGTGATCATTTAGGTTTAGGATTTTTTGGAGGGTTGACTTTTACATGGCTATTATTTGGGGGATGAAAATTGTTGTTATTTTGAATATTTCAGCATTTGTCCTGCTGCTTGGCATTGTGCTTTCTATTTTTTTTTTATTTTGTTTTCAGTGTTTGGATATGGATATCACCATTGTTTGGATTTTTTTACATTGGAAATATCTTCTGTTGCCATCTTTTGATGGCCAGACATCACATTGGGTATTGTCAGCATATCGATGCTATTTCAGATGGAGTCATACTGTGTCATGCATCCAATATTCTGGATTCATTTAAAAACATTTTTTGTGAAAGCTATCTTTTCTGAAGACTTGCCATAAAAGGACTTCTACAAATTATTTCTTGACAGTGATTTGCTAAATTTTGTTAAAGACTTCAGGTGAGCTGTTTCTTCTTGTCCTTCTATCTTTTGACCCAAACTCATTTTGACTTGAGTATCATTTCTTCTCCTGGTCCACATTCAGTTCTGAGCTATGTGCTCTTTTCTGACCTGGTAAAATATAAACTTGGACTGTGCACCATAAGTGACCCCATGATGAAATGTGTATTTAGTGAAATAAACCAGGTTCAGAAAAACATTAAAATCCTACATAAAACAAGTCAATGATGTAATGCCTTTTTTCCAGCAGATGGTGCTAGAATTCAGCCATATGCAGCAAACACGAGATTCACTAACTGATGTTCCCCCACAGGTAAGGTGCCTGTCACTGAGAGCCTTTAACCCAATTTAACCCAGAGACCATAAAAGTTAAATGATTTTCTTAAATCAGTGTAAGGTGATACTTGACCAGCAGCTCCAAATATACCCCCTAGATAGACTTAGCATTGTCATTATCAAGTCAGTACTCAATGATAAGCCATTGGAATGGGCCTCTGCCTTATCTAATGTCAATCACTCCTGTTGTTTTTCATTTACATTTTTTCTGAAGTAACTATATTTGATCAAACGGGGAGTAAAATGTTGCTATTAACTGACTGTTGGATTTTAAGGAAGACAATAAGACAATTAGTGGCCGGACATGTAGAATGGAAAGAAACCACTTTTGTTCGATTATTTAGGAGAACTCTATCTAGTGTATTAGCTAATTATGATGTCAGAAACACAATGGATGAAACACTGAGTATTGCCTTAAAAGTCAGTACAAGATTAAATGAATGTAAATAAGAACAGGGGATTAGTTAATCTTAATCAGTAAAATCAGTCAATGTGTTTACATGCATGCACATAGTTGGGCTAAGGTGAACAACCCAGTTAAGTAAGAAACCTGGTTTCTTAATAATCCGCCTTTACATATATGAGTAATCTTTTGGAGTTCTCCTTTGGCAAAATGCTCTGACGTCCATAAACTGCACAAAAAAAGAGTTAAACATCATCAGCCAATGTGAACCCGAAAATAAACACAACGTCTGTGATAATTTTCTTGCATTTTATGAATATATTTAGTTAAACCAATGCTTTATTTATAGGTTTCCATTGCTAGACTACATACTGCAAACTCTTCTCTGCTTGGCTGTGTAATTGAGCCCTGCAAAGAACCTAGTACATGTGCTTCTTGTCTTACCACCCAGCTCTGCTGGAATAACAATAACACAGGTATTTTTACTTCAATAAGGTATGCGTTAGATTACTTGTTACTTTAAAAACTAATCCGATTACTTAACACAAGATACTTTTAACTTGTTTCCCTACTGCTACTAAGTTTGTTGCTGAGTTTCACACTGTACATTCAGATGATCAACATAAATTTAGACATTTCTGAAATACTGAGACAGATTTTTTCAGCTAGGAAAAGGAATAATGTGATTGCCCAAAAATATGCCTCTGGAAATGTATTTTGTGGACATTTCTTCCTGTGGCAAATACATGCATAGACTGACAGAGTGCAACAGTCATGTGCAGACTACCAAATCCTTAACAGTAACCCCATTATGGATTTATATGGCCACATAATTGGATTATTTGCAGAGAAATCTACTTCTGTTAATCAGGTTTCCCAGAGGCCAATAAACCGATTTCTGTAATCGGAATAATGGCTTACACGGCATTTTAGAAATCAAGTTTCTGTGAATAATTGGGTTATTGAAGTGCATGTGAACACATTAAGTGAGCCAAACAAGTATTTGTTTAAAGGAAAGGAAAAGACTGATATTAAGGAAATTATAGAGGCTGTGGACACAGAGTTACAGCTTGTTCTGATCTGCAGGAAAACAGATTTGTCCTCCTCATACAAAAATAGGGAGAGAAATTATTAAGGCTACAGTATTTAAGATGGCAGAAACAAACAATAATGACAAAACAGAACAAGAAATATAGTAAAATCCTACATGTGTTAAAAATCCAAGAGTTAAAAATATTGATTAAACAGAAAAGGTTTCAGTTTAATTTTAAAAGAAAAAAGTGAAGCACAGTTATGAAAATATTGAGGTAAGGAATTCCAGCTGTAGGGTGTCATGACGTGGAATGTATTGTTGCCCAAGGAAAAATGTTTGGTTTGTATGATCATTTGTAGCCCAGTACCACAAAGCCTAAGGGCAAATGGAGGATTATACTAATGAAATATCTAAATAACACATGTGGGAGCTAGTTCATGTAAAATCTTATAAGTAACGAGTGCAAGATTATATGTGGTACCTAAAGAAACGGTTAGTCAGTGCAGATGATAAAGTATTAGAGCAGTGTGTTCATTATGCCTGGTGTATGAAAGAACCCTATTAGTCACAATCTGGATATATTGTAGTCTAGTAAGTGTTTTAACAGGAAACTGGAAATCACAATAGCCAAGACAAGAAGTAATAAAAGCATGCACAAATGTTTCTGCTTCTCTCCTGTTAAATAATGGGTGAAGATGAATGATATTGCGAAGCTAATATTAAACAGTGTTCTAATCAAGAAGGATCCCTAAAGTATGCACAATTTCTGAAGTCTGAAACAACACACATCAAACATAGTCTGAAAACTTGAAAGCAATTGACTTGGAACCAACTAACAACACTTCAGTCTTATCAGCATTCAGTTTATGAAAATGAGTATCCAACCATATCCTTAAGTCAGAAATGTATTCCAGCAAAGAATGAAATTACAGGTGGTAGATCTAGTATTAAGATAAATCTCACTGTAATCAGCATAACAAAGAAAGTTGACGCCATGATGGTGAGTAATTTTTCCTAAAGAGAGCACATATAAGAAAAAAGAAGAGAAATGAAAACAGATCTCTGACGTACATCTTGGGTAAAGCAGCAAAAAGGTATTTATATTTACTGGTTTTTACAAAATACTTTCTTTCATACAGATAATTTAAACCAGGTCAGAACTGTGTCTACAATGCTGACTTAGGAAAGGCAAGACAGAAGAATATTATGATTTACAGTGTCATAGGCTATAGTAAGACCGAGGAAGAGGAAAATGGAGTGCTTCAGCATCAGCAGTTCCTAAAAGAAGTTCATTAACAGCTTTCAAGAGAGTAGCCTCAGTGTTGCATACCATGCAGAACCCAGAACAAAAATGTTAGTAAAGATAAGTGTTTAGCTAAATATATCTGAAATTGCTTCGTGATGACCCCTTTCAGCACCTTTGCTATGATTGGGAGTTGGAGATGGGTCTGATGCTATCAAGAGAGGATTGATTAAGACAAGGTTACTTAGTAATAGTTATAAAAGCAGTGATTTTAACTAAAGCTAGAAATATATTAATGAGGTGAGAAATGGGACCTGCAGTAACAGAGGCCTATGTCTTGAGAACAGAAGTAGTAGCGGGATTAGGTTGTAGGGATTTAGATTTTGAAATGAACTTTAGAGTTTGTTATGGTAAAGTGGAAAGGAGCTAATTATAGAGAACTGATGAAAGATGTTACTTACTCTGTCCCTAAAAATTTGTTAAAATCCTTGGTATTGCTCAAGAGAATAAGGAGCAGATGGTATGTTGGCATACTGTGTACATTTGTGTACATTTATTTATTCTTGGAAAAATTCCTAGGATTTCTACGATTTGTACTACCTGCCTTTATAAGAATGAGGGTAGTAGAAATAAGAATACTTTTTTTTTTTTTTTTTTTAAGTATTCCTTCCTTCTTATGCCAAAGACCAGTTGTTTTCAACACCCTAAGCTCTGTGTTATACCATAAGCAAGAGTGAGCAGCAGGCACCTGTATTGTTCTTAGAGGTACAAAATAATTATATTTGAACAGATGTAATTATATTGAGAAACCATGTCATCTTGATAGGACACATCGGAAAAGTTGTAAGGACTGGGATAAAATTAATGGATCAGTTTTATGAAAGGATATAATACTGTAGTTTTTTACCTGGCTTTTTGTGTTTTTGTGGGAGTAAAAAGGTTATATTCTTTCAGTTTATGATCAGCAAATCCAACCAAGAAACCAGAGATATCAATGTAGAAAGACCAAAAGAATAAATCAGATCTAATGTATGTCTGTGATAGCCAATAAAAAGTGTCATTTTGCTTGACTTCTCACTACATTCAAATCGGCTAACTCTGTACAACACCCCAGTACAGTGGAACCTTGGTTCACGACCATAATTCGTTCCAAAACTCTGGTCATAAACCGATTTGGTCGTGAACTGAAGCAATTTCCCCCATAGGATTGTATGTTAATACAATTAATCAGTTCCAGACCGTACGAACTGTGTGTAAATATATATTTTTTTTAAATTTTTAAGCACAAACATAGTTAATCACACCATAGAATGCACAGCGTAATAGTAAACTAAATGTAAAAACATTGATTAACACTGAGAAAACCTTGAACAACAGAGAAAACTAACACTGCAATAGTTCGCGATATAGTGCTAGGCACCGCTCGCTAAAAACACTTTTTTTTAATGAGTTTTAAGCACAGGGGAAAAAATGAACATTTGAAAAATCCGTAATTTAATAAACCACCAAGAAAATTAACATTGCAACAATGCAGGCTACGAACCGATCACTGTAAACAGAACTGAAAACAAAAACAAGCCTTCTCTAACTTATGCGTCCCTCCCTCTCTTGCTCGCTCTCTCTCTCTCTCTTTTGCGAGCCTGGAGCGCCTATGTGTGTGTGTGTGTCTCTCTAGCACGCTCCTGTGTGTGTGCGCGGCTCTATCTCTCTCTCCCTGCCTATGTGTGTGTGCGGCTCTCTCTCTCACACTGCCTGTGTGTGTGCTGCCTGTGTGTGTGTGTGCGTGTGTGTCGCACGCCCTTGCTTTCTCTCTTGCTAGCTGCACAGGAAATGCACAGGGAGAGACTGAACATGTACAAACTGAAAGGGAACCTGGCTTGTTTGTATACCGAGTGTGTGGTCGTGAACCGAGGCAAAAGTTTGGCAAACTTTTTGGTCGTAAACCGATTTGTACGTGTACCGAGACGTTCGTGAACAGAGGTTCCACTGTACTTCTGTTGTCTATTAAATTTTGACTAACTAAAAAGATTATGAAGAAGGGGGCTGAGTTGCCTCAAAAGCTTGCATATTGTATTCTTCTTAGTTAGCCAATAAAATGTGTCATTTTGCTTGACTTCTCACTATAGACAGCAAACCAATGTGTTTCCATATGTACTATATATAAAAATCACCAAGTAAAATCATAGCAGGGCTTACAACTGAAGCATGTGTATGCAATTAATTTAGTTTAGACCCAAAGTTAGATTAAATTTTAGTGTACAATATCAATAAAATATCAGTAACATTATCAGCAGTTCAATAGAGGAGGCATGTTGAATGCTATGTACTCGAAGGATGTTACATTGAGGAAGGCAGTCTTTTCTTACTTTAAAGTTACTGTGGAAAATAGCACCTAATCCACTGCTCTTACTCTTCAAATGAGGCTTGAATAGAAAATTTAACACAAAAGGTGTCATCAAATTAAAATGCTTATAATCCTTTTGTTGCTGCTATGTCTCACAAATCAAAAGTAAGTCAAGGTTTCTCTGGATAATTAAATCGTAAAGGAATGATGTGCTATTTGATGTGTTATTTGTCAGGTAATAACAATTTAGCAAATCAAATTTTTCAAGACTGGGAATGGCAGAACTCTCAGAAGTAGTAATTCCCCAAAGAGGGCAGAAAAGACTGTGGTTAATTCCATGGCAAAAAGCAGTGCACATAAAAATAAAATCTGGGAGAGTAATGAAAATATCGTGGACTCTTCACTTTGCTATACAGCATTAGTAAGTCACAGAAACAAGCTGAAGGTGAACATACTTTTCAGTTTTTCTGAATGCCATATTATTATGGCATTGCTAGCATTTTGTGCTTTCACTTTTTAAGTATGTTAATGAAATTTGCAGTGTCGACATCAGCCTCTGGAACGTTTTGAAATTCTATTTGTTACCTGATAATGTGGTATTCTTGGATGCAAGAGGCTAAAGTGAGGTGCAACCTGTGTGAGGAGGGCCCCTGTGTGGACGAAAAGAGTTTTATGCAGAGTCAATGTACTGTGTGTAGTGGAGCCACTGAAAAGGCAGTCAGGAGCTCTCAGGATTCACATACAAGAAAGAAGATCACAACAAGCTGAATACAGGTTGTCAGGTGCACAACAGAATACAGCCCACAATGATCCACAATGTGGATTTATTTCCCAAAGTATTAATCTATTAATGTTCTAAAGTAAACTGTCAATAAATAGCATTTTCTTCATTAGGTGTTTTTGCATTACTGTAATATCATTAGACTAGCACTAGTTAAGTTATGGTGGCAAAAAATTAAAAAGATAACCTTTTTCTAGGTATAATTAAAAAATACCTCACAGTTTTGGCATATATAGGTATAATGTATTTGTATATAATTTTCAGGCAGAACTTTGTCTTTTGCCAAATAACAAACACAATACCAATTTATTTTGTAGACAGGCACACCTGTTATATGTCAAAACACTTGTTAACGCTCTGCAGTTAAAGTGGATCTGAAACCATTTATTCACCTTTCTTAAACTGGTAAAAGTACAGTTTTTCACTCACTAGATAGATAGATAGATACTTTATTAATCCCAAGGGGAAATTCACATACTTCACTTCATTAGCCTGCTTACGCTTGTGACAAGCATTGAGAAAAGGTGTCTTCTTGTCCTATTTTTCCCATTTGCATTAACTCATAAATCAGGTTGAACTACACATCACTCCGTGTAATATTCTTAGTGTTTGGCTTACGTATTACACTTAGTTCACTTACAGGTCAATAAACAAAGACAATTACTTTTCAGACACTAATGAACAGACAAAAACGTCATGTTTCCTTTTGCATGAACAAATCTTTTCTGTTTTATGTTTAAATGTGTTCTTCATTATTTCACTAACTTTCAAAGTACCGGTAAAACTTTTTTCGAAAGCCATGCTCGAAAAAGAATTTTATTTGGTATACGGGAGCTATTGTTATATTTCACTCCTAATGGGAGTCCCAGGCAGTAGAAGAACATATCAGAGAAAGTCGGCAAAACAGATATATTAAACCTTCAAGCAGTTTTATAAGAGCTGAGTTATTTTTTTGTAGAAAAGAAGGATGGTTTGTTTTGACTTATTGTAGTGTTGATTATAGGGGATCTCAATAAAATAACAATAAAGAACAATGAAATGCTCACATTAATTACTTCATTTCTTAACAAAGTCACCTGATTGGTCGTTGAATCACGTACAGTCTTATTAAACCTAAAGGGGAGATAAGTAGTAGACTGCTTTTAACACATCTACTGGTTATTATGAATTGAAGGTAATGTGCTACAGGTAAGTTAATGCCCCTGCAGTCTTTAAATCACTTGTTAATGATATTTACCTAGATATGTTGGTAATTTTGATACTTGTTTATATTAATGATATTTTCATATTTTCCAATAATATGAAACAGTATGTGCCAAATATTCAGGACATCCTTTCCGGGCTCTGTAAAAATGATCTCTGTGTGAAACTAGAGAAGTGTGATTTTTACAATGCTTTTACAAACAGTTTTCTTTGGTTACAAGAAGAGTAGGTTAGGACTGAAAATAGATAAATCCAAAATAATTCTATTCTTAATTTCAAAGTCACAGAAACTGTAAAACAAGTCTGATGTTTGTGGGATTTGTAAACTATAACAGAGATTTCATTAAGATTTTCAGCTTAGTAACTGTGACCATAACCTCATTTTCCAAGAAAACCACAAAAATATATTTTTTTAAAAAACATGAAGAATAACAGTAATTTAACACTTTAAAAGTAATGTCCACTTCAGATCCTACTTTAAGATACCCAGCTGCTGTTTTATTCCATCTCAATTTACAATTCATCCCTCTTTTCACGCTTCCAAGTTGAAATTAGTTCATTGTATTCCTTGTTATAAAAGAACTTCTCCTCTTCCTTTAATACAGTTACAAAGTAGCGTCATAGACCATTTCACTAGGATTTCTTATGAACTATTTATAGAAGAGTATTAGTTCAAGAATCTGCAGTCCAGAAATAGTTACTAATATGAGTAAATAGGACAGGACTAAAATTACAATGGTCGTTTAGTAATAGTTACTTTACCCCTCCTCCTGGTATAAAACCAATCCTGTCCAAATAGGGCTCTAGAGTTGTTTTTCGTACTAGATTTGCAGATCAGCCACCCACATAGTACATACTACCAACTACACAGCATACCAACTTTCATGTTGGGCTAACAAATACTCAGAACACAGCAATAATACTTTTATAATAGTTTTATAAGCTCCAAACTCTTCATGATGTAAAATATTAGATTATGTTGCTTTTTAAAGTTGTCTGTTTAGAGAACTGTTTGATTTACATAGTGCATATCTATCATACAAGGTCTGAGGCAATCCTCCTCCTTCAGAGGAGTTCAAAAGATTTCCCTTTCTCCAGTAAATTGATTTAATTATCTTTTTAGGGATAACCTATGTTTTCAATGTTCAAATAAAAACAGCACATATATACAGTATATGTATTTTAGTTCTGGATTTGTTTCTTCCTTGTAAATATATTGTAGTGACCTCTTTGGGGGTTTCAGGAAAGAAGACAAATGCGTTGCTAATGCAGACAACCAAGAGAAAAACGTTTTATTAAGGAGCAAGTTTCAAAACAGAAGAGAAGTGAGGCCTGTATTGTACAGAAAAGAAAGCATATTATGAGCTATGTACAGTATCCACCCCCTCTCTGTTCTGGCTGTGGTGAGCCCCTTAATTAAGCTTTGCTAGTGTTTAAACTGTCCAATGGACACTGCCTTCACTGACATCTTCTCTTTGCCTGAAAACGTCACTTCCTCATTTATTGCTCTCTCTCCCTCCCTTTTTGTTGCTAGCTTTATAGCACATGCTAACCATATCTTCCTTGAGCTTTGCTGAACTTTTCTCCTTCCACTTCACAGCTCACTTTCTATACCACACATTACCCATCTCTTCACTTGTCTGTCCATCCTATTGGTCAGTGCTTCTCTTT
This sequence comes from Erpetoichthys calabaricus, assembly GCF_900747795.2. Classification (NCBI taxonomy): domain Eukaryota; kingdom Metazoa; phylum Chordata; class Cladistia; order Polypteriformes; family Polypteridae; genus Erpetoichthys; species Erpetoichthys calabaricus. The sequence continues at coordinate 97,627,513 of NC_041403.2, read as the reverse complement.
GTGTGTCCCGCCCATTGCTCCTGGTGGCAGCCTTCATTTGCATAAACTGACAACCCCTGAACAGCAGGCTAGCATTGTTTCTCTGAGGACTTCATGTCAGCACTGTGCCTGAAAAAAGAATGTGGTGCTACAATATAGTGACAAATTAATAAAAATACAGATCAGCTAATTTTTTTTTTTTTTTTAATTTCAACTAATTTAAATTATATCAAAGTATTTTTTAGATTTTGGGATAGTTTTTCTACTAAAGGTGTTGTTTTAACCCTTAAATTGATATACTGAAATGTCCTTTCTTAGCAGATACGTGCTGCCCTAGATGTACAAACTTTCCATTTTTCAGTTTTTAAATTAAACTGTAAATAGTGTTTTTGTTGATGACAGAGTAAGTGAATTGAGTCAGTCAGTCAACTGTGCATTATATATATGTAGATCTACTTATATGCATATCTGTCATCTGTGATTCCATCCATCCATTGTCCAACCTGCTGAATCCGAGCGCAGGGTCACGGGGGTCTGCTGGAGCCAATCCCAGCCAACACAGGGCACAAGGCAGGAACCAATCCCGGGCAGGGTGCCAACCCACCACAGTCATCTGTGATTGGGTAACCTTAATAAAGAATGTATTGTGTACATCTGATTTATGACTTTTCAGTGGTATCCTTTATCCCCCTGGCATTTTGTGTGGATTTTTTTTTCTTTAGTGTTTCCATCATTTATTAAAAAAAAAAAACAAAACTGTTAACTGGAGGTGAGGTCAGAAATTTAACTCTAGAAGCAGGGGTACTTGATCATTCACTCATTCATTTCCTGAATTTGTTAATTATAATATAGGAACAAGGCAGTATCTAGTGCTGGGTGGGATACTGGTCCATCATAGGGCACATTCAAAAAAACATCCACACTTCCACTGAAATGGGACCAATTTTCAATTGTCAATTGACCTAACACACAGTTCTTTTGGATGTGACAAGAATAGAGACAGCAGGCAGATAGGCTAGACTATTCACACAGATACTCCTATTTGTGCTTACTTTGTCACCAATTCAGTTCACTTCTGTTTATTTTTATATAGTGCTCTTCCCTAAGTGCAGGAGCTGGGCCAAGGTCTAGGGTAAAATGCACATAAAAACTTTACAAATTACTAAATACAGACTTTACAATATATCAATCAACCTAACATATAGTTTTGTGGAACAGAAAAATAGTAACCCAGAGAGAAAATCCACACAGATGCAGAAAAGGCATTTTCCACTGACAAAGAAACAGCACCTCGGATTTGAACCCTGGGCTCTAAAGCTTTAAGGAAGCAGCACTACTGCTAATACACGTAAGCATGTATTTTCAAACCCACTTAATCTAATTCAGGACTGTAGGGGCCTTAGCCCATCCTAGCAACATCAGACCCAAAGAAAGAAACAGCCCTAAGTATGACATCAATCCATGACAGGGACACTGTTTCTAATATAAATGTTAATAACAATTTTGAATATCTGCTCTACAGACATTACTGGATATTCAAACAAAAACACATTTTTTTGCTAATGCTGTACAACTTATAATTGGGGGGTTGTGATACACACTTGTCCCAAAATGCTGGCTATTTCTTTGCAAGTGTTTATGTCATTTGAAATGAGTGAATGATAATGAATGACATACTGTGCTTAGAACATTTAGCCTACCAGCCATTCTACCATTTGGAACTTGGGCATTTAGACATTTATAGAGCATAGCCCTTTATTATGTACTCACATTATAATAGGTGCGGAGTAATAAAATAGGTGCAAGTGTTTATGTCATTTGAAATGAGTGAATGATAATGAATGACATACTGTGCCTAGAATGTTTAGCCTACCAGCCATTCTACCATTTGGAACTTGGGAATTTGGCATTTTCAGAACATAGCCCTTTATTATGTACTCACTTTATAATAGGTGGGGATTAAATGCAGAAATTTGTCTGATTTTTAAATATTTTTATTTTTCTGTTTTATTTACTCTTATTTTTTAATTACTGCCCACAGGAGTCGGGGAACTAACAAATTTTAGGCATCTTGTAAAGCGTTGTCATTTGATAACGCCCTTCTCACAAAACACACACATCTGACACATTTCATTCTGACACTTTATGCAGCTCCATACCATAGTTTTAAATGAAACTTAAAGAATCCTGTTATTTTTCAATGCTTTTGCTTCTGTGATATGTGCCAATTTAGTTTTAAATCAAAAACCGCAACATGAGCAGTAGTTCCTGTTTGCAAAACATGCTCTTTCTACTGTTCTTGCTTGACAGATACACTTTTCCTCTGCAAAAAGGCATGGCCCTGAAGTCCACCCCTCTACTTCCTTAAAGAAGTCTTGCAACAATGATGGACTACATTTCTGTTTTATATTCCTGAAAGTAAGCTGTATTTGCAAATCTAACATAAAGCATTTGAGTTTTTTTGAGCATTTATATATACAATGTAATAATGAGGATATACTGCTTAGCACAAATTGAAGATATGACTAAATCACATTCTGAAATAGTTGGTCTTGATAGATCAGTACTTTTCATGTTAAATGCAGGCAATTACTTCCAAATGTTTCAACTAGATTATGGTTTAGCATTTTTTTTAAATATCTAGCTGCAGCCATGTTGTTTGGCCATTTATTTTCACAAGTTAAAACTCCAAACTACTGTAAAAGATTTAATAACTCCTTAAAATTCAAACTGAACTACTTCCGGCAGCACTCTTGGCTCCACATATTGTTTATACTTCTGCTTAGTTGCTTAGGATAGCATTTCCACTTTAGGCAACCACTGATATGGTTGATGAATTTAGATAGATAGATAGATAGATAGATAGATAGATAGATAGATAGATAGATAGATAGATAGATAGATAGATAGATAGATAGATAGATAGATAGATAGATAGATAGATAGATAGAATTTAGCGAAGCTAGCCGCTGTCACTGCACCAACACCCTGCGACCACTGTTGATTCCCAGCTTCAAACCTGCTGCAAGGTCAGTGTCACACTATGACTCCATTTACACTCTCATTTCAAAATGGTTGCACAACACATTTGCCTAAACAGATGTGTCATAACACATTAAATGAACACACTGAAATGTTTACATAAACACTGTAGTCAAAGTACCTCTTGGGTAAGTAGTATACAACATAAGACATATTGCTATGACTTGAGTCTGAATCCCCAAATTGATTCAAGAAGCCTATTCCCACATTTAAAGGCCTCTTTTTTGTATGTTAGAAAGTAATCGTCATTAGCACAAACTGCAGTGGCATCATCATGTCACTACAATCTCTCATTTTAATATGCTGAATAGGAAGGATGCTCTCATCTACATGCTCAACAGAGCCAACTACCACTTGGACAAAGCCAGCACCACAGTCAGGATAATGTGCTTTGGCTTTTCCTGTGCTTTTAACACTATTCTGTCACATTGACTGGGTAAAAAAGCTCAAGGCTTTGAATCTTGGTGCCCCCGCAATCACCTGGATCATGGACTACCTGACTAACAGACAGCAGTGTGTGAGGCTAAGGGACTGTGTGTCAGAAATTGTAGTATGTAATATTGGAGCACCTCGGGAAAACTGCCCTGTCTCCCTTCATGTATACCCTTGACACATCAGACTTCCAGCACAATAAAAGCGTTTACCATCTACAGAAATTTTCATATGACTCGTCCATCATAGGCTGCATTAATAATGGAGACGAGTCAGAGTACAGGAAGGTTGTGGAGAACTTTGTCTTGTGGTGCAGGGACAACAACCTGCAATTCAGTATCAGCAAGACAAAAGTCTTCCACATGCCAAAAAGCCTCTGAGACCGGTCACCATTCAGGAGGAGGATGTGGAAGTGGTGAAGAGCTACAAGTAACTGGGGGTTCACACAAACAACAAACTGGACTGGTTAGACAACACACTGGCGCTGTACAAGAAGGGCCAGAGCAGATTGTACTTGCTAAGGAGACTCAGGTCTCCTTGATCTGTGCAGCAAGCTGCTGGAAATATTCTCATCAGTCCATAGTAGCCAGTCACCTGAGGAGCAACCTTAGCTCAAAACAAGCACAATGCCTGAACAAACTTAACAGGAAAGCCTGCTCCATCACAGGGTGAACCCTGGAAACACTGGATGCTGTTGTGGAAATAAGAATTGGATGCCATCATGAAAAATTCCTCCCCTCCATTCTCTCCAGGGAGCACTTTTAGCCACAGGCTCATTCCACCACAGTGGGCTAAGAAGCGCCCCCCTGGGGTCTTTTCTGCCCAGTGCTATCATGTAATTCAGTGCTTCCAATTTGCTTGTTAAGTTTCTTTTTATTTATTTACTTATCAATTGATTGAGTGATTGGTTGATTGGCTGTATTTATTTGTTCTGTGAGTCTGTATCCTTGTTTTTTATGTTTCTACTGCTGTATGCATCTGAATTTCCCCATGGGATTAATAAGGTTTATCTAATCTAATCTAAGAAATGGCATAAATATCCTTGAAGATTCTGAAGCCAGTCAGGCTCTGGTCATGAATTATCTCAGGATGACACCCCCTCTAAACTGGTTGTCATCCATGAGGCAGCAGTAACGGGACTCAAACTTGGGGCCTTTGGAATCAGGTATTTAAGACAATGGTGCTAAAGGAGAACTCCTTTGGCTCGACTCCTATGCAGGCTTCTGTTTGTGAGGGTGTCTCTAATGCTATAGAAGGACCTTTCTTTCTCTCTCAGCCTTACTCCAATAAAACTGGGCAATAAAACTGAATAATAAAAAAACAAGAGCTAACTTTTACAAGTAGCCAAAATTTACACCGGGTGTTACAGACTCAAATCAAATGTATGTTTTTATTGTATTGTAGAAATAATAATAATAATAATGGCAGCTCACTACTCAAAACACGGAGTACCAGGTCTTGAACCCACAATCTTCGTGTTGTAAGGCAGCAGTTCTTTCCTCTACACCATTCAAGAATACGTATAAACTCCCTGTTGATTGACATTTGAGCTTGAGATTTTAACTCATTGACAGCCACATGTAATTTGAATGTTTTTTTTTCTTTGGTTATATTCTTGAAGAAAAGTGCACATGTTTATTTGCTATTTGGACTAAAGTCTTCACACATTATACACTTCAGTCATTATTAGTATAACATGGAAAACGTTTCTGCTTTAGGTATGTGTTCAGCATTTCTTGCATCTCCTTTCATCCTTCACTTAACCCAGATCTTTGTAGACACTGAACACACATGAAATGCATGTAATAACAATATATACTGTATTATTTACCCAATGCAACTCCAGGCACATCACACGCAGATAAGGAGCCTTGGCTTGAGCTTGGAGAACTTTTTGCCCATGAGCTGAGCTCCATCAAGATGGGGGATGGGACAGCAGGCTGCTTGTGCTGATCGACGCATTTACAAAACAAAAGACACTGATGGAGAACTGCGAAGGAATTTAAGGTGGGCCGAGATTACAAGTTTTTTGTAGGCTTCAGGAATTCTAGTGTTAAGCTTAGCTTAAAGAAAAACAATTTAAATGTATAGTTTTAGTTAAAGAAGACTGCTGTCCCATTCATTGGCATTTTATGTAAATTAAGTTTTCCTCATTTTATACTGATTTTTAAAAAAATCGACTTAATTAATTGGAGATCACTGTAGGTTGAGGCATGATGGCATAATGATCAGATCTGCTGCCGCACTACTCTAAACACATTAATTTGTTTTCAGCTTGGTCACTGTCGAAGTCTGGATGGTTTTCTTTCCAAATTCCAAAGATGTACATGTTTAGTTAATTGGCATTTAGTGTGGGCATTTATGTAAGTATGTCAAATAATGGACTGATGTCTACTCTAATAATGATTCCATACTTGCACCTATTGAGGTTAGCTATGACTTTCTGCAACATAGTGATGGAAAAAATATTCATGTTAAAAAGGTTTGGGGAGATAACTATTGGTAGTAATTGTGTCCTATTAAAGGCTCCGATAAAATAGCCACAATATCATAGTTTTTTTCTTCGGTGGTGGTACCACCATTTATGCCATTGAACAAAGCCCTTAATTCATCTAAAATAATCATTTGTGTTAATTATTTTTTCAGTTAATCTTTTCTGGTCACCACTTTGACTCACATAATGATATCATTGGTGAAGAAATGCAGTGGTGTGACTTGCAATGAGTTTAATTTTTTCCCGAAGCAACTGCAGCTTAGAACACCTGTAGGAGAAGTGCATTCGCCTTCAGGGAGACAACATTGAAAAATCCTATAACAGCTTTATGCTTTACCACTTCCTTCCCAGGCAGCTTCACTTTCCATCAAACACCCCTCACAAACTATGTAACAAAAACACTAACACAGAGAATGATCACAGAAATAACCCAAAATATACACACTCAACTTATTACACACATTTCTACACATTTTTGTTTATAGACATTAGATAACATTAGATGATCATGTGAAATTAATTTAACATGCATTTTAGTAACCTACTTAATCTAATTCAAGGTCATTAGAGTCTATCCCAGCAGCAATGAATTAGTGAATTTCCCCTTGGGATTAATAAAGTATCTATCTATCTATCTATCTATCTATCTATCTATCTATCTATCTATCTATCTATCTATCTATCTATCTATGGGTGCAAGGCAGGATCCAAGCGGTGCCTTGCATACGAAGAGTCTCCATATTACCATCATCAAACCAAACATGCAGAGTTAATATATTTTCTTCCAACCTGATCATAAAATATAAAAGTAGTCAGAAATATAACCCACTTCTTTTGTGGATATTGTGTAAGAGTCACTGGATATTGATAATTGAGTTTCTTAAATATTTCCTTTAGTTCATATAGCTATTAAGAGTCTGTTGTTTTACTAAATTGGCTCCAGCAGACCCCCGTGACCCTGTGTTCGGATTCAGTGGGTTGGAAAATGGATGGATGGATGTTTTACTAAATAAAATGCTAAAACCTGGAAATTATTTAAGTCATGAAAAATATTTTTTTCTTGATACCTACTGTAAAATGAAATATTTTTAAAACAGTTAACTAGCACACACATTGTCACTCCTTAAACTGCTGCATTTTTATTAATACTTTAAATTTTGAAATATCAAAACAAGGAAACATACTCAGTAGCCTTTCAGTTGGTTTATTGTGATATGTATTTGTTTTTGAATATGGAAACATATTCATCTAGCTTGCATATCCTCAACCTAATAATGAAATTTAGTAATAATGAAATCAGAATTACAATGATGTTAGTAAGACGCCATGTTAGCAAGCATTTGCAAACAGGAAAAATTAGGTTATTTACAAGCTGAAAAATGAATAAGTAAGTGAATAAGTGTGTAACTGTTTTGCTCTTAAAAGGTATGTACCTGAAAAATAAAACTCAGGTAAGACGTACCAGTGAGAAAGGGGGAAAAATGCCAAGGAATCTGAAAGGTGTGACATACTAAAACAGGAAAGGGAGTGAAAGGTGGTCATTAGGGAAGCTAAAAGAAGACACTAAAAAGCTAGTCAGACATTCAGGGGTTGTTAGAAATGTGATCAGGTTTTCAAAATGAGTTTTACTTGTTCTGCTATTACTGTGTTTGCTATGTATAACTGATAAAAAAGACTAATATAATATATATTATATATATTAGCCCAGTTAGAAAATAAGAAAAACAAAATAAGAAAAATCTAATTCATGTACAAGAAACAACAAAACCACTCTTTGAGTGGGAGGTAAAAATGAAATGGGAAGTGAGTTTTGGATTAAGGAAGTAAAGCATATTGCATTTACCAAGGAAACAACAGATGATGAAAGATGCCATCTTCATTTACACCCATCAAAGCCAAATGCACTGGGTAAATCCAAATGTATTGGACAATTGGAATTAGTTTGTAAATTCCTGAGAATACAAAGCATGCGGAGTCTTGATAGTCATTGTACAAAAGCAAAGTTGGCTTTTAATTACACTACCAGTTAAACTGTTTTATTCAGAAGCCTTTTAAAAATAAAAATTATTAGTACTACGGCTTGCAAAATGGGCTGTTTACCTGTTTGCAAAGATTTTAACTTTTAAAATTTTAAATTTTCTGCATTCTACTATTCTGGTATTTGTGTCAATCAATAAATCAATCCACATTTTATATAGCGCCTTTCATAATGGGCTTTATCACATGCATTTCATGTTTCTTTGAACCCAAGATTGTAATCTGTGAAGTCCATAACTACTTGATATCTATAAGGACTAATCCTGTTGAATTGCTGAAATTGTCAAAGCCTAAAAGATTTTAAAAAATTGAAAAACAATTATGAAGATAAAATACAATTCAATAAAAAAACATCCTTTAATCAATGTCAAAGTCAAAGTGATCCAAAGGACACACGACATCCAAGTTATCATGAACCAGAAGAACATAGCGTAGAAAGCTATATTTTTGCAGATTATCTTTTTATACAGTTTAATTCTATAATTTCATGAATATTCTTTTTTTCCTTACACAAGATTCACCGTCTAGGCATAAGAAAATGTATATTATTAGCATTTATTTTGCTAACACATTGACTATAGATACTACAATAGAATATCATTGTGATACTTGGGTCACAATTTGGTATCCTGTGGCAAAGTTGCATAGTGTTGTTGCCTCATGGCTGCAGCAACCCACAGTTAAACTCTATACCTTGGCACTGTCTGTGTAGAGTTGTGCATGTTCTGCCCGCTTCTGTGTTGGTCTTCTGTCCACTTTCCCAAAGACATAGGTGATAAGTTAATTGGCAATTCTTAACTGGCCACACATGTGTCTGAGTTGGCCTTATGATGGATTACACAGTATTGCCCTGTGACCCTGAATTGGAGGTAGAGAATGTTATGTTACATGGAGGGCAACAAATTTCAAACCATAAGGTTATTGACGTTCATCTCCTCTATGTGATCCTGAGCAAGTCCAATGTCTTAATCAACTTTAAAAAAATATATGTATATACTGTACGTATTTGTAAATGCAAATGTATGTTGCCTTAGATAAAGTCAAATGTACAAAACTAAAAGTGTTCATAAAGCTTCACAGATAGATAGATAGATAGATAGATAGATAGATAGATAGATAGATAGATAGATAGATAGATAGATAGATAGATAGATAGATAGATAGATAGATAGTACTTTATTAGTCCCAAGGGAAAAATTGGCTTTTTGCAGAAGCTCAAGAAATATTATAACAAACATCAACAACAACCCTTCTCAAACACATGCAATGAATTAAAGAAGACAATATCTGACTTAATTAAACCTAGGAGAGCCTTTTCAGTAGGGCTATAAAGGCATACTGACATTCGTATAAAGGAGCCCCAGTGGTATTACTTGACACTTAATGGTGATCAGTTTTGTATTTATTTTCTATTCTGCTACTACATAAAGCAGGTCGAAAGTCCCAAACCTGAGCTTGACTTCTTAATCAGCTCATTGATTCAGTGCACCACTCATGAAGTGATGTTACCTTGCATTGAAAATTGCACTGGTATTGTTAAACAAGTATGACTTGCTAAATAAATTACATTACATTTACTACTTAAAATCAGTGACTAACAGCACATGAGTGGACACAGAAGTGCCACTATTTAATATCCCCACCTAATATTATCACTTTCCAGAAATGAGCAAAAGTAAATTAAGAGTTACTAGTTAAAAAGCTGTTCCAGCAACATTAAATTATTTCAGCTCACTGCATATGTAATCACGTATGGTCTTTACATAAACTTGTGATTTTTAAGAATGAAGGTGTGCTTAGCTTAGTAAAATCTGGACATTAATATATCAGAGCTAACAATCTATTCAATTAGATTTTAGTAAATTATGTGTTAATAAAGTGTCTTCATTTTCTGAGAATCAAAAAAGATGTTTAAAAAAACTGCAATAGTTTTTTGTATGCTACTAATTACAATAATGTTAATACAATAATGACACAGTCACTTTTAATTCCATTGTTAACATTTTACATGGGTATCACATCCATCCATTCACAAATTTTCTGAATCTGCCTTTACATTACAGATTTATAGAGACCTAGAGTCTTTCATGGAAACAGTGGGTGAAAGAAAACAGTGCTGGACCAGAGGCAGATCACTGCATGGATGCATATTACATCAACGTACTTAACAATCTCCAACCTGCTTTGCCCAGGCAGCACTGGGTACAAGCCAGAAACCAACCATGGAGCACCCACACTGGAATTTATAGGGGAAAATGCACACACATATTGGGAGGACATGCAGACTTCATGAAGACATCATAAGGCTTGAGGTTAAAATGCTAAATCTGTGAGACAGAAGAGCTTCCCAATGCTTCACTATGCTGCCCATTACATCAGCATTATAAATACAGTGCAAAAAAGAGCCATTATACTTATGTGCATGTCAACTAGTTTTAGCCCCCAACGCTTTACCAAAGCACAATCAAAAAAAACAAAACTTTATTTTTTAATTTAAACTTTACAATTTGTTCATCTTAATATGCCGTAGCAGTTTTGTTTTCTGATGTCCACTCTCATCTAAACAATAGGATTACAGCTCTCATTGGGATAAAAGTCACACCTTACATTGAATTGAAAATAATTTAACAAGTATAGCACATTTCAAGTCTTTTGCTTTCTGTGCAGTTACTTAGAGCATATCTTGTGGGCCCTTAATGAAGTAGAGGTTGACAAGGACTCAAAACTGACCACTTATTGGACATGAATTAAATTGGCCACTTAAAAAAACAGTCCACATCAGATGCATCTTTGTTCTCAACTGTGGGATTTACCTATAGTACTAGATTTCATTAAAGGAGCAACTTTTGTGTACTCTTTATCAGAGACACAGCACAACTCTTCCACCTCAGTATTTAAAAAGAATTTAGGAAACTGATTGATAAAATATGCTAATGATTTTTAAGGTAAAAAACACATTAAAAATATAACCTGCAGCATTTCTTAAAAACGCAGCTACCTAGAGAAATAAGCTTTCTGATTCTGTTGTTTTAGGCCAAAACTGGTGTGTTATTTTACTTCCACAGTACAAAGAGGTGAGGTTATAGAAATCTATTTTATATTTGGAATGGGCATGACAAAATGTTTACTCTAATAGCAGAGAAAATACAAACTGAAAATCTTTTATTTGGTTCAGTGGTGGTGGCGACTGAGTTCTAACTTGTAAAGCATTTGTGTAGTTTGTGTTCATACTGACTCTATACCACTTGTGCCTCTGTCTCAAATGTTCATTTTTATAAACTCATATTTCCTCTGTAATTAGAATAGCATGCCCTCCAGACAGGATAGAAGGAATGTTTTTTTTTTATTCTAAAAATCTCTCAATATATTTTTTAAGATAATTTACTCAAAGAAAAGGTAAAATATTGGTATTTATTTGCTCTACATCCATTGAAATCAAATAAAGGCAGTCGCATTTTTTTGACTGATGCTCGTTTAGTTTCAGTAGAACATTTTTTACATCAATGAAGCTTTTTCAATCCAGCTATTCAGATCCAGACTAAAGATTCATGCCTTAGTCTTTTCATTCTCAAGTTGACTTCTGATTTTCTTTTTCTGTTTAATTGATATCTCTTTGATGTGCTGATTTAATTCTTATTGCTATAATGTATAGCACACATCCATGCTTCAATTTTCTAACCTGCTTATTCAGTTTAGAGTAATAGGGAACTGGTGCCTATCAGTGCTGAACAAAAGTATCTGAACGGATATATATACATATGTAAACTGATCTATTTTAACCTATATTTAATATTTAATATATATATATATTACATATAAGTGCTCAAAAAATTAAAGGAACACTTTGAAAACACATCAGATCTCAATGGAAAAAAAATCATGCTCGATATCTATATTGATATGGACTGGGTAATGTGTTAGGATCGAAAGGATGCCACATCGTTTGATGGAAATGAAAATTATCAACCTACAGAGAGCTGACTTCAAAGACACCCTGAAAATCAAAGTGAAAAAATGATGCGGCAGGCAGGCTAGTCCATTTTGCTGAAATTTCATTGTAGCAATTCAAAATCATACTCAGTAGTTTATCTGCCCCCATATGCTTGTATTGCATTGGATTTAGGTCAGGCAAGCATGGGGGCTAGTCAATGCTATTAATTCCTTTATCCTCCAGGATCTGCCTGCATACTCTCGCCACCTGAGGCCGGGCATTGTTGTGCACCAGAAGGAACCCAGGACCCACTGCACCAGCATAGGGTCTGACAGTGGGTCCAGTGATTTCATCCCAATACCTAATGGCAGTCAAGGTGCCGTTGTCTAGCCTGTAGAGGCCTGTGTGTCCCTCCATGGATATGCCTCCCCAGACCATCACTGACCCACCACCAAACCGGTCATGCTGAACGATGTTACAGGCAGCATAACATTCTCCACAGCTTCTCTGTTACATGTGCTCAGGGTGAACCTGCCAATTCCGGTATTCTATGGCTAATGCCAATCGAGCACCACAGTGCCGGGCAGTAAGCACAGTGCCCACTAGAGGACGTCGGGCCTTCAGGCCATCCTCATGAAGTCTGTTTCTGATTGTTTGGTCAGACACATTCACATCAGTGGCCTGCTGGAGGTCATTTTGCAGGACTCTGGCAGTGCTCATCCTGTTCCTCCTTGCCCAAAGGAGCAGATACCGGTCCTGCTGATGGGTTAAGGACCTTTTATGGCTCTGTCCAGCTCTCCTAGAGTAACTGCCTGTCTCCTGGAATCTACTCTATGCATTTGAGACTGTGCTGGGAGACACAGCAAACCTTTTGGCAATGTGCTATCCTGGAGAAGTTGACTACCTGTGCAACTGCCGTAGGGTCCAGGTATCGCCGCCTCATACTACCAAGTAGTGACACTGACTGTAGCCAAATGCAAAACTAGTGAAAAAACAGTCAGAGAAGATGAGAAGGGAAAAATGTCAGTGGCCTCCACCTGTTAAACCATTTTTGTTTTGATGGGTGTCTCATTGTTGCCCCTCTAGTGCACCTGTTGTTGACATCACAGGATGTTCTGCAGTTTTCCAGTATCTAAAATCAGACTTTTAATTATATCTTTGATGTTCAGCCAATGCATGTATTAAATCAATGTATCTTAACCAATATAAATATCTGAACCAAGTTATATATTTATGATCTAATCTTTTTTTCCTGAATGGCTTGTCATAGATATTTTGCAATGCCATATTGAGTGCCAACATTTTCTGTTATTCAACATTGTGGTACCTATGGTGATTTCACTCAGAAAGCTTTTGAGATGCACCAAATGTAACGTTGCGCATTGTTTAAGTATCCTAGAGCTGGATATTGACAATATTTTGTATGTTTTTTTTTTTTTTTGGGGAGGTATAATTCTAGAAATAAACGACTTAACTTTTTTGTAAGGATTTTGAGTTTTGGTTTGTGTTTAGGATTTGTTTGAAAAGATCATTTTGTGTTTCTGGTTATACACTTGGCATGTTTCCTTATCATGTCTTTTCTCTCGGTCCTCATCATTAAAAAGTGCTTCTGTATTCTCCAAATGGAACGGTGATAGTAAATAGAAAATATATTCATGTAATAAGGAAATTGCAGGAAGACTTTAATAATAAAAATAATTTAACAGTGATAAAACACATTTGTTTTTCCACATATTCCCACAGCACTATAAAGAAATACAAGTACAGTGGAACCTCGGTTCACGACCATAATTCGTTCCAAACTTCTGGTCGTAAACCGATTTGGTCGTGAACCGAAGCAATTTCCCCCATAGGATTGTATGTAAATACAATTAATCCGTTCCAGACCGTACAAACTGTATGTAAATATATATTTTTAAAGATTTTTAAGCACAAATATAGTTAATTACACCATAGAATGCACAGTGTAATAGTAAACTAATTTAAAAACATTGAATAACACTGACACAAACACCCAGGCTCCCTGCTCAGCTGCATGCGCAGGCTCTCTCTCTCTCTCTCTCTCTCTCAGCAGCAGCTCTCTCTCTCTCTCTCTCTCAGCAGCACGCGTGCCCCCTCCCCCTCTGTGTCTCAGAAGCACGCGAGCCCTGTCTCTCTCTGTAACATTGCAGCAGTTTGCGCTATAGCCTTACAATACGATCGTTGTATAAACACTTTTTTTTAAAATGAGTTTTAAGCACAGGGGGAAAAAAGGTACATTTGAACAAATCCGAACTTTATTTAAAAGTCAACCAAGACAGTAACATTGCAGGAGTTCACGCTAATAGCATTACAACCCGATCACTGTAAACACTCTTTATAAATGAGTTTTAAGCACATGGAATAAAATAAACATTTGAAAAAATGAGAAAAGTAACATTACAACACTTTCTTCTCACCACTCTTCACTTGCTTAGAAGCCATGGTTAACTGCAAAAGCACACGAAATACTGTAGAGCACAAAGAGTTCACAGGTAAAACACGCACGTCTGACTAAGAACAATGAACAGGGAGAGGCTGAACACGTGCTTAAATACAGTAATCAGGGCGTACGAACCGGAAGGGAAATGAAATAGAGCACAAAGACTTCACAGCGAAAGCACGCACGCACGTGCAAGCACGCATGTCTGACCGAGAACAATGCAACAGGTGCGGAAATCATCGGCGCGCACAAACCGAAAGGGAAACTGGCTTGTTCATATACCGAGTGTGTGGTCATGAACCGAGGCAAAAGTTTGGCGAACGTTTTGGTCGTAAACCGAGTTGTATGTGTACTGAGATGTTCGTGAACAGAGGTTCCACTGTATAACTTAAGCAACAAATATTTACTTAGCAGCCACTTACAAAAAGATCCTTTACTTTCAAAATTCATGTACAGGGTGGAGCTCAAGATGTCTCAGTGGCTTTTTCAAAAATATCACATTTAAATCTGTTTGTTTAGTTGTACGGCTTGCCTCCCATTCCATATATACTATATACAATTGTTAGTTCATGTCTGAACATTATGGACTGAAGTCCAGGGATTTTCTCCTCAGGTTTTCAAGTTCACTGGTACTCTTTATAGAATATTTGGAGCAACATGATTTTTTTATACCAGACATTTCCATTGTTAATTATTTTTGGTAAATTTTTGCTAATGATTAGAATGTTCCTGTTATTTTCAGAGGCTGCTTATTGCAGTCCAAGCTTTTACAAAAATTTAAGACATTTTAAAATAATCTGGGTTATTTTTTGTCACACTGGTGGCACATTAAAAAAGGCTCTTAAATATTTCATGAACAGTTTTCAGCATTGACTAGTCATATTTTTATTAAGCTCAATTTGTGAAACATTGTGGTCCGCTTTCATTATCTGATGTACTGTATTTGGTTTAAGACAAATTTGTTATAAGTTAAAGTGAAATTGGAATGCCAATCTATGTATAATATTTCTATGTGTGAAATTTACTTGGAAACTACATGTAGAAATGTACACATTTCACTTTCATCATTTTTGATTCTGATTAGAAACAGATAGATGGTGAGTATAATGAGACTGTATATATTTTTTAAAGTAACATATGTCATTCACTTAAACTAAAAGCAGTAGTGCTTTTCTATACTTGTATTTTTTTTGTTTTATTTGGTTTGTGCCACCCAGTCAGAATCCCAAAAATGAGAATTTTTCCAGTGCTTTTTGACAAGCCACAGATAAGCCCGCCTCTGCCCCCATAAATCAAAAGAGGAAGTACTAAAAGCTTAAACACTTGAAGCTCCACCCTTCAAAACCAAAAAAAAACCAAGCATTAAGCATATGAATCACAAGCGTTTACTATAGTAAATGTATTTTAGTAATACAGCATCATGCAAATTATAAAAATGTATAAAGCAATCTCACAGGTATATTTACCTGCTACAAATCTGTCGTATTTCATACCAAATAGATTGTATGACGTACCATGAACAGCTGCAGCAGCAACACCAGCAGAAGCAGCATGTATTTGGTCGGTGGTTGCCAGCCTGTTGTGCTCTGCTTGGGGAAGTCTCATTCTGCGACATCGGAGGCTGTCTCTCTGCCGGTACAGGGCCTGTATACTGAACAAGGTGGGAAAGAAAATCACATTCAACAGTGCGCAGCAAAAGGCACCAAGTGACTGAAAAGACAGGAAAAAAATATACACTGTTGCATGCTCACCCGCCTGAGCTCTCTCTGGGAAGTCACTTAACTTTCCAAACTGCTTTGGATTGCATTACTACTACCATCAGAAAAGACAGGAAGGTTAGCTTATGTGTGACTGGAAGTGAAATTGCTAAATGTTTAGGCAATAGTGCCTTCTGTGTGATACAGGAAACAATGCAAGACTACACTCAGCCCAAAAAGAATAAAAGAAGGTGAGAATGTCAGGGGCGGCTGTTTGAAAACACCCATACATTTCTTTAATTTTAATATCAAAAACTACAATAAAAGGTGTTTATATATTTTTAATATTATTGTATATGTAACAGTAAATGTTTATTGTATATAATTCTTTAACTCTGCTGCTTAGCTTGGACAATGCTATGCTCATTTTTTTGATCTTTAGAAATATATTTGAAAGAAAGGTCCAGGAGTTTTACAGAGTGTAGCAGCGAGATACAGATCTGGTTCAAATGTTTTTAACTCTGTCATAATTAACACACTACAGTGGGCTGGCACCCTGCTCGGTGGTTTGTTTCCTGCCTTGCGCCCTGTGTTGGCTGGGATTGACTCCAGCAGACCCCTGTGACCCTGTAGTTAGGATATGGTGGGTTGGATAATGGATGGATGGATAATTAACACAGTGTCAGCACATAATGGAGGTCTAATGTTCCAGAATTTGCTGTTTTTTGTGTAAATGAAGAATGCAGTTAAAAGAAATTCACTTTAAGTAAATTTATGATAAATTAAAAATCATGCTTAATGATCATTTTTTATTTTATAATAAGCTTCTACTGTTATTATAGAAAGAGGCCTGATTTGCCTTTGTTCAATATAAAATATGTAATAAAAGGGTTGTGAAGAACTAGAGCCTATACAAGCAGCATGGGGCATAAAATAGGAAACAACCTAGGATAGATCTATCACAGAGCAGCCATGCTAAATAGTTACATAAATTTGTACACTGTTTTAGAGCAATAGGCACTTCCTTCACGCACACATTATCACACATATATTTGTTCTTCCTACATAATCCCAAAAGAAATGTTCACTCTTAACACAATTACCAACATCAAATCTGTACAGTCCTATATGACATTTATTAATAGAAAAGGAATGTTCCTGAATACCAAGATTTTACATTTTTTATGTTGCAATCTGAAAATTGCTGGGATTGAAATGGCCTTGTTTTATCCTGATCCAGAGCACACAACAAACAATATAAATGCAGTAGTGTTTAAGTAGCAAAACTGAAATGTCTTAATTTTTTTAAGCTTGCTCCACCTTATGCCAGCACTTGGTGGAAGAAAAATTGTCAGCAACTACATCTACCAGTCTTTTGGAGTAGTTTGACTTGGACTTTGACTTGACCACTACGGAAAATCCAATTTCTTCTTTGCAAGCCATTCCATGGTAGCTCTGGTCTTGTGCTTTAGGTTCTTTTAGAATTCACACATGCACACATCCAAAGGGCTGCTCTATAATGACCAAAACCAAAAGGGATCATGGCACTACTTTCAATTTTATTACTGCGTGGCAAATATGCAAGCTGTAAAGACCTGGGGCCTCATGCATAATGCCGTGCGTAGAATTCACACTAAAACATGGCGTACAGACAACAGTGGAAATGTTCGTATGCACAAAAAAATCCAGAGGCATAAATCTGTGCATTCGCCAACTTCCACGTTCTTCCGTTCCATAAATCCCGGTCAGTGTGAAAGTAACGCACGTGAACGCGCCTGCTGCCACTCCCCAAACTCTTCCCAGAAGTACGCCTCTTTGAATATGCAAATCAATATAAATAGCCCTTAAGCTCAGAGTTCTGTGAAAAGGCAATGGCAAAAGGACGAGGGGAAATAGAAGAATTTCAGCGAATACCAAGTGGAGGCAAAGAAAAATGTACTATTTGTTGGTTTAAACAGTGGTATAAACAACAAAAGGTAGTTGATCGAGTGACAGAGTGGCGGAGAAACTCGAAAGCTCAAGTTCACAAAGTTGCACAGTGCCCGAAATAAAAAAGAAGTTGTCAGATATCAAAGTCACCGTGAAAGGGCGAATCTTAGCCCACCGTCTGAGTGTCATATGAAAGCTTATTTGGGTACAGAGAAAAAAAAAAACAGTGACACAGTGAAGAATAATGCTCAAAATATTAACTTTAATCTCGAAATTTCCACTTTAATCACGTAGTTTATTTTGTCATTAAAGTAGAACATCATAATCTTCATCTTAAAATCGTTTAATTTACTAGTTTCTCAAATCCCATCGTAACTAAAGTAGCATTTTAAATGCTTTGTTTGTATGTGTTCTTCTATGTGCTCTATGTGTGTGAATCACTACGTGCTTCTTAAACTGGCTTTCTCTTCCTCTGACAGGACGCAGAATCCATTACATTCGTGATATTACACTTCTCTGAATAATTAAAATACTGAGATGTACACTTGATATTTTCATGATGATACGAATTAAAGCATGTATTAAACATGGGAACACGGTGGTGCAGTGATTGTTCATGCCTCACATAAGATGCTTGCTGTACTGTGTGCGACCTTCGATGAAATAATTTATTGCAGCAGTACTGTCTCTTTCAAATGTACTAACCTCCAATTCCTGCCCATCCTTTTCTTTCTCCAAATACCCAATCGCCACACAATCAGCTCTGTAATAGATGTTAAGCCATCTGTAAGCTTAGAACGGCGATTCTTCAAAACTTTTAAAGAACATTGAAATATCTTCGTAATGTATGTTTAATTATTCTATCCATCTATCCTTCCAGTGTCGTGCCAGCTCCAGCAAGAATACAGCGCGAGGCAGGAACAATCCATGAATGGAGCACCAGCTCCTTGCTAGCACTGCGACACCATGTCCTCACATGTTTAATTATTAACAATATAGATTATTTAAATGAAGTTAAAGTGTTATCTGTATAATATAATAAGCATTTTGCTGCATTTCATCTTAAAAATGATATTGTCATCATATGTAAATACACGCTTCATAAAGTGGCTCAGGTTGTGCAATATTATAACTGTATCGCAAGTTTACAGTGAGGTAACTGTACTTATGAGTACAAACAGTTCTACAAGGAGCACTTGATGGACTGATTGATTGTGTTTATAGTTCTTGGGATGAAACTGTTTCTGAACCGCGAGATCAGTACAGGAAAGGCTCTGAAGCATTTGTCGTTGAGAGCAGTTCAAATAGGCAGCATGGCTGAAGCAGCGTGTGCTTGATGCTGTATACCGATAATTCTCTTTCCGATCAGCTGCTGTAGAGCTGTAATTCCACACTCAGATACAGTGATATAAATACTCTGAATGGTGCAGTGAGAGTAATATGGAAAAAGATGATCCGCTGTGGCAACCCCTAACGGGAGCAATTGAAAGAAGAAGAAGAACGTGCAGTGAGAGTAACAACGCTAAAGCAGCTATGGTATTTAATAGTTTGGCTATTCCATGGACCATTATATTGTTACAGGTTAATTACAATCAGATGCCTTAAACTAATAAACAATATGCAGTTAATTTCAGAGTATTTGATAAAGCCGCGTCAGGGATGTGGATCAAAAAAAGAAATGGAAACCACACTGGAACAAAAGCACTGCTTTGACGCTGGGTGCTGCCAGTTTGCAAAGCCGAGCGGAGAACTTGAGTATGCCAGGGTTTGAGCTACCGTGAAAATGTGCGTGGCTTTACGCTAAGTTTAGGTTTTATACATTGCGATTTGAACGTGGAAACAGGAGTACGCAACATTTTTGTGCATACTCACCATTTATACATGAGGCACCTGGACACTGACACAAATTGATGAATATACACACATGCCTGGTCTGCAATATAAAGAAAGTCTTGCTGTATTTCTTTATATGCCTTATTTTGTGGCGCAGTAAATACAAATTATCATTAATGTGCTGGTAATCCAATTGTCCATTATTCACTCAGAATATAGAACCAATGTAGAGAGCACTTTAAGAGTGAGAAGCTCTTATCTGTTGTACCTTTACATGATGATCACCTTTTTCTGTCCTCATCAACCTACAAATTATTTAATGTTTGGAAAATGTCTGGGATTATAACACTTAAGAGATTTGTATATAGATAATGTTTTACATCTTATGAAGAATTATGCTTCAAATTTAACTTCCCATCTGCACAATTTTTCCACTACTTTCAAATTAGAAACTTTGATAAAAGGAACCTCCCCAATTTTTCTCACCTCCCACCCATTTCTAATCCAGAGGCACTACTGATCAGTCTTGAAGACTCAGACAGCATCTCAACAATATACAAAAGCATTTTAAACTCCCTTTCTTTCAAAGATCATAGGGTATGCTAGGGAAAGGATCTTTCACTTAACATCTCTGAAAAGGAGTGGAAGGCAGCCATGCATAGAATACACTCCAGCTTCACATGCACAAAACATTCAATCATCCACCTTAAAGTCTTTTATCAAGCACATTTATCTCATTTAAAATTGTCCAAAATGTATCCAGGGCAGGATTCAACATGTCCCTGTTGCAGTTTAGCTCAAGCCTCACTGGTCCACAAGTTTTGGGCGTGGACCAAATTAACATCATTCTGGACAAAATTCCTTGAATGCCTATGAAACAGTCTTGATATCACAATCACTCCTACCCATTAACAGCTGTGTTTGGTGTACTTCTAGATGGGCTTAAAGTGTAGAAGGACAAATTGATTGTAATTGCTTATGCCACACTCCTAGCATGAAGACTTATCTTGCTCAGCTGAAGAAACCCAGCCCACCTGTTATGAGTCAGTGGTTAACCGATGTTCTATATAAATTAAAATTGATAAAAGTTAAATTGTCACTTTTTAAAAATATGGCAAGATCTAATTAATCAAATCTTAGAATAAGCATTTATATCAGGGGAAAAGGACATTCTACTTTGTTGTTTTTAAAGATGTGCTAACGTTGTAGTCTCTCCTACAAGGGGGCTTCGCCCCCTGCTCGCTTCGCTCGCCTACCCCCGGCGTTTTGAACCCGTGCCCGCTGGGCAGCCATAGTTTCAGACGCGCGTTGTAGGAGCTTGCGTTGTTTTGAATCCGTGCTTACCCTGCTTCTGCGGTTTGAGATGTGCGTTGTAGGCGTCTATCCGTCAGTCGAGCTCGTTCGGTTTGAACCCGTGCCTGCTTTGCCTCCGCAGTTTCAGACGGTGGGTCGCGTTCGGCGTTTTGTACGATCCCAAGCAGCACATTATTCCTAACTTCATTACGCAGTAGTGCCACTCACAATATGGCGGCAACGCCTGCGCCTTCCGTATTATGTCGGGTTTTACCATGCTGTGTAGGTGCCTTTGCCTTTTGTACTTTCCCGCGCCTTCCGACATGCGATGTAGGCGCCTGCACCTTCCGGTTCTGCCTCCGCTGTGTGGTGTGGACGTTTAACTGTCGTTTTTTCTGCTTTTATATTCTGTATCTCGCTGTGCATGTGTTTTGTGCCTAGGTTTTTTTGAAGCTGTTGCATTCCAGTTTTCATCATCTGTAACCTGCTCTCCATGTGTTTGGCCCCGTTCTTTAACCTCTTTATGATGTTTTACTTTGTTTCCTACTCTTGTCTTTTATTTCTGACCTCACTTTATCCTGCTTGCGGCATGTCAGACGGTTCGTAGTCTCTCCCGTTTCGCTGTGGGGCGGGGGGGCTTTGTGTGGCGCCTGCGCACATTCGTAATCTCTCCCATTTCACTCTGGGGAGGGGGGCTTTGTGTGGCGCCTGCGCACTATGTCTCCTGCGTCTACGGGCAGGTCCCTGCGTCCATATCCGGTTTACCATTCTCAGTTAGTAATATGGATCTTTCTCTCAGGTGGGGGTTGAATTATGGCTTGTTAAGTTTGACATGATTTAATGAAAAGTTGTTTTCTTCAAATAAAATCAATAAAATTAAATGTTACATTAAAGGGAGAGCATACTTACAAAACATATATATTGCAGTTGTTTATGCTTAATTAATGTAAAACACTTTTTAGAACTATCATACATACTTGCGTTTAAGTTCTCCCGTGGATAAGTCGGGGCTTGATTTTACTGTAATTTCCGGTATTTTTATAATGTCGGTCGTATAAGTCGAATGCGGAAAACTCACGCTATTGGTCTAAGAGATTATGGTATGCTTACGCCCACCTGAGAGAGTAACCACAGAGCATACTGCCTTTTTTTCTATGTATTGTGCCTACGTGACCACACAGTAATACCCAAACTGTTAAGAAGCGACGTTTGCACTGTTTTGTGTTTGTTGTATCTCACACCCTCATAGACCTTTATCGTAAGAGCATCCCTTATCTACGATTTGATTTGATCAGAAGAAAATATGAACCTGGTTTTAAATTATAAGTCGTTGAAGTGGTGAAAGAAATTGGTAACTGCACTGCTGCAACAAAATTTGATGAATCTGAGAAACTGGTGCAAGATTGGAGGAAGCGGGAAGATGTAAAAAAAAAACAATTTAAGTGTCATATTTTTGAACGGTCATATAATTCGGGGTCTGAATTTATGATCAGTTTTTTGGGTTTCAAGACCCGACTTATACGCGAATATATACTGTATATTTTTCATTTTTAAATTGTTAAGTATTATGTGTTGGAAAAAATGTAGATTAGTTGCATTTAGATTAGATTAGACTTTATTTAAACCCTAGACTTTAGGTTAACAAAATGTGAAACCTGATAAAGGGGGTATATTCTTTTTCTATTCACTGTATACAGAATGTACCATCAGCATCTTGACAGAGTTGCCAGGCCATTTGCAAACTCCTTTGCAATATATATAAAGTTTATATGTACTAGCTGTGCTACCCGTCTACGACAAGTTGAAATCTAAGTAATCAACATAGATCTCATGTTTTTTGTTTGATATATGAGTTGTCCATTTGGTCTGGCATAGTAACATGAACTTAATCCCTTACTATACAGTATATCAGTCACAAAGAATAAAGGTCATTGTATTGAGGCTCTGTGGGACTACGGTGGGTCACCAGTGTGCATACTTTAACAGCCGGCACGGAACAGCACAAACCGATCTTCAAATACTGTATACCTTGTTCGTGTAAGTGGAGGCTGTGCAGCCCAAATACTGTACATAAGAATTAGCCTCGTGGAGCAGCTCTGGTCAAAACAAATATTAAAGGGCCCTCCCAAGTGACAGAAACTGTGTGAAACACTGAAATAATAATAATAATGCATTTTATTTATAGGGCACTTTACATTAGCAGTAAATCTCAAAGTGCTACATAAAAAGTTTAAACACAAGCAAAGCAAAATAAAAACAGAGATAAAACAACAATAATTATAGCATTCATTCTTGTTAATAAGCTTTCCTAACTAGAAAAGTCTTTAGCTGTTTTTTAAAACAGCCCACAATCTGCTGTGTTCTTAGGCTCTCTGGTAGGGCATTCCAGAGCCATGGAGCAGCGGCTGAAAAGGCTCGGTCACCCATTGTATGAAGTTTGGTCACAGGGGTGCGAAGGTGGTAGGTATTTGTAAAATGGAGGTTTCTTGTAGTGGATTGTAGTATGAGGAGTTCCTTAAGATATTGTGGAGCATTTCCATGGATACACTGGTGAGTAAACAAACACAGTTTGTATTCGATATGGAGATGTAATATGTGTTACTATTTACAAGGCAAAGCATTTTTATCTTCTTGGTGAAAGGAAAAGGTGAGAACAAATAGGAAACTAAAAAGATGTGCCACCTGCCTGAAGCAAAAAGATGTAGTTTGACATAGCCAATCAGTGTACCGAAGATTGGAACTCGGTGAATGCAATGATATACAGTATATATATATATATATATATATATATATATATATATATATATATATATATATATATATATATATATATATATATTTGAACTTATTGCTAGTTTGTGTCCATTTGTTGTTTGCAGCATCAGTGCTGGAAGAGAGACAACCAAAAGACTGCTACCTGTGCAGCTCCACCACTTCTATCACTACTTCAATGCAGAGTGTATCATTCTGTGCATGACAGCACTGCCACAAGTACATGATAAACAAAAGGCATATGAAGTCTGCAGCCTGTAGAGGCTAGTTTAGGCAGTTTCTAGAACATTTTTACCCTGTTGTTTTCCTATGGCCCTCAGCCTTATGTATGAATTGACTGAACTCATTCAGCCGTAAATCAACACATTGCTGTATTTGTTTGGAAATGTGTAAATGCATTTGTAGAGACTTCTTTTTTACAAAGGTAACTGGAAACATTGTTGAGTTAGGTTTTTGTAGGTTTATAAATCAGATTGAAATTGTTTGTAAAAAAACCCCAAAAGGTCATGCAAAAACATAATTTATCTTCGGGGATTAATAATAAAGTATATCAAATCAAAACCAAATCAAACAAAGCTTAATAGGCATATTTCTAGTTATTCTTCTCTTCATAAGCTTCAAACTCATCCATTTATTTACAGTATGCACTCCAGTTTTAGTGGTTCTGAAAGATAAAGCAAATTCTGCTAGTATTGAGAGCAAAGCAGGAATTGAAAATAAAAGTGGTGCCAGACTATTGCAGGACACACTTTCATACACAGTCATAGTCACTCAATCCTGTGTGAACCAACCTAACACATACATCTTTTATATGTCTAATAATTATTTAAATATATACACTATGCATAACATTAATTCAGCATTCCCTTATGCCCTATTTCCAAAACTCTTTTGCCTCTCAAGATTACAAAGTTAATTTTTTATCTGCAATGTATGCAATAAGATATTTTTATCAAGACAGTTTTTTGCAACATTACAAATGCACAATCCAGTCATTTTTCTGATGTAACATGACAGTGGAACAGTTGCCATCTGATATCATGGCTGTCTGTACCACTAATGTCAGAGTTACAGCAGTCCAACTGAAGTGTCCAGCATCATTTTAAAAAGCTTTTCATCCTGTGGTTCTGAATAAGATTGTAAATGGATTCCTTTACAAATTAGAAAATTTCATACAGTGCTGTTTTTGTCTAAAAGCAAGCTGTGTCACTCACTGTTAGAGTAAAACACTCTTATCTATGAATTGATCTTTCTTTAGGATCTGTTGAAAATCAAAAGTAACAGGTGAAATACTAGAATGCACACTAGATGTTTATCATTTATTGAAAAATAATATAGTTTATATTTTAATCTGGCAAATATATACAATTATTGTATATATAGTATATAGTAATTGTATATGTACTGAGGTCGCCAAATGATTGAAACCTAAAGGTTACAAAGACAACTTCCAAATTTTTACCAATGGGTTAAAAAAAGAAACCAGTTGGATGACCTTGGTTTCTTTCTTTCAGAGATTGTTTTGCAATGCATAATCGTGTTTGTGGGAAGAATGCAGTTTTCACTGTCAAGGGATCCCAGCTTTTCAAGAGTAGGTGGAGAGGCTGCTGCTTTGTGATAGTAGGGCTGGCTCACGGCCCAGTTACTGCCAATGAGCTGGTAACCAAAAGCCAGGGCTAGGATCATTCAGACAAGAAATTCTAATATGCCTCAACTTGAAACTATAAAAAAGTCAATGTAAAGTATGAAGAAGTGCACTCTGCAATAAAGATTAAAACAAAATCACCATTATTGAGCATGACAGAAAGCAGTTAGCTAGTCCTTAAGCAGTTTATCCACCCAGTGCGCAAACTATGTAATTTATTATTGCCATTCTTGAAAATTGTATTTCTTGCCTGATGGCTGCCTGGAAGTTGAGCTATTAAGCATCAACAGAAGACACATGGTTGTGTTATTCAGGGTACATTTAATTTACTTAACATACCATTGAACAATTTTTGCTGTTCTTAAAAAGAAATGAGGCAGAAGGCCACTAAGAGGCTTGAATTGATAAAAAGTTGTCTGGTAAGGAAGAAAATCTACAGATAAAAGGAACTGATGCTGCACAAGATAACCCTGTGGTGCAGAAACAATTTCCTGCCAAAAGAAACTGCTGCTGTCTTTGCTGAAACAAAAGCTTATACAGATCTTCAAGTGCTATATTTGGCCTAGCTGTTTTGATATAGGCTTTTTTTATTTTGTTAATGTGTCTTTTCAAGTAAAATTGAGAAAAAATAATGTGCTACTTGGAAAAAATATTTGCATTAATAAGGTATTCATTTCCTCCTTCTTTAAATGTCTTTGCCAAATTTAAAATTATTTAAATCAATATAAGAAAAGCTGTATTGATATTTAATCGCACATTTCAAATGAGAAATGTATATTTACAGTAAGTATTTTTAGAATTATATACACCAAGATATACTTGTGCCAAACTCAACAAGTACCCCAGAACAGGAAGATTACTCTAGCCAAATCCAAACACCAAAACAAATTTAAGACATTAAACACCTGTCTCAAAGCAAGAGTTCTATTTGCACAACTCTATTGTGATAAGCATAAATTAATTTCTATTACCATTATTTGCCACCCTTCTCTTCATTTCCAGACACATCAGATATCAGCAAAGCATTTACTTTTTTATGAGAAAACTCTGGAGGAAGACAGGAGCAAGAGATGAGATAGTGTACTGTATCTTGTTCCAAATGGTACCAAGAAAAACTGACTTCCTCCTTTACCATCCTCCATTACTGCAATAATAACAGAAGGTTGTTATATTATTAACCTTTTATTTAATTATTTAGTTAGTTGTTTAGACTTTGGTGTTCTGTATATATTGTGTGTATATCTGTCTGCTGTTAATATGCTAACGTATGTAAGCTGTTGAAATATTGTAATTTCCTCTTGGAAACAGAATATTCTATCTATCTATCTATCTATCTATCTATCTATCTATCTATCTATCTCTCTCTCTCTCTCTCTCTCTCTCTCTGTCTGTCTGTCTGTCTGTCTGTCTGTCTGTCTGGGTGTTTATGGTTCAGAATTAAGCTGCAAAAGATTAATCTTCTTTTAGTTAATTTTGGTTGAATGAACGTCAAATTTCCATATAGTGTCTGTTAGAAGAAGCAAAAGGCTCCAAAATATGTTTTAATTTTTAGTTTAGTTCTTCCTCAAAACAACATATATGGAAGTCTGATCATCCCTGTGTATGGAAAGCCTAAAAGATAAAAAGTAGGTTTTCTTTAGTATACAGTATACTGTATCCATGCAGGTACAGCAATGCAAGTAAAGTTATTCAGATATTGAGAATAAGCTACAGAAAGACAGAGGAAGAGGGTTCTTGAGAGATACGGCCAAAATGATTCATGAGAATTTGCTGAATTTTTCAGAACACTTTATTTACAAAAAATGATTATGATTATTGCTATAAAATCCCTCATTCTTTTACTGTTTCTTTTTCTTACTGTTCTGTCTAAGTTGGCAGCTGTGATGCTTTAGAAATCAATTTTCCAACTAAATCATACTTTGTCCATTATTCTGGTTTATCAGCAATGGTACGGTTGCTCACAATGAGAAGTAATCTTTGCACAAATATATGTACACTACAACAAATGGTGAATGTCCTTTGAAAAGACAGGCTGTGTTGGGGAATACCTTTACCAGCAGATCAGAAACCATCTTGAGGTCTAAGGATTGTACAAAGAAATGCTTAGCTTTGCACTGTTGTCATTACTCTGAAATGATGACTAATATGTCATCATTTAATAATACCAATTAAATAGCAAGCTACTGTAGGCATTTAAATTTAAAGTAGGCTACGGCTAGTGATGAGTGAAATGATTCACGAGAAACTTCATTTGCAGAAAAACTCAATGTTTTGCTTTGAAAAAATATTTGTGAAATTGAGTATGTTTTACTTCCAGCAAAATTTGTGCTTTTTATACAAGAATAAGGGAGTTTAGTACCTGTCTGGAAGCATATTCATGGATTAATTCCCTATACATCTGCCTCTAATTTAGTATTTAAATAAACATCTCTAGAAAGAAACAAATAACTGGAGGCATGCATATCCTCATCTAGGATAAGGTGGTAGGTGGAGGCGACCTTCTTGTAGTGAGTTGTCCTATGAATAAAAAGAAGTAATGCGCATTATACTACATTTTAGTTCATCTTCGTGTGGAAAATATGCAGCCTATTGCATTGTTTAAAAATGTACTGCAGTCCTCCTCAATGATGTGAATTAAAGGTATAAATAGATGTGATTTTACCAAAGTGGTATGGATGTTTTCTATCAAAATAAAAACATTAAACAAACAAAAAAGTCTTCAGTGAGTTTTGTGTTTTGCAATTATGAAATTGCAAATTCATATTGAAATTTTCTTGTTTCGCTCATCACGAGTTACAACTAAATCTTAAAATAAACTTTTAACAGAAGTGATGTAAATAGGTAAAATGGGGATCTAAAAAGGAAAAATGTACGGTTACTTCTAAGCAACGGTAAATTAATTACTGTGATAATACAAGTAAAGAGTCAAAATGTCTATTGATGGCATCCAAGTTTTGTGTCCTTGAAAAAGCTCTGTATTTGTTTACAGAGTGACTACAGCTAGACTTGCTGTACTAAACTTAACGTATACATCACAACATTCTTCTTTGATTGTTACTTGGTAAACAGAGCCTGAATCCTTTCCTTCCACTTGACCATTGATAGAGTTCTCTGAACTGCCTCCCTTATCTGGTGCTCAGATTACTGCTATATCCATTTTAACAGTCTTCCTGTTCAAAGTATTTAAAATTTATTGTAATGTGCACATAGTGTAATGAGATTCTCATTTGCATGTCTCCACATGGTAGCAGCAGCAGTATGACATATTAGACAATAAATAAATCCAACTGCAGATAGTGAATACGACTACAAACACTATTCAGGCATGAGTATGATGCTAATGTGCTGACTAGCCCTATGACTTAACAATAAAAACTGTACCTTGGTCTAGTGGTGTGAGTGCTAATTTCCCTATAACACTTACAAGAGTGGAAGAGAAAGAAAAGTGATTGTGCAGGACTTGTTCAATAGATAGATAGATAGATAGATACTTTATTAATCCCAATGGGAAATTCACATTCTTCAGCAGCAGCATACTGATACAATAAATAATATTAAAGAATGATAATAATGCAGGTGAAAAACAGACAATAACTATGTATAATGTTAAATGTTAACGTTTACCCCCCCGGATGGAATTAAACAGTCGCATAGTTCGGGGGAGGAACGATCTCCTCAATCTGTCAGTGGAGCAGGACAGTGACAGCAGTCTGTCGCTGAAGCTGCTCTTCTGTCTGGAGATGATACTATTAAGTGGATG
This sequence comes from Erpetoichthys calabaricus, assembly GCF_900747795.2. NCBI lineage: Eukaryota > Metazoa > Chordata > Cladistia > Polypteriformes > Polypteridae > Erpetoichthys > Erpetoichthys calabaricus. The sequence continues at coordinate 97,598,208 of NC_041403.2, read as the reverse complement.
CAGTGGATTCTCCATAATTGATAGGTGCCTGCTGAGCGCCCTTCGCTCTGCCACAGATGTTAAACTGTTCAGCTCCATGCCAAGAATAGAGCTTGCCTTCCTCACCAGTTTGTCCAGACGTGAGGCGTCTTTCCTCTTAATGCTGCCTCCCCAGCACACCACTGCGTAGAAGAGGGCGCTCGCCACAACTGTTTAGAACATCTACAGCATCTTATTGCAGATGTTGAAGGACGCCAGCCTTCTAAGATAGTATAACCGGCTCTTTCCTTTCTTGCACAGCGCATCAGTATTGGCAGTCCAGTCTAATTTATCATCCAGCTGCACTCCCAGATATTTATAGGTCTGCACCATCTGCACACAGTCACCTTTGATGATCACTGGGTCTATGAGGGGCCTGGGCCTCCTAAAATCCACCACCAGCTCCTTGGTTTTGCTGGTGTTCAGGTGTAGGTGGTTTGAGTCGCACCATTTAACAAAGTCATTGATTAGGTCCCTATACTCCTCCTCCAGCCCATTCCTGATACAGCCCACGATAGCAGTGTCATCAGCGAACTTTTGCACATGGCAGGACTCCGAGTTGTATTGGAAGTCCGATGTATATAGGCTGAACAGGACCGGAGAAAGTACAGTCCCCTGTGGCGCTCCTGTGTTGCTGACCACAATGTCAGACGTGCAGTTCCCAAGACGCACATACTGAGGTCTGTCTTTAAGATAGTCCACGATCCATGCCACTAGGTATGAATCTAATCCCATCTCTGTCAGCTTGCCCTTTTAAGGTCTGAAATTACTAGAAGGACTAGAAAAAATGTACATTTAATCAATTATTGGATTGTGTCATGTAGTATTTCTGTGAAATATATGCCATAGAAACCATTATACAGTATATTTTCTTTATTAGCTGAGGTCAAGTGAAAATAAGAATGTTCTTATCATTGGGGAATAATTAAACTAAACTAAAATTGGTGCAATCCAACATTACAAATTATAGATGTGAGAATTATGAAAGTAAGAATTACAAAGGAAACCAAAACTAAATCGCTCACCTGTATGTACTGCATTTTGATTCTGAAATGTCAGTTATGTTCTGAAAGCACTGAATATTGTAACCAATTACCAGTACACTAGTACTATAAATCACTTTAAGTCATGCTAAATGCAAACAAGAAAAGGAATGGAGAAATAAAACACAGTATACCAAAGAGCTTGCTGAGCACTGAAATATTCATTGAGTTTTGATTCAGGATGATTTTACTATGAGGACATAGAACTGTTGAGTTCTATGAATTAAGTTTTGCCTTAAAGTAAGTTTTCAATTTCTCTTTAATGTAAATAAACAGCCCAAAACATCCTGGTATTGGCATAAAGGCCCCTCCACGTACTGTATGTCTTCTTGATAAAAATGTTGATAGATAGATAGATAGATAGATAGATAGATAGATAGATAGATAGATAGATAGATAGATAGATAGATAGATAGATAGATAGATAGATAGATAGATAGATAGATAGATAGAATCCATGATAACTGCCTTAAACAAGGAAATGTATCATGTACTGTATGTTTAATTAGCATTAAATAGTTCTAAGTAAAACTTTAACTCATATCTCAGGAAGCAATGTTATCAGCACGTCTGTTTTATGTTTCATGTCATTTTAACTTCAGTATTTCTATGGCACATCTCTATATACAGGTAAAATTCCATTATAACGAACTGCCAGGGACCTAAAAAATATTTAGTTGTAACGAGTATTTCGTTGTAATGAGATTCTGTACTTGTTACTATAGTGCTTTATTTAACTTGTATCCAGGCGTTTGCAATCATTTCAATAGCTTCTTTCGCGTTACTTTTAATCTCCTCCTGCCTACAAGTTATGCTGATGAGAATTTTTCTCAGTATTTCCTTGCGATAATACACTTATTGGTGCGAATGATGCCCAAATCCAGTGGCTGAAGCGCTGCTGTGCAATTGGTTGGGAGGTATTCAAAGCAAACATTATCTGAATGTGGAAGCATGTTGTGGGCAGCACAGTTATCAGTCAGGAGCCGAATCATTATTTCTTCTTCATATTGTGAGGTTTCTGAACTCTTTTGAGACCCCCACTCCCCACCCAACGGGAACGACATGCTGAAGTGCGTCCTGAAGCGCGATTGCAGCATCTGTGGAAGATTGTTTGTCCGTTGCTGGGGCAGGGCAATAGGAGGCTCACATTGCTGCAGTGAAGTGCCACAGAAGCAAATCATCAAAGATCGGGGTCACGCTATAAGTCCCTGTCTTGCACCCCAAAACACGAGGCTTAGTCTCAGTACTTTAGCAAACCAGCTTTATTCAGCTTGAGACAGGAACGGCACAGTTATTTATTGTAGCGTGATCTGCCACTCAGCTATACATAGACATAGCAGTCAGGCAGGGTTGTGGCCAGGTCAGTGATAAATTAATCATGTTAAAGTATCAGCATTTACAATTTACGTGCTCCTAACCTTGCATCACCCATCGAGATGTTTTCTGTTTACTTTGGCAGAGAGACGCAGCATATCTGTGAGCCTGCTATTGCCCCGTACAGACGCGGAGATCACACTTCGGGATGCTCTTCAACTTGCTGTCTAGTTGTGGGAGGTCCCAAGAGAGTTTACAAACCTCACATTGTCTTGAATGAGTGCCGCATTAATAGGAATGTTTCTTGAACGAGCATCACTGAACCACATAAAAAGGAGGAAACCCAGCATCTGGTGATGTCCATGAGTTCAAGACTTCAGGCTATCATTGCCAGCAAAGGGTATTGAAATGAGTATTAGAAATTAACATTTTATTTCCAGTTATTTGATTTGTCCAATTACTTTTGAGCCCCTGAAATGAAGGGATTGTGTTAAAAAAATGCTTTAGTTGCCTCACATTTTTATGCAATCGTTTTGTTCACCCCACTGAATTAAAGCTGAAAGTCTGCACTTCAACTGCATCTGAGTTGTTTCATTTAAAATTCATTGTGGTAATGTACAGAACCAAAATTAGAAAAAAGTTGTCTCTGTCCAAATATTTATGGACCTAACTGTACATTTGCAACCCGAGATTTTTCTACCTTTTTTGCTCTGTCTTTCAAGAAACAGTGTCGATGGTGAAATTTCAAAATCACTGGCAATGTCTTTTTTCTTTTTGCAGCAATTGAGAGCTGCAAAAAATGAAAGTTTTTTTTTTCTAATATGAATTGTTATCATTTTTCCGTGTCTGCCGTTTCTATAGGAGGGTGACAATGAGTTAAATTCCAGTGGATGTTTTTCAAATGTTGACGAGCAATAAGCAAAGGGTATCACTGAAAACCGCAGGAAACAAAAAAGACAAAAAAAAAAAAAACAGTACGAGGAAAGTTCGAAGAAAGTAAAAAAAAACGACAGTGTTTCTGTTTGGGGATCATTGTGCATAACTGAGCTGCGGCCACAGAACTAACTGCTCTGTGGATGATTCATTCAGGCATTTCAAGGTCTTTTGTATGCTTCGTTGTAATGAAAGTATCTGCTGAATGTACTTCGTAGTAGCGAGATTTCTATAGACTCGTGTCATATGGGGAAGCTGTCGGGACCATAAAAATACTTTGTTGTAATGAAAATTTTGTTGTAAAGATATTCGTTATAATGGAATTTTACCTGTATACTGTATATATATAATCCAACGTCTGTCTGTGTAAATTATTACATTTTTAAAAAAAACGTTTTATTGATTTTTTTAAAGTTTGTCTACTTTCTCTACTGTGCAGGTGGAGCTGCAGGGGACAGCTAGTTTTAATTAAATTCATTAAAAGTCAATTTGGTTTTCAAAATAAAACTAGCAATATTACACTTTGCCATTCTTCAGCCAATCAACACTTCTGAGCATAGTTTAATAAATACAGACATTTTAACTCAAAATGTCAAAATGATTCTGAGATCCACAATTGTAGTTTAAACAGAGTAAAATATTTATATCATTGTGGGTCATTGTGACACGCGCACAGTATCATTGCGATCTCAAACATAATACTTTATTTACTGCATATATTGATAAAGAAGGTCAGAAATCATTACTTCCATTAATTTTTGAGCCAACTTTTATCATTACAGCGTCTGTCCCATTAGCTTCCAAGACAAGGCTGGATTCAGTTCTATATGTGGTGCTATTCAATTATGGAACACATGTATAGATCCACACTTACTGTCACTGGGGTATGGATCAAAGTAAAAAAATCACAAGACAACTCAAGTGGATACATGGAAAATGTACATCAAAATTGCCAGGGTCAAGCCTGTTTCAATTGCTCTTTTGTGTAATAAGCTGCAACTACATACAACAGACATTTTAATGACTTCATTTTATTTTGAGAGAAACATTGCTGGTGTTAGTGTGTATTGTTTTTTATTTTTCATTTCATAAACATTTATCAATACATGTATCTTTGTGTGTCTGTTCTAGCTTCCAATAATTAAAAGTCATATACTGTATATGAGATTCACTGATCTTGACTTTGCTGACGATGCTGTGATCTTTGTGGAGCCAATGGAGGCTCTGATCAGGGCTCTCGAGAGCCTGAGCGAGGAGTCTGAGTTTCTGGGCTTGCGAGTGTCATGACCACTTGGGCACAGCCATCTGCAGTGTGTAAGTCTGTGGAGAAAGTGTCGACCTTGTCAAGAGGTTTACTTACCTCGGCAGTGACATTCATGTCACTAGATACATGGAAGTCAGTAGATGGATTGGGAGAGCATGGGGGGGAGGGGCTGGGGGGGTCATAAGGTCACTGGAAGGAGGTGTGTGGCGCTCCTGATATCTTTGCAAAAGAACGAAGGCCCAAGTCTTTAGAGTCCTGGTGTTTCCTGTTTTGCTATATAGTTGTGAGACATGGACGCTATCCAGTGACCAGACATGAAGACTGGACTCCTTTGGTACTGTTCTCTTCAGAGAATCCTTGGGTACCACTTGTTTGACTTTGTGTCGAATGAGCGGTTGCCCACTGAGTCCCAAATGAGGCACGTTATCTGCATTGTGAGGAAGCGTGAGTTGTGGCACGATTCCCCGACTGTGATCTAGCTCACAGGATCCTCACTGTTGAGGACCCGAGTGGCTGGAGCAGGCCAAGGGGACGCCCACGTAACACCTGGCTGTGGCAGATAGATCAGGACCACATGTCTGCCTGGGGTGTGGCCAACCAGGATTCCGAGCTGTTTCGTTGTGTGGGGGGTGCAGCAACGCACTGTACCAGTGCATGCTTCCCAACCTGACCTGATCTATATGACTTTGAAAAGCCCTCAGTCGTTTTTATGTGCTAATTTAAAAGAAAGTACTGAAAAACAGATTCAGGTGCTAAACAGATAGCTTACAGTAGTAAATGTAACCTTTTTTGAGTCTCTACTTTGATTATGAGGCATATAAACAATACTGTAACATTAAATGACATTCACTCCACCAACTCAACCATCTATAAATTTTTCTTATTGATTTTTTTAATTGGAGGGTAGGAGAAATCACAGCTTATGCCTAAAACATAGAATTGAAGTTACAAACACTATGAACAGAATTTAAGTCCATTACGGGTAATATAAATATACCATCATGCAGGCAGAACATTCAATCTCCAAACAAGTCTGTAAAATTTAATTTGAAGCAAAACCTCTATGAACAGTACGAAACTTTGAAAATACACAAGCAGATCTGCTACAAGAGGTACTGGTCACCACAGGTTTACTGTTAGTTTAATTTAAAAAGTAATGTCAGTATTTTGAAAATTTAATAATTAAGATATCATCATACATCTATATATATAGTTGAAACAGAGAAAGAAATAAAGTTTTCCTCACCCAGTCCTCATATATTCTGTTGTGCCAACTATCAAATGTAAACCGCCAGGGAGTGTCCTTTTTGGTGGACCAGTCCAGTTAAATGCTTATGTTTAGGCCTGACTCTTCAAAAATGTGACTGGAAATTAATACTTTTCAAGTTAGTGTGAATGAATGCATCTGTCACTAATATAAAGCTTGTTCAAGCGATCACATTTTTTAAAAACTCTACTAATGTATCATTTAAAGATACTTGTTGGGTAACTCTGACAGACATTAGGAAACATTTAGCAAATGTAGATTTGCATGAGTAACTGCTGAAACTGTTATACATTTTATGGTTACACCTCAACCTTCAAGTCTGGCAGAAATTAGGATGTGAAAAAGGGAACTGCATGTGAAAAACATCTCTCTACTTTTGATAAATCAGCTCACAAAAAGATTACAAAGAGAAGTTTGACTTTCTGCAGTGTGTGTGAAACAGAAACACTCAATAGCCTCTTCTTTACACTGTGCCCAGGCTTTGATCGTTTCAATTTTTTGGAGTAGAAAATTATTGTATGATATTAGAATTACATTCAGTCGTGGTGTCAGAACATTTTCAATAATATATGCCTTACATTTTTACCCCACCTTTACCATTATATGATATTCTAGCAGTTACTCTCATCCACTGCAAGAGCTAAATTCCCACATGAATTCCATGGTATATAAATGCTGTAATTTCTTTTGCCAATGAAAGCCATGTAATTTTGTTATTTACGTGTAAATAAATGCTCAGATCATATAATATGGGAAACATGCAAACACACTCAAAGTTTCCTGCAAGTATGTTAGAAAGACTACTAAATATTTGGAAAGATCTAAACTTAAAACAGACAGTTAAGGGCAGATATGCACTGTGACCAGTTTAACTCACTTTCTTATGAACATGAAACAAGCAGTGAATCCAGTGCTTAGTCCAGTGTGTTTAAACTACAACAAAGTGGGAACAAAGTATAATGTCTTCTTTGTTGCTGTAGTACCATTAGTCACCCTCAAGCCTAGCCTTATACTGTACATCATATGCTGAGCGACGAAATAATGCTAGACGAAGGTAAAATAGAAAATAAATATTGAGACGACATTCCTTCACAAAGCATCTCCAGTATATCTTCTTTGCCAGACTGGTTACAATAGTTGTGTTAATAAAGCTATGTGAAAGTTCTTAAAAATTAAAAAGTATTAAAAAAATGATTTATACCATATACTTCGAAATACACAAATATACTGTATATCTATCCTTTATGGTCATTTGTTACTTTAACGCAAGGACTGTAGTTGAAAATGAAAACTAATATTATATTTTTTCAATTCAATAACTAATTTGCATTGGCATTAAAAACAAGACTGATTAACATGAGTAAGAATGACATGATTTTCTTAAAAGTTTCTATTAATTTACCATTAGATTATACCAAAAAATTCTAGGCAATATAAAATGCAGTGCTGTAAAAAATATAACTGAATAGCATAAAATGTTTATTTAAAATACAACACAAAAAAAGAACTTCAGTCTGAGCCGTATGATATATGTTATGTGATGCCTTAATAAAATTTAACATCCAGTTTAAAGGTACTGCTGGAGGTGAAGAATATAATTCAAAAGTAAAGCGTACTGTAATGTTTTGTTGTTTGCCAATCATATACTCTGAATGGTATACACATATTCATTACTTTTTTGAGTCCACCTTTAATAATAATAATAATAATAATAATAATAATTATTTACATTTATATAGCGCTTTTCTCACTGCTCAAAGCGCTCACCTTTAATATTACACAGCTGAATAGATACTGGACACACGGAAGAAACCAACCCTGGACAAAACACTCACTCTAAGGCTCAATCATACACTCACCTACATGTGCTGGTATCAATTTTAAATCTCCCATCAAACTAGGGTGAAAGTTCAGACTTTGCACAGACAGAGATTACTTGGAAAGGGACTGAAAGAAAGCCCCTGGAACTGCAAGACTGCAGCATTAACTCTATGCCATTGAAGGATGAAACACTTGAAATTGCTTCTCATGATTTTCTTTCTCGGTGCATCTTGGTGCTAAATCCAGGGTCAGGTAACAATATTTTCAGCAAAAGTGACACAGATCTTTTTCTTTGTATGTGGTACAGTAATGTTTTAGCTTTATGGGAACACAGTAAATGAGAAAAGGCTTTTTTCATGTGGATTTGTGCACCTCCATACTCTGTACTGCATAACATCATCCTTCTGTGTTGGAATGACACACTTTTCTGAATGTAGAATTACACCGTATATCTGATGAAAATCATAGGGAAACACACTGAAGGTTTATTGAAGTACATTTAGGTGGAGAGTTTCAGACATGCTAAGTTACTTTCAAGACAAATATGCAATTAAAACTAAAAGTGTCCATAGAACATTCCATAGCTACCAACAAACATAGATGTATATTCCGTAGTAGTTTATACAATGGTGCTCCGTTTTGGGGAATTAACCTTATTGGCTTGGCTGTTAGCCACTTACTCGTTGTTACAATTAAGTTAGTTTGATAAGAATGAAGAAAAGTATATGGGGAAACACTATGAGGTAAGTGTCATGATGTAAAAACAAAGGTAAAGTGATTATCTGATTCTGATTTAGGAATGGCACATGAAGTGGAAGCATGAAGTGAAAATATCACCTGAAGTAACTGTTTATCTTAAATTTCACAATAAAAGAATATTTCTAAAAGATCAGTCATATGTGAAGCAACAATACTATATGTTTGAACCCTAACCCTAAAACTGGCACATTTACTCTTTTTTTAAACTTTATGAATATCCTTACATTATTTTCAATAAATAGTGCCTGCCCAGGCATGAATAAATAACTTCAGTCTGTATTATGAAATGCTTAAGTATAATATATACCTATTTTTGTATGACACAAAAAAAGTTTGAAGAGTTGATGTCAAACTGTAATGACATTTAAGTAAAATAAACAAACTTATAAATACAAGATAACTCAAACATGCCCCCTAAAACAGTCTTACGATGTTTGAGTGGGGGTTTTATGAGAAACCTGTTATAGCTACGCAAAGACAATGAAATTTGAAATGATAATGTCACAAGATAATTTTTAATGTTTTGATTATCTTCTATTCTACATTTTTAGCATGCTTTTTCAATTTTATAATTGACTTTATTTTTGGCTATTTTTGTGTGGTCTGCATGAAGAGTTTTAATGATGGAGAGCTGAAAAATAGATGGCTGTATGGATGGTATAAAACCAAATACAGTATAGATAAAATAATAAAAGTTTTTGTTAAGTATATACATGCTCTTGTACATTAATGGCAATAATGAATGGTTATCACATTTTTGCCATCTACAATGTACATTGAAGTCAGTACTGAAAGGGAGACTTCTAAAAGTATAATTACAATTAGTTTAATTCATTCACTGACCTATTTTTGAACAGGCTGATATCTATAATGAACATAGTCGACCCATTTTTTTTTAGAAGACTGGCTGAGTCTGGATTGCTATTGTTGAATTCATATGAAAAGTGAACCATTTTTGTAATACATTTAGTTTTAGCAGTGTTGCAGGCATACATTTTCCAATGGTTATGAACTCTTGTTCATTTTTTGTTCAGTAGTTTTTTTATTCTTGCACCTACAGCATTGTGTGAATGCTGTAATATAATCTTTTAGTTATGACTGATTATTTTGAGATATTTTGGCCTTTGTTTCTGCTCCCAGGATAATGGCAAACCAAGACATCTCATATCATTCAGCAGCCCTGTACTGTACTGTAAAAACTCATTTAAGGAGATAAAATGAATTCACTGATTCTTCTTCTTCTTCTTTCGGCTGCTCGTGTTAGGTGTTGCCACAGCGGATCATCTTCTTCCATATCTTTCTGTCCTCTGTATCTTGTTCTGTTACACCCATAACCTGCATGTCCTCTCTCACCACATCCATAAACCTTCTCTTAGGCCTTCCTCTTTTTCTCTTGCCTGGCAGCTCTATCCTTAGCATCCTTCTCCCAATATACCCAGCATCTCTCCTCTGCACATACCACTGATTAATAATATAATGATATGGTTGTAGGGAGAATACTGACATGATTAATATAACTAAGTGGCATACCTGTAAAAGCTGTGTTTCCATTTTGACAATGTCACAGAGGGAGGGATAGTGGTTTGTGCTGCAGACACAAAACTCCCGGAACATGGCTGCCTGTGTGGAGTTTGTATGTTCTCCTTATATCCGTAAAGGTTTTCTCCAGGTGCTCAAAATCCCTCCCACATCCCAAATGTTGAGTTGATTAGTAACTCTGTACTGGGCCAGCATGTTTCCAGTGACTACTTTCTTATTCAAAAATAATGTTTACTTAGATATCCGTTGAGTATTTGTTATTTAGAAGTCTGCTAAGACATTTTTTAATCAGGAAATGCTATCTTTAAATGTACATGAAGTTCAGTTAATTATTTAGCAGCTATAATAAAATAAAAAAAAAACATAACAGTACACTGACCCGCTTAATCCAATTAAGACTTGCAGGTGGCCAGACTCTATTTTCTCAGCAGTAGTGCAAAGCAGGAAATGGCCTTGAGCAGTGCATCAGTTGATCGCACGACCCAATCACACAGACACAGGAAGAATATGCAAAATCTATACAGAGTCAGAACAGTTTTCTTCAAAATAATGTAAATTAATTACAAATTTAAAATACAAAATGACTGTATAAGTATTCACATTCAGTATTTAATAACTGCACCTTTGGCAGCGAATACAGCCTTGAGTCTGTGTGCACAGATCTCTTGTCAGCTATGCACATCCTGACATTGCAGGTTTTGTCTGTTCTTTGCAAAACTGATCAACAACTGTCAGGATACATGAAGATCGTGAGTGAGCAGTCTTCAGATCTAACCACAACTTCTCAATTGGATTGAGACCTGGATTCTGATTTGGCCTCTACATGGTATTAACGTTGTTTTAAGCCATTTTTGTGGCTTTATACTGTAGTTTTGGCTTTATGTTTGGAGTCGAGATCTTGCTGGAAATCAAATCTTCTCCAAAGGTGCTGGTTTCTTGCAGACTGCATCAGGTTTCCCTCCAGGATTTGCCTGTAGTTTGCTCCATTCTTTTTATCCCACAAGCCCTCCAAGGCCTGTTGCATGATGCTGCTACCACCATGCTTCATGGTGGGGTTGGTTGTCTTTCTGATAATGTGTAGTGTTCAAACCTAGCATTTAGTCTGATGGCCAAAAAGCACAATTTTGGTTCTCATCAGACCAAATAAACTTTTCCTAGCTGACTTTAGAGTCTCTTATGTGCCTTCTGGCTAACTCTAGCCAAGATGTCATGTGTTTTTTTTTGACAGCGATTTTCTCTTTGTTAATCCCCAATAAAGCTTTGACTGGTGAAGCACCCAGTCAACAGTTGTCATAAGCACAGTCTCTCTAGTCTTATCCACTATAGCTTGTAACTCTTTCAGAGTTATCAAAGGTCTCTTGGTGACCTCCCTCACTAGTCTTCTTCTTGACCAATCAGTTTTTTGTGGGTGGCCTCCTCTAGGCAAATTGACAGCTGTGCCATACTATTTCCGTTTCTACATGATTGATTTCACTGGACTTAAGGAAAGCCCAGTAAATGTAATGTTTTGTTTGCCTTGACCTTTTCAGTCACCTTTTCACAGAGTTTCCAGGAGTGTTATTTTGTCTTCATTGTGTAAGTTAAACTACAATACTACCTCGCCACAAGTTGGACCTTCCAGAAAAGGTGCATTTATAATTCAATCAAGTTAATCTCCATTTAACTATTTATTTGACTTTTAAAACCAACAAGCTGCACCAGTGATGATTTATGCGTTTCATTTTAAAGGGGTGAATACTTAGGGGATAAGATATTTTGTGTTTTATATTTGTAATTAATTTAGATCCCTTTGCAGAAATCGTATAATAATAAAATGTGAAAACTCCAACTGGGTAAAAACTTTTTATAGACACTGTAATCATTTGTTGGAATACAGACAAGTTAATTGATTTAGACGCACAGTTCTTGATCCACAATTCCTCAATGACTCAAATCTCTATAATCCAACTCAAGAGAGAACTCTTATTGTCTACATTGTGTGTATGTGCTCTGGTGTTGATGTATTGAAGCTCTAGTTAATCACAAAAGATAAACTAAGGCTTAAGGTAAGGGTTATCGGAATTACATCAATTTTTCCAAAATATTCTACCAGTAAACTGTCAATGCTTATACTAACCAAGCAAAAAAACATCTGAATGTGTCCATCCATTCCTTTTTTATTACATACCTGTATTTATCCCATTTTTGACAACAATAAGAACTTGCTCCCAGATGAAAAGTACTAGGGCTGCTAAGTTGACGTTCTCTGGGACAGAAGAAGAATCTGTCTTTGCCTTGTTTTCAGTGCTGATCAGATTAATCACTTGGGTATTCATCATTTCACTGGGTAAAGTGAAAAATTAACATGACATGCTTCTGTTTTCCTTGTAAAAATATTTACTAATGCCTAAAATAAGGCACACCGACTGTTTTTCAATCCTTAGAGACCAGAATATTTCTTGCAGACGGAGCCAAGTGCAATGAGAGGAACTTCCCTGTCAGTTAAAGTATGCGGTAGTTTGAAAGTATTATATTTGATCAACAAAATCGATTTGGTTAATTCTTACAAAGTGCACTTACAAATACATCCTCAAAATTACATTAAAAGCCCAATTTTTAATACAGAAAAAGCAGACACATTAAAGAATGTTTTTCCTTCAAAGTCACATCCTACACTGTCCTCCTGGGCAGTTTGCTGTACTTATTCTAATGATTAGAAAAAGTGAGCAGTTTAAAGGTTTAAAAAGTAAACCTATTAGAAGGTAAACAGTCTTTGTCATACTTATCAAGTATATAGTACAGTGTTCAGAACACTTCTTGTTTGTTTTCCCAATAAACAAATTATATTCAAAAGTAATGTCTTCTAAATGGGAAATGGCATGACTCATTCTGGGTGGTATTATAGCAGAGCTTTTTTCGTTGTTGATTGAAGGATTCAGTATTCTGGATTAGAATCCTGCACCAGCCATTGTCCATTTGGAGTCTGCACATTCTCCTCTTTTCGTTTCCACACCACCAAGTGGTGATTCTAACTTAACCCCAGTGCGTGAGAGTAAGCATGAATGTGTGCATGAATGTACACCCTGCCCATGGCTGCTATCTGCGTAGCATGCAGTACTGCCAGGATAACCCAAAACCCCATGAACATGATCTGGATTATCTGGATTTATAAAGTCTTGAGAATGTTACTGTTGGCGAATTGGTGGCCCTGAGGCTAGGGGTCTGGGCCAGCAATTGGATGGTTACTGGTTCAAACCAAGTAAATGACTGAAGTGATTCCACTCCATTGGGCCCTTGAGCGAGGCCCTTAACCTGCAATTGCTCCATCCTGGGTATGATGTTAATCTGCATCCAGCCCTGCAAGCAGGTCCTCCAACTTGCAGGGAAATCTTGGGGGTTGGTAGCAGGATTGGCACAGCCATTGTAAATAAACCTCCCACTGTTCCTTTCGAACTAGTGTGGTGCTGAGGTGTCACCTGTTGCATGGCTGTGCTCGGGTTCTAATTTGGAATACTGAGGTGGTTTGTCGTTTAGTGGGGTGTGGCACTGTGCAGTATCAGTGCATGCTCCCAACCTCTTTCTCTCTCAATATTTAGTAGAAGACTACTAAATGAAGTCAGTAAATGATTTATTAAACCATTCAAGAATTATGGTTAAATGATCAGTACTTTTTTCTGAAAATGCTTACCCAGGTTGGAGCCTCCCCTTATAACAATGGAGGTGAGGCACAGACCATTATTAGGTAGAGTGCAATTTAGCATTCTCATTCAACTTATCTGGTATTGAAGGATAAGTTCAGTATTTTACAAGTCAACGTCATTTCTTCACAAACATGCTATTTATGCATGTGCCATGCAAAGTTGTGTTCTAAAGTTAACCACTTTCTATAAATTTAAAAAAATATCTTGCCCATGCTGGTTTGTCACATTGCAGTCTATTGTGTATAGAAGAAAAGCTTAAAAACCTACCAAATATATACCCAGAAATCTCGCCGCTTCTGCCTAATATGCCATATAAGAACAAGGCCGACTGGAAGGTGGCATTCATTCTTAGACCCACGTCTGAAAGCCAAGTACTGTGTCCTCAGGAGCACGTTAGTCAGCTTTATCACAGACCCCCACAGTCCCTTGTACATTTCATAAAGCTTATACTGGCTCTTCATTAAACAAGGATTCTGACCCAGATCCCAACCTTTAACCTTGTCCTTTAAATTGGATTAGTCAGATTCAGTGAATGGTTGAATGGACCAATCAAAGTTGCTCTTAATTGTTTGGATTTTTTTTTATAAATGATAAATATTAATACAGAACACACTTCTCAGGCACCTACAAAGTGATTAAATTTGCATAAATATATTCAGTTATGAAAAATCTTAAAAACAATCGAATTATTAAACAAATGGATAAAGGACCTAAGGGAAGTTCTGTTGTAAAATGTCACACAAAGGATAGTTCTAAGCAGAAGAATGTAGAGTAGAAACTAGACATGTAGTTTCCAATGATTAGTTTGTTGCAGGTGCCTGTCTTTCTCTGTATCTGTCTGTCCTTCTCTGGCTCAGTGATGTCTCTTTGGCAAGTCCTGAAATTATTCAGATTGTCTCTGTGATCACTAAGTGAAAAATTAGGAAGCGAGGATGTGGATGAGTAGGGACTAACCAAAAATCTTAAGTAAGAGAATTAACAAGTTCTAAATATATTTCTTTGGCATGTGTTTATAATTAAAATTGAAATTAATGATATCTTCCTATTAAGTCACTAGATAATTGTGTACGAAAGAAGACATGGATTAAAATTAGTAGAATACCATAACATGGGAAAGATACACTCATACAGAACATGAGAGCTTTAAAAGAGAAACCATCGGAGAACAGCTGTTAGGTCTGCCAAGTTTTGGAGATTGTCATTATTTAATGCTCAGGCTTTATTGGCAGCTGAATCTCAGGCTAGTAAATGAGCAGAACAGAAAGAGGCCTAGGAAATCACAGTTAAAAATACACATTTAGGAGTACAGAATGGCATATGTCAAGCAAAATAAATGGCAGTAAATGAATGCCAAAAAGAACACAAGCACTGAGCTAAAGCAATGAACAAAGTGCTTCAATGGCATGTTTAAAGAACAGTTCCCAGGAACATGTACGCAGACACAAAGAGAGAAGAATAAGGATTACTATATTGTAAACATAGCTAAAGAATAACCAGCAATTAAAAGAAGAAAATACAGCAAGGTTGACACAGAGGTATAGCATTGGGAGACACCAGTATTCTCCATTTATTAATTATTATTGATCTACTGAAGTGTTTTAACTAAATCCTCAATACCAATCTCTTTCTAACCTTGCCACCAAATCTGGAACAGCTAACATGATTAATGTAATGAAATGCACTCTAAAGTCTGTTTTCAGAGTGAAAAAATGATGAATTTAAGCAATTATAGAATGATAATGCAATGTTTAGCACAGCTGCCTCACAGTAACAGAGACAATATTTTTTTTACAAAGATGTTTGCATTAGGGTGATTAGCAACTTCAAAGTGTGAGTCAGCATGGATGTGTATGAGAACATACTGTGCAATAGGCTGGTATCTCATCACTGGCTGTTTCATGCATTGAAAAAAAGCAATAGAGACTAGAAATGGAAAGTAAATGCAATGAAAATGAAAATAAATATATTCTGGGTGACCTGAACTTGGTGAAGGGATGAGAGTGTCCAGAGGAATTGTGGGGGGAACTTATACAGAATAATATGTACATATAAACTAAACTAAGGGCAATACTGTAGACCTACTGTAAGTATTTGAAGACTAGGTCTCAGATCACAGGTTATTGTAATATTTTCTATGTGAATGTAATCACTATGAAAAAAATGCCATTAACTACAGATTATCTAAACATGACAATGTTGGTAGGCAATAAAATAACTTGAAATGTTGACAACTTATAAAGTTCTATAAATTATACAAATATTGTTAATATTTCTGTTTATCTCATTGAGGCAGCTATATGGTGAAATACACATTTCACATTTCTGGTATGCTACAAAGTGGCTGTCCAACTTTTTCACACATACACCCACACTCAAACACATTGTCAGACAAGAGTGAATGTTGAATCGGTTAAAACTGAAAGAGTGTCCCAGATGAATAGCTTATCAGAGCTTTATTAGAGTCAGAGTGGCCTACATGTGAACTTGAAAAATGCATTTCAGATGTCTGGCATTGATGTGTGCCCTAGCTTTCAATATTTTGCTCTGAGACTTCATAAGGGTTCTCTTTCATGTGTTTTGTTTTTGGATAATGCTTTGTACAAATAGTTATATTACAGCTCTAAAATGAATAAAAAAGAATCATAAGGCAGAAAGAAATCAGCTCTGGACAGGGGCACCAGTCTGGTCTGGTGAGTGCACAGCACACTTAAGCATACACACTTGTTTATACTTTTAGGTGGCAGTCCACTTAATGTTGTCTTTGAGGTGTGGAACAAAAATTGCAGCGTCCTCAAAAAACCCAAGCAGTGAGGCTCCATCTGATTCTCAACTTAAAAATGTAGAGTACAAGTGAATTGTAATATTACTTGGCATATTTCTTTCTTCATTTTAATTAGCAATTCTGATTAAGTAAGTATACTTTACAAGATATATTAAGTAAAATTACATTTATACTGATATATGCAAACACTTGAAATTTCTTTTGGTAAGTTATGTCAATATAGTAAATAATGCAAATTATACCCTAACAGAATCAAAATATATCAGTACCTAAAACTGGAAAATGCTAATGTTTTTACCCAAGAAGCCCTAAGACAAGAATTAATTTGTCTAATCTTTCTATTACTGGTATTGAGTATACAGAATTACATTTCTTTCTGTGTTGTAACAACAGAGAGCTACTAATCTGCAAAGTCAAAATGTTCCTTTCTGAATCTGATGTCCAAAGTGATAATCTATTAATTCACTTAAAACAGCAATCACTGCCATTCTAATCACAACATAGTCACTGACCTGTATAATGTAGTCATTGAGCCTTCATACAGACCTGTTCAGACTATCACTGGCGTTATTTTCACTTTACCAGTGACACACCCTTATCCCCACAACCCTGACCCCACATCCAGTTTTGGGACCTGCTTCTATGAGTTGTGCTACAGAACATAATAAGCATGAAGCAATAATAAACCCTTCATCCATATCTGCATTTTTAAACCAGTTTAATCCAATTTACTTTACATTAAATAGGAAAAATGCATAAAAATGAACATATCTACCCTAACATATTCAGAAAAATTATGATAAAGTAATTCAAAGAAAAGTGTTTTTTCAAACAGTAATTGAACCCTGGCAACTGTTCAAACCAAAGGTAAATATAATCATTGCTTTTCACACCATGAATACAAATTAAATGAATGTAGTATTGAAATAGGTATAGTATCAGTAGAAACAGGAAAATATTTATGTTTTGTTGGCAAAATACACAGACATCACCTCTGCGCAAAAACATGCTGTTTACTCAGTTATTGCATGTCTAATACAAGAATTTAAAAAGACTTAGTTTTGTGGCAGAAACTCATTTGCACCACCTTTATTGATTGCATTTCCTTTTTTTATAAACCTTATCGTTTATTGTTACTTGTTGTGGCTTTTTGAGAAATGTTTGTGTATTATACACCTCTGGTTCTTTATTATGGAAACTGTTACTATATACAGAATAAAAAATTTATCGAATAAATCTCATTATATGGTAAATCATCAAACTCATCCATCTCTTTCTTTTATCTGTTTTATTCAATTCATGGTTTCAGGAAACGAAGCCTGGTTTGTCACCATCAAGTGTAATAACACAGCCAATCCTGGATGGACCCTCATATAAAACAAGGTGCCACTTTAGAGACAGCAATCAACTTTATGTAGACACATGAAGAAAGTCATACTCCCAATTATAGACTCACATGAGTATCCCAGCAGCATCAGACACAACCCCAGATGTCATGGGACACAGAGTCCCAAACAGAACATACTTATTAAGACAGTCAGTCTCATCTGTATTGGGATAGCTTTAATTCAGCAATAAACCTAAAATATACACACATTTTTTAGAAAAGCAGAATATCCAGAGAAAATCTATGTGAACACAAGGAAATCATCCAAACTGCCAACCGACAACAACCAAGCTAGGAAACCCATAACCTAGAAGCAATAGAGCAGAAGTTGGATCCATTTCCCCTCTGAATTACCCTTTACCAGACACTGAGAAGCTATTCTAAACTACAAACACAAAGTACATGGGTAACACTTTAGTTTAGGTACTGTAAAAATTAATCTATTACTCATTTACTTTTCTTATTTTGGTGTTAATGACACTTACAAAGCATCAATAAATAAGTCATTTGTCTCTGTGTAGTGTGGCATTTCATATGCTGGTAAAATTACTAATGAATATGAAGGATTCACAGGCCATATATTGGAGTGTGCAATATCAAGAGAAATATGTTCCACTTAAGAAACTTCTGACCATTCCAAGTTATTTTAGTAGGATACATTGCACGGATGAATAGTCACTTTACTGATGCTTTGTAAATGTCATAAGTGAGACAACCAAACAAAGTCTTTCTTAAGGTCTTGTTACATAAAAGTAAATGATTAATAGATGCATTTTTGCAGTATCTAAACAGTGTTATCAGTACATGCGTATGTGGTCTTTTTCTGGAATATTGTATATCATGATCAAGCAAACAGTCTTTACTGTGTAGGGCATCTTTCAGATTTAAAGCAATTAAAATATTAATACTTAGTTTAAAAGAATCAGTCTCAACACACATAAAAGGTTTGGGGCAGCCACCCATATATTGTCCCTGGCTGCAAAAGGGTATAGAAATAGGTTGAGATGTGTTCTCATTGAGTTCTAAACTGAACTGACTGGTAAAGAAAAAGATGGCGGCTTTATAAGCCGAAATTGGAAGTGATGTCATCTAGGGCCGACACTGGAAGTGATATCGTTCTGGGCACCGCAAGTGATGTCATTGATGTTGAATCACGTAGGTTTTCCCGTATTTGTCATACAGAGATAACTGGTAGGTTTAGTGCTCCCTGCCACCCCCTGGCCTGGCGGGTAATTACCTTTACTTAGTCCACAGCACTCCCTCCTAATCGCACGTGTGTGACATTAGAAACATTTTGCAGTGGATATTCTGTATAACCTTAATGATTCCATCCATTTATTGCCAATCCCACTACAGCCAATTAGCACTAGAGCAGAGGTTGCCCATCAGCACAGATTTCAAGGCAGAAACCAACCCTTGATAAGACACCAGCCCAATACAGGGTACAATCTCGTACACGCCCCCACTGACAAAGTCAGTTTAAAGTCACTGTTCAGACAAACCTGACAAAAAGTGGATTCCTCAGAGTAAACCAACATAAAAACACAAACTCTGCGCAGATGAAGACCAGGCTGGAATTTGAATTCACTACAATGGAGTTGTAATGCAGAAGTGACTTTTAGCAAGTGATTGAAAAAACTAACACTAGGACAAAATTTTCTAAAAATAAGACTTTTAAAAAGTCTGTTACTAATATTACAAGATTGTATAGGAAATCATATCTTTGCTCAATAAAATTCATTCAGTTCACATTCATCCACTTTTTTATGTTCATTCCTAACATTACAGAATCACAGGAGCCAGGATCTAACCCTTTGGCATCAGGTGTAAAGCAGGAATTATTCTTGCACAAGACAACAATGTAACACAGGTCTATGCATTCATAGCAGCTAGGAAGACTTTTCATTGTACTCTACTCTGAACAAATAACAATAGTACCACCACTGCTAAAAATTACTACACTTTCATGCTAGTTTAGAAACCACAATCAACAACCTGCTTGTGGAATCTAGATTACTTAAAGAAAACCGAAGGAGTTACAAAGTAAAAAGGCAAACTCAAATTTCATACAAACAGTGACTGGTCTGGCAGTCAAACTAAGATTACTGCTGGCTCCTTGAACTGTGAGGAAGCAACTCATGTCATCATGACAACTTTTATTCAAATCATTACTATATGGCAAAATGTTGTCTCATCTTGTATTAATCCAAATATTCATGTTAAACATTAGAACAATTTTGATGAGATCAGGACAATCAGCTCAAAAGAAGAGATCATTCAGCCCAACAGAATGACCTGTTAGGAGTGTAGGTGCTTCATTACATCGGTCACAGGTTGCATTTTGCCCTGGGTATGTTTTAGATAACTTTAGTTGAGAAATACAGTATTTTTAGCAGAATTATGGAAATGCTTAGCCAGTGTGGAACTAAAATGTATTTTGTGAATGGCAAAAATCTTACTTGAAAGTTCCCTTTCCCATCATTTTCCATCTTGTCCTAAGATCATCAAAGGGTAAATTTCTAGAAAGTGTTTATATAGTCTGGAGATGCCATCTGTATCTTCATTCAAACCAGCCAGTATCACCTCCGAGACAGATATAGATGAAATATGAGGGAAGGTTGTAATTTGTTAATAGAAGAAAATATGTTTTGCTCTAAGATTAAATTTGGAGCATAATAGTTAATTATCAATATAGAGATCTCTGAATGACATAATACCTAGAGACTTCAATAGCTTGAATGTTATATGGGCTAAGGAAGGCTAAAATAAGTGATTATCATGAAAAAGAGCAGCAGATAAGAACTTCTGTGCTTTCAAATGTGTGCCACATCGGTTCCATTCTCATTAATAAATGGTAAACTGCTGCACTGTGGGAAAGCTGTTGGTAGTGTTGAAGTTACAAAGATTTAGAGCAAGATTTCCTTTTCATGGATAACCAAGCAGGTGTGGTGGCATGGGTTTGCCACTTTTCAATTTTTATTGTATGAATGAATATTCACAGTCCAGTGATAGAACTGAAGTTTAGATACTGCCTACATACCTTAGCTTTAGATCTCTTTTGAGTTGCTTTTCGATGAGTGCCTGTTTTGAATTTTTGATCAATGAGGTAACAGCACAGCTACATTCTTAAAGATAGCTTAATAAACATATACAGTATATATATAAATGCTCTTGAGATATAGGAGCTTTGGAAGGATATTTACTGCACCACAGTTTTAAATATCATAAAATCCAGGTGTAATTTAAGAGCAGCAGAATGGAGCAAAAGGTTTGAATTTTAACTTCGGACAGAACTCTAGTTCAGTCTTCCCCTACAAATGCTTCTGCATGTGGCTAAATGTGCATTTTTTTCCCTGGAACTTTGTGTTTTTCTCTCATCACCTAAACACATGCTTTGGACTTACTGCTGTCTGCATTATTGCTGCTGGTGTCAGGCTAAGCTATGGTATTTTACAACCCTAACCAGGACAAGCAAGTTTAGAATATCTATACACAGTTTATGGATGGATTTATAGATTATACTATAGAAATTATTGTTTTCATCAATGCTGTCTTCAAACTTCAGCTAAATAGATGAATGGTGTTTTCCAGATACATTTAACTAGATAAATAGATGAATAATAAAACAAAAGTGTCATACGGTATCCCATAGGCAAAAATGTTGATGGTATGGACAAAATACTAAGGGCAAGGCTTGTCACACATGTTCAGTGCCATATGGTAATTACACTAAGGAATAGATAGTACATTAAAAATCATAAACAAAATACATATGTCAAGAACGGTAAGAATGTTTTAATGTTTCATGTAATATATATTTGAGGCAACCAATATTTTGAAATGCTCCATGAATACAACTATTATGTTAAAACGCTCTCTGTCTATGTGAGAGACATAATGTATTCTATTAGGTTGCTGTGCAAATATATATACAGTATGTGTGGTGACTAACTTACTAGTATGTACTGTGAGGTAATCTGATAAGGAAGAAGGACTTTCTTTCCATTCTCTAATGTCAGCTGCATTACTGAACATAAATATCATAATAATGTTATTTCTTAAATATTATGGTACCCAAAGCTTAACACTTCCCAGCCAGAATAGCAGGTGACTAATCTGCCTTTCACACAGTAGAAAAATGTATTTATTGTATATATATTGTCCAGGTGAAGATTAATCAGATTTGCATGTGTGTAGACCTCAAAGAGAAACCTGAGACTTGAGATACATGAGACATTTGTTTTAACACTGACTACACATTTACGTGATATTTAGTGGTATCTTACTTTAATAACAATTCATATACAGTACGTATATTGCCGTTATAAATTTTACCTGAACTGCTGTTTTCGGTCAATACACATTAAAATTCTGAATAGTATTTATCAGCAAAGTAATATTCAGGATTTTACCTACATCCTTCATTTACTGGTACTATATCATAAAACAGTCAGTAATAGGTGAAGGTGCCTAAAATGCAAATAGAAATAGGGCACATTTGTGCAATACAAAGTATATGATGAAATATGTAATAATATACTGTGATATCTACAAAATGCTAATAGTGTTATAAAAAACATAATACTAAATGTATGGTCATAACAAGCAGACATAGATTATGCCTAGTACAACCTAGTGCAAGGTTTTGATCCCGAGAACTAAAAGTTTACTCATATTGACTGGTGTAGTGTCCTGAGTGTAAATCCAAGCTGTAACTTTTCATCTGTTAGAATGACCAAAGTCATCTTTAGTTACAGGTAATCAAAGCATGTATGCCACTTAAAAGTATGTTATATATTTAAACAATACATATAGACACAAGCCAGTGGACACACATACACGGTATATTCAGTACAATCCAGATGAGTGACACTTTTACCCAGCATACTATATCTCAACATCCATTATAGTGCATAAGAATGTTTAAGATAAGTTTAGTTAGATTGTCAGCCCATCAAGAGTGAGTACTTCAAAAATGTACACAGTTGAGATGACCTGTACTGTGGCATAAACATTCTTGAATATAATGTATACAGGTCAGGTCAGGTTGGGGAGCATGCACTGGTACAGCACATTGCCGCACCCATCGCACCACAAAACAGCTTTGTATCCTGGTTGGCAACCCCCTAAGCAGACATGCAGTCCAACTTCACCACCCAGAAATGACCAACTATCTGCTGCAGCCAGGTGTTACATGGGTGTCTCCTTGGCCTGGTCCAGCCACTCGGATCCTCAACAGTGAGAATCCTGTGAGCTAGATCACCATCGGGGAATTGTGCTACATGGCCACAGTGCCATAACTGACACTCCCTCACAATGCAGGTAATGGGCCTCATTTGGGACTCCGTGAGGAACTGCTCATTTGACAGACAGTGAAACCAGCAGTACCCAAGGATTTTCCAAAGAGACACAGTACCAAAGGAGTCCAGTCTTTGTCTCAGGTCACTTGATAGCATCCATGTCTTACAACCGTACAGCAAAACAGGAAGCACCAGGGCTCTAAAGACTTGGATCTTTGTCCCTTTGCAAAGATATCTGGAACGCCACACACCCCTTTCCAGCGACCTCATGTCACTCCATGCTCTCCCAATCCATCTACTGACTTCATAGGAAGAATCACCAGAGACATGAATGTCGTTGCCGAAGTAAGTAAACCTCTCAACAGGGTCAAAATTCTCTCCACAGACAGACAAACTGCTGATGGCTGTGCCCAAGAGGTCATTAAAGGCCTAGATTTTGGTTTTTATCCAGGACACTCCCAATTCCAGACACTCAGACTCCTTGCTCAGGCTTCAAGAGCCCCAATCACAGCCTCCAATGATTAATGCATACTATCAGTAATATTAGTAATATTATTACTATTAGTAATATTTTGAATGAATAATTTTTTAATGTATCATTTGTATTAGTAATATTTTAATGCATCATTTAACTAAATTACATTACAATAAACCTATATAGTATGCAAAGGTTTTAAATAATGTACATACAGTGTGCTCAATCAGATACAGCCATACACCACAATGTGTTGATGGAAAGTGATGTCTGATGTATTCTGTAACCAATGTCTTGAATGAGAGAGTTAAAAATAAATGATTCCAAGAACAGTCCATGTTAGATGCAGTACAGGAGGCAGAGTGACCTGCTCAGTGGAAAACGAACATAAAATACTACAGCCTGCTGGTTGTGCTTTTTGACTTGTCTACCTTAAAAGTGATTTTTAATAAAAAATATTTTCCTAAAGTTTCATTTTGTCTTATCGAATAGGAGTGAAAGTTGTTTATAATAGAGATGCTGCAGAAGAGTTATAACACTGTGTCTGTAACGAAATAAAGTGGACATTTAATACCTATACAGCAAAAACATACCAATAATGAAAAAGGTATGAAGAAATGAGCTCAAGGGGCACAAGGTAAAACAGTGCTCTAAAAAATCTTGCTTAAGATGAGTCAATGATACCAGCATTCTTTTAGTAAATGTTATACTTAAAAATAAATAAGGTATTGAATATCCTGTGTAGAGAGGCCTATAGTTTTCCTCACAGCCCTAAGCTGTGTTTTAGGTTTACTGGCAATTATAATTGATCTATATGTTTGAGTTTTCCTGGTGATGGACCATAGTTAGATTCCACCTTGAACCTTCAAACTACCAGTTAACCACATTAATCCTGAATTAAATTAACTGACTTTGAGAATGTATGTGTACAAATACAGTATATATAGTTATTGATACAGATGTGTATGTGAACGTAATAATGTGTGCATTTATGTATGCATCTACTGTATGTATGGATGTGTACTCTGTGTATATGTTTTCTTATGTTCTACTTTTGCATACTGTAACACATGTATACATACTGCTTTAACATGTATAATGAATAAAATGGATTTTCAAAAAACTGTCTATATACTGTTAGTCTAGCAATGCAATCATTAGTCAGAATTAATTGTGAAGATTCAGCAGATTTAAAGCTGCAAGTGAGCAAAAAAAATGAGGAAATTAACAGCACAAGAGGAAGAGACTGTGCTGTAAAGTAAAACAAACAACTTGGTAGTGGGAGGGTGGGATTAATCAAAATGGAGGATGTACTTTATATGTGAGGAATAACCAGTAGATTATTTTGAAGTATTTTAGCCGAAAACACATAAAGGCTGCAATAACATTTCCCTTGTGTTGGCTTGTTAGAATGACTGGTAGAATGCTGTTTTGAGGGTATGTATTATGTCAATTGCACTTTAAAGAAAAATGTATATGCTAATATGTTCTGGTACACCTCAGGTCTGAAATCATTTTCTTTTAGTATGATGAGCATTCTTCTCTTGACCATCTTATACTAGCAAATCACCATATTTGCCACAGCAAATTTAATCACAAAGCACTTTTTCAGTGAAGTGTGAATGTGCCCAAACAATAGTTGCACTGTTTCAGCATTTATGATTTAAAATATCTCTGGTGTGATGTTCATTATATTATTATACATTATAGTTTAGCATAATGGAAAAATATAATTGCAAGATACATTTCATTGGTGACGCAATGCTTGCAGAAGAACTGGTGCCACTCCCTTCTGTAAAGTACTCAGGCAAATTATTAAGGAAGGTAAATTTGACACAGAATCTGTCCACAGCACCAGTTCATAGAAGGAATCTCCACTTGATTTCATTGTTCATTTGAAGCTCCCACATTTTACAATATCAAAGTAGATGCTTTTATTAACTTCCACAATACGGTGCAGACTTCTTTAACACATTGACATTGCATGATTTAGCCATGGGAAATACATGAGAAAGAGTGTCCTACAAAAGCACCTCATTACCAGCTATTCCTGCATCACCGCTACATATTTCTGTGAGTGCTTTTTGATGTATGAGATTGGACTGACCCAGAGAATATTGTAACTGACAGCAGAAATAAACACAAATAAATGTTTAAAAATGTGATGCAATTGAACACTGATCATGCAATTCACTTTCCTTGTGAAAACTGATGTACTAACAGTAATGTGAGCAGTCAGGAAAGCTTTCAAAAAGCTAGTGTAAATAGATCACATATAAATGCTTTATATTCCAAAGACAATGCAACATTTTGTAAAGGTATATTAAGCTCCTTGTAAAGACAATTTGCTACCAAAGTTAAAGGTAAAAGGACTTAAAGGCAGAAAATACAATAAGAAGCAACGGCAAAAGAAGTTAAGAAATACACATTTGAATAATCCCAAGTCATTATAGTGAAACTCTAAATTATAGTAGGTGAGGTAACGGCACCTATTCGCTGATTTTTACCAGGCCAATTTAGGTTTGATAGGTAACCTGTCATTCATGTGTTTGGAATGTGAGATGATTACGGAAGTGTCTGGAGAAAAATTCATTGTTGCATGAAGAGAAGATGGACACTAAACACAGACTGTGGAAATTCCACACAGACTCCAGTTTGTCACCCTGACAAAAGAATGACAATAACAACATACTGTAGATACACCTTTAGTAAAAATAGATGTGGATGTTGAAAAAGCTCCACCAACTTTTGTTTTATTTTGAAATCACTAAAAAACTGAATTACTAAATGACAGGGCTACTTTGTCAGTGTCTGACTGTGTGAATTGATTGTTTATTTGCTTGTGTACTATGATGAGCAAATATTTAATATAGTGTGAGCTTCTTTTACAGGCTCCATCCTATGATCTAAACTTGAATGAAGCTATTCCATCACACATTGATAAACTTACCAAGGATTGTGGTAGTCAGAAGGACTTTAAGGACCCTCAAACCTCAACTCAGTGTTACTTTTGAGAAATTAGTTTTACTAGACTGACAAGCTTTGCTGGGGTGTATGCCCTGTTCACATCAAAACTGTTCTGATGTTCCACATTGAGCTCTATGGCCTACATTGTATTTTACAGTCACACTACTTATTCATCAAGCCAATTTAAATTCACTAACTTGAAATACTATGTTTTAAAATTTTGTGTATCATTGATTTTTAAAAAGTTTCTTACCACATTTTAAAGTTGTACTCTCCCACATTTCACCAAAAATAATATATAAAAAGCTATTCAAATACATTTAGTTTACAGCTTACATCCAACACTCCTTTCTTTTTACTACACTTGAATTGAGCTCTCATATCTCCTTATCAGGCATTTATAAATACTATTTCAAAACACACTAATTTTATTTATCAAATGCCTAGGTCTATAGACACAAAGAAATTAAAACTTTTTTTTTGCTGTATATCTCAATTTAGCTGTTTATTCACAATCTGCGCTTTATTGGTACATTTATAATAAACCATTTATCAGTCCTACATACTTCACCAAACTGCAACAGCAGCAGTGCTGAAACTGAGAGACACAAAAACCAAACAGGCCTTATTTTATGAAAAACAAATTGACTTGCTGTTTAATAATTACTTTGGAGTTGAAGGGAGCACTTAAAAGTAAAAGCTATAGTATATCTAAAGAAACAGATGGAAAGAAAGATAAAGTAAAAGTAACTATATTTGGCCTGGAAGAAGCTGTTGTATGCGGTGTCACCAGGTGAAATAGAAGCTTTACTTTATAATAAAAGCTCTGATCACATCTCTTTACTAACTTGTTCTGATATAAAAAAAATTAATATGTTTTACTTTAAAAATTGACAAATTATTAAAAATCCATAGCTTGTTAAGCATATAATGCTAATTCAAAACAAACAAATTCCATTATATGCAAACTGACAAAATATTGACTATCACTAAAGAGCTCAGGTGGTAAAGTGATCCTTTACCTTACCTTTACATTATCCTCTGCTGACCGCAGAGTTATCTGCCATCATATAAAGTCATTCCTATGAACTGCCAACACATACTGTACTGGGTAAATTTTTTAAATTTATTTTAAGCATATTTGGCATTGGGGGGAAGGAAGTTGTGTGGTTTGCACAAGAATAGTCGGACCACCACCTAAGTATGAAGCAGACTGATATACAGTATATGCTCTTTATAACACTCTTTAGAAACTTCAGATTATAATCAAACCCAAGCAAATTCTGATTACAGTTAAGATAGGCTGCATTCTGAGGATTTATTTTTACATGCATATTTTTTAAATAAAAGTTGCATACTGGTTGTCTTCATGTGCCTCACACAATACATTATATTTCCATTGTTTTAACATATCAGACTTTTATCATCTCATTTTATTTATTCTCAAGTTTGGACTAGAACACATCTTGTCTCTAATCCAGCAGTCTCTTCACTAAGGTTAGTTTATTTCAGTTAGTAGAATTTTCTGGACTCTTTCCATGCATGGCTCACTCACCATTCTGTGCACTCCTTGAGCTTCATTCATGTTCTACCACATGCGTTTTTAGAAAATACAAAATAACACAAACTGAATATACTTTTATTCACATTCACATTTTGATAAAACTGATTCCTCTCTGATGACACATAACTTTGTGAGGATCTACCAGAGTACTGCTGAAGAAAAGGATGACTTAAGAGACTGAACCGGAGTTGATCTTGTATTGCTAGGAACTGTAAAACGGTTATTCGTATCTGAGCTGTTAAGTCAGGATCAATTCTGGTTCTGGAAGTTTCTCATGATTTCCTCTTTTTCCTTTTTCACTGTTTTAGAGTACATAAAGTAACCCAAGTATAAGAGCTCTAGTTGTAGAAACTACAATTTAATATTATAAATATATGTTATTCTGTTAAAGTCGTCCTATTTTAAAAATAGTTTGTCTAGCTTTGTTCATTTCTGAAACTAAAGTCTAAAGTACAAGTTGTAGGGTGGCCAGGTTTAAAAACTTAGACCAACAGAATCATAAATGTGTATCTTTGGAGAGCAACATATCTAATAAGCAATCCTTCAAATGTTGTGAACAAATCACTATCAAATAGCTGCTACACTGGAACTCATAGTCTCATTTAATAGGTTTAGATTTCCAATCAGAAGGCATTGATGAAAAATTTATGACAACTTTGCATGTTTCTTAGAGAAAGAAAAATGTTTCAATTGTTTCGATTAATATTTTGTAATGATAACAAGATGCTAAAACTGCATTATTTGAAAGGGCAATTGAAACTGTTGATGTAAGTAAAATGTGAAACTACAGCAGTTTTGAACATGCAGCAATCTCTATCAGCATTCAGTAAGGTCTATAACCATATCTTTTGTAAATTAATGCTGTATTTTATAAGATTAGGACCAACGTGCTTTATGTGCAGGACAATGTCCCCAGAATGATCACTATCACTTTTGACTTAGAATTCAGGAAACATGATGTCATAACGTTTGTTAGACTTAACTCTTTGTCTTGTGTACTAAAATGACTTTGCAATCATTTAAACATGAGTTTATCACATGAAATATGTTAGATTTGCTCAATTTTACTTTATGACTTGATAATATTGAGCATCAAATGTGTCCTTCTCATTAGTATTAGATTTTAAGCATTACATAAGTCAGATTAAGTAAGAATTTTAGTTTGCTGGAACTCTCAAGTAAAGAAGAACTAAGGAATAAAAACATTGTCATTTTATAATTTTCTGAAGTACTTATTAATAAATATATGTGCAGAGTCATTTCCACAAAGAAAAATCTTGCATCTACAGGAAAAGCACACGGCTGAATGAAAATGTCTAATGCTTGTTTTTTTTTTCTTTTTTGAATTTTCGTAGATTTTATTTAAAGAAGTTAACATTCCATATAATCAAGAATTACTTTAACAACAAAGAAAGCAACATTACATACAGTACAATTGAGTCAAATGTAACAAACCTAAAATCAACCCCTGCCAGAGGAAAAACAGAGGAGAGCCAACAAAAAGAACAATTCTTTAAAAGAACAACAAAGAAGGGAGAATATTGTTTTCCCCAATATAAAAGCTTAATCTAAAATTTTATTAATTAAGTCTTGCCACATTTTAAAATAGTTTTGAACACATTCTCTATATGAGAACTTTTTTTTTCAATTTCAAATAGTACAGTTCATCAGTTACTCATTGACTTATAAGAGGTGGGCTGGGATTCTACCAGCTGAGCAAAATAAGTCTGTGTGCTAATAATGTTGTGCAGTTGATTACAATCAACTTGCCCTTCTCCACTTTCAACACCAGACTCAGCTATTAATAGGTTAGGAGTGATTGTGACACCAAGGCCGTCTGATAGGCATTCAAAGATTTTTGACCAGAATGTTAATTTGGTGCATTCCCAAAACATGCGGCCCAGTGAGGCTGGAGCTCGATTGCAACATTCAGAGGTTGGATCTTGCCCTGAATACATTTTGGACAATTTTAACTGAAATAGATGTGCTCAATAAAAGATGTTGAGTTAAATTATTGAATGCTTTGTGCATATGGAGGCTATGTACCCTGTGCATAACTGGCTTCCACTCCTTCTCTGAGCTAATAAGTGAGAGATCCTTTCCCCACCATACCCTAGGATCTTTGAAGCAAAGAGACTAAAATATTTTTATATATTCTTGAGATGCTGTCTGAGTATTCATAACTGATCAATGTTTCTTCTGGAATAGAATTGGGTGGTAGGTAAAATAAATTAGGCAGGTTCCTTCTAATACATTTTTGGATTTGAAAAAAGTGGAAAAATTGTGTTGATGGGAAGTTAAATTTAAAGTGTAATTGTCCATAAGATGCAAAACATTA
The DNA here is from genome assembly GCF_900747795.2 of Erpetoichthys calabaricus. Taxonomy (NCBI): domain Eukaryota; kingdom Metazoa; phylum Chordata; class Cladistia; order Polypteriformes; family Polypteridae; genus Erpetoichthys; species Erpetoichthys calabaricus. The sequence goes on along the minus strand of NC_041403.2, from coordinate 97,567,757 downwards.
TCAATATATGAGTCCCTAAGTATTTTAATCCTGAACGATTTCCAAAGGTTAAATACTGTGTAGGTTTAATAGGGTAGAAAAAGGTAATAATCAAGTAGAGGTGCAACAGATAAAAGCTTCTCTGTCTTAACTCTTTCAGGGCTGATGTCGACTTTTGTCAAAAGGAGCAGTTGACGATGGTAATCAACTGTAAACTGTGACAAAACCAAACCGTTATGTTTTAGTTGGACTCTCGTTGCTAGATGGAAAGTTAGCTTCATTGGTTTGTCTGAGATTTCCTGCGCTCGTGTGAGTAGTAAGGTGCAAACAAGAGCAAAAATGGCACTGATATAATTGTGAGAGATCAAAGCAAATGCGTAAAGCAAAATACTCTGTGGGCAAAGTTTTGCCTACTATCTCTGAACTGGACTATGACTTGTTGGACTCAAGAGATTGAAAATGAATGTGAGGTTCCAGCTTCAGCTGCCTGGTCCCCAGCTAATCATGGTGTTGAACAGGTTCATGTAGCTGGCACACCTACGTCAATGTTCGTCAGGAGGACTGCCACATAACAATGATAAGAGGTAGAAACCAAACTGCAATGCACTGCGACTGTGACCGCTGCTGCTGCTGCCACCCCAGCCTTGCGAAGACAGCCTGGCATCAAGCCTGCCACACATTCTTGGCAAACTGGCAGCCGCATAATGCAGCAACAAATGTTTTATGTTGATTTCTGTGTGAAATCATTGCTTTTCAGAAACTAAGTTTTATCCATTCATCCATTTTCCAACCCACTGAATCCGAACACAGGGTCACGGGGGTCTGCTGGAGCCAATACCAGCCAGCACAGGGCGCAAGGCAGGAACCAATCCCGCGCAGGGCGCCAACTCACCGCAGGACACACACACGCACACCCACACACCCAGCACACACTGGAGACAATTTAGGATCGCCAATCCACATAACCTGCATGTCTTTGGACTGTGGGAGGAAACCCATGCAGACACGGGGAGAACATGCAAACTCCATGCAGGGAGGACCCGGGATGCGAACCCTGGTCACCTAACTGCAAGGCAGCAGCGCTACCCACTGCACCACAGTGCCGCCCGAAACTGTTTTTTGGAAAAAATATTCAGCCCTCAAAGAGTTAAAGTGCTACTTGCATTGGTTCCATATTCTGAGTGATTGATCAACAATTGGATTATTAGTATATTGACAATAATTTGTGTTTACTGGGACACACAGCAGCGCATTTAAAGAAGCATAGCAAGATTTTATTTTTATTGCAGGACAGGCTTTTGTATGTTCATCAATCAGTGTTGATTTCCAAGATCTTATAGTTTGTATATTACCCAACCAATAATAAAATTGAAAATTAGGTAGTGCCATGCCCCCTTCTACTTTAGTTCATTGTAGAGTCGCCCTGTGGAATAGTGGATGTTTTGAATTCCAAATAAATTAGGTTATAAGTGAGTCTAATTTCTTAAAGGATGAATTGTTAATGTATATGGGGATGCTCTGAAATAGATATAGAAGCTTAGGAAAGATGTTCGTCTTGACATCGTTGATTCTTCCTGCTAGTGAAAGATGTAAGGTACACCATCTGTTCACATCTTGTTTAATTTTTTCCATGCAGATAGCAAAATTTTCTTGAAAAAAATCTTATATTTACTTGTGATATTTACCCCTAGGTATTTTAACTGATTTACTAAAATAAATGGAAAGGTGTCCAGTCTAATATTGTGTGCAAGAGAGTTCTCTAGAAAAAGCATACTTTTTTTCAAGTTAATTTTGAGTCTGGATATCTTTTGAAATTCTGCAAGTTCATTAAGACTACTGGTATGGAGGTTTGTGGGTCTGATATATACAGTATCATGTCATCTGCATATAGTGATATTGTCTTTTCAAGTCCTTCTTTGGTAATCCCCTTTATCTCTGATGCATTTTGAAAGTAAATGGCCAATGGCTCGATGGTGACTGCAAAGTAGAATGGTGATAGGGGGCACCCTTGTTGAATACCATGTTCTAGTTTAAAGTAGTGAAATAATGTTGTTGATACAGATGAAGGCTTCTGGATTGGTATAAAGTAATTTTATCCATGCACATATGCTTAGGCCAAACCCAAATTTGTACAATGTGTTGAATAGGTAGTCCCATTCAACCATGTTCAATGCTTTTTCTGTGTCTAAAGATAGTAATATCTCTGCTGTGTTAGATTTAATGGGTGAGTATATTACAGTAAACAAATGTCGAAGGTTAAAAGCTAAGTGTCTACCTTTTGGTTTGGTCTTGTGATATTACAGAAGGAAGCACTTTCTCAGTCCTTCTAGCTAGAACTTTGGAGAGGACCTTAACATCATTATTCAGAAGTGAAACTGGTCTATATGATGGACATTGTAATAAGTCCTTATTTTTCTTTGGAAAGACAGTAATTAATGCATGGCAAAAAGTTTAAGGTAAGGTTTTTTTGTCTCTGGCTTCTTTAAATGTTGCTAATAATGGTGGAGCTAACTTAGTTGAATTTTTTTTTAATTCCATTGGGTAGCCATCAGGGCCTGCTGCTGCCCCACTTTGTAGTAAGTTTATACCATCCAGTAATTCTGAGAGTGTCAAAGGTTATCCAGTTCGTAAGCACTAGGAGTATCTAGCTGTGGTATTTGTAATGTATCAAAAATGCTTGTTTTTTTACATTTAAGCAAACTTAATACTAGTCTTCTCACAGAATTCATTCTTAAAATAAATATGAATGTGGTGTCTGTGTTTTGCACTATAAAAGGCTTCCTTATTTCAGACACAAATTTGGCATGAAAGAGAGCTGTTTAATAATCTCTGCTTGTCTGAGGTTAAATTTTTAGTAGTTTAAAGCACAGGAATAGGTTACAATATAAAGAAGTGTCAATAAGTAGTACGAGTAGGGGTGTGGAAGACATGACATGAGAGTTTTTTTTTTTATTTTGCATGTGATACAACAAATATTTCAAATGTATGCTTTTCATACAAGCTGAGCTCTATAAGATGACCCATACTACAAATCCTCATAGTCATGACCTCCAGAATGATGTACAGAAACAAATACTGACCAAATATTTTTCCCCTGTGCCCTGCACCCTTGTGTCTAAAATGCATCACAACTTTAGGCATTGATCACATACCATTACTTATAAACAAATCCATCACTGATATGCATTTTACAATCATCAGCTCTGTCAGCTTAGGCACTTGTGACTTCATACAGTTTCTGCTAAATGTATCACTAAATATAGGAAAAGTAAAGCAATAAACACTGCAAATAGGTGGCATAATTATATACAGTCACATAGAGCATGACAGGAAATGGCTACAATGAATGACTCTAGAAAGTAACTTAGAGCATGCATTTGTTATCGATGCACAATTTCAAAGCTTAATGCTTATTATGAAACTACAATTGATGCAATGTTTTAGCAATATATTATGTATTTCCTCATTTATAAAATTAGGTAATTTTTATTTTAACAAAAACAAATTGTTTTCTTCATTGTTCTCATTTAAGTATGTTTATGTTCTGCCTAAATATGTTGCTTCATTTTTTCATTATTTTTATTTATCAGAATATTGAGTAACCAAGAGTTTTTGGTTTAGTTCAACTATGAACACTTAACTGTTTTGCCATACAGACAAAAAAGTTGAAAAATATTGCATGCTCATTGTAGTTATTTCTCATTAATTAATTTAACAAATCTGATTTCCATATCAGATGTAAAGAGGCTAGACATTATTTATGGTGTAAAGAAGAAACCAACCCTGGATGAGATGATACTTTCTCACAGAACATACTCATGCACATTTCCACACTCATGCAAACCAGGCTAAAATAAAGCCATCAACCTACTTAACCTGCATGTTAATATTATGTATATGAAAATTATCATACCTGGAGAAACTGCAAGTTCAAGACTCAAGAGGCATAAACACTAACGACTAGGCCAATGATTTTTCCTGCTGGTTAAAAGTTGCAGTAGATTCAATTGATGATTCTTAAAAATGATTCACTGTTTTCACTTATAAATGTAACATAATATACATTTATTTATTTATTTGCTGTTAGACCTCCCAACATTTTTTGATGAATTTAGAAGCATCTATCATATTATAGAGTAGAGTTTGATATACAGGGCATGTCTTCTGTTATAGTTAACTTTAGCTTTACACATTATGGGTGACTGGCCATCACAGTGATATCATAGTAAGGTCTGTTACTTCAGAGAACCTACATTTCTGTCTCAGTCATTAGCTGTATACCATTGAAATGTTCTCTCTGTTTTTGTGAGTAAGGTTATGTTAATTTTCTACTTTTAAATTGGACCCATATGGGTGACTGTAAATATGGATTTGAGTGTGCCATTCAGTTCACTGATTTCTTACCCGGGTTTGATACCTGCTTTGGGCTCAGTGCTGGAAGATTATACTTTGACTGTCTGCCTCTATTTAATGGAATAAGTGTTTTAAATTTGTTCTAACAACTAGACTTTTCTGAAACTAGTGCCAGTAATCACATATCTTTATTTTGAATATTGACTAGCAAATCTGACTATTTAAATTATTAATTATTTTTTAATAAAATTAGCACAATTTGCACAATTTTTTGGCCTTAAAAAGCTAGATAGCCCTTGTACTTGAGAAAAAAATGCTTCATGTTTTTTCCCTTGTCATCAACACATAAGAAACAAATTCATTTAGCTGTTACAGAGCATGCTGATTTGCTGTCAGTTTACAAGCACATTCATGTTCATGTGTATGACATTTAGCCTGACCCAGATAGTCAACACTATATGAAGAATTGTCTTCTTAAAGAGATGGCTCAAAAATAGCCAGATGTACTGTACAATTGTTAACTTCAGTAATGGGCCATCCATACCTATTAGTCTTACGTTTATATACATGACTAAATCTCATTATTTATGCACATAGTTTTTTGAACTTGAAATTATATGCTTGTTTTGCAAATAGTGTTTTTTTTCTTTTTCCATAAAGAATAAGAGCAATTTTAAATGTATTAGTTAGCTGTCTATGATTTACAATGAAATTTGCCTTAACAGCTGGTTTCAGCACAGCGACAGATACAATACTCATTTTATTTCTTCAATGCAGTGTCTCCAATGTAGAGTTGTATTTATTGGAAAATAAAAACACTTACAGTTTTACATACAGTATTTATGTCTTTTATGGCTATATCCAAGATTACAACGACACACATTGTGTTTCCTTGTTCTCTGCATAATTTAAAATTGATTGTTCCTATTCACCTTTTATTAGATAAGCATAAAATATTGATACAAAATAATTACACTACCTAAACATTTTTTTAAGTTTATAGCATAAGGAAGTTGACTCTAATGTATTATGTCTATCAAAATGTGGGAGGTAAGCAACTTTCAGAAAACTTGAACTACCACATGTTTCCTTAGGAGGCATTAGCTCTCCGGAAATGTGTTCTTTTCAATTGCGGCATTTTAATTAACCTGAATTTAAATAATTATAAATTAAAAAGGTGTTATACCCCCCAGCATGCAATATGGCGGTTACAAGATTACATGAGAAGTATAAGGATAATTTAGCTTTGTTTAATATTGGCTTACGCGGTATTACAGACGAGAAGCTTATGACAGACTCTATCAAGAATGTGGGAGTCTTGATTTACGCAGTCTGCCATCTTTCGTCGCCATGCTGAAAGGATTTTCCGGGCGGAGGACATAATCTTCCATCCGTTAGCTTCAAAGTGTATTGGCTGTAGGTCCATCCTTATATACTGGTTGCTCCACGTGCAGGCTCTTTCTCTGGATCCAAACAAGGACAGGAAAGGACTCAAATCCCACCTTCAAAAATACAGGAATAGCACAATGCCTACATGCAGTTCTCATTCTCCCAACAAGGAAAGAGGATTTTGTGCTGACAGAGGACAGAAATATACTAGTCTGTCTTTAGGCTGACTATTCAATTCTCCAGTTGTCTTTGGCTATCTAATCCTGTGCTTGGCTCTGCAATTTCTAAATGCTGAGCCCCTGCGTACCATACTTGGTCTGCCTGTATGAATGAGTCCATAACAGTGGGCACAGAGACAGTGACATTAAACCTAATATTATAACACCACGTGGATGATTCTTCAATTTTCTGTTTACAGTTTAAAGCAGTAGCCCAGGACTGAGTCAAAATAGAGTATTTTTCAAATGCAGCAAACCAATTCTGTTATATAAAAAAATGTAATCATGCTACTTAGCATGAAGTAAAGTTATAATTTTAAAGTTGTGTCTCCTCCATCATTTAGTTTATTAAGTAAATTCTCCATCAAGTATGATGATCTGTTAGACTGACAGGCATCATTTAATGCAGATGTCAGGTTTATACAAGCATATGATTTTTTCAGTGATAGTAAAATAGTCAATGAAGCTTTTGTCTTGGACTCCTCAGTTACTTTGTTTATGCAAAACTAAGAGAGTATTACAAACAACAGAAACCATCTTCATAAGTATAATATTTTGATAAGGTTGAATATCTCATAGCTCTAGAGAGAAGTGACAAACAACCCCCCCCCTCCCCCCATGAAAGCTTTACAGTTATTTTTCAGAGTTTTTTTCCACAATCTAAATATATGAAACTTAAAGTAAGTGATATTTAACTGCTATGTTCTTCTGGTAGAAACCTCCCTTAATAGATTTCATCTAACCGTAAGTCACTGAAAGGTGAGGTAGCTCCTCCAAAACAGTGCAACAGTATTTTTAAAAGTTTGTTCTTTAAGGCAATTTCATAAGGTATGTATGATTCACATTGTTCTACAAATTATTTGCTAGTTGTAGATATCCCTTTATCTCATGTACATAGAAAAAAGTACCCAACCTATTTCACAGCAGTGGTTTTCAACCTTTTTGTGGTATCCCACATTACCTACTGTCAATGAAAGGCTAACCTTTGTTTCAATCATCATATGGTTTATAAATTAAATGACAAACTCTACCTCTTTATATTTCTTCTATGTTTGTATGGAGCATCCACAGTGTTACATGTATGGTTATGCTTCAGAAATTTGATTGTGAAAAACTCTGAAGTTTATATTTTTTAACTTCTGATTAACTCTCTGACCCCAAGACTTAAAACATTAAAGGTAAAAATGCTACACTGAACAATGCCAAATTGAAATGATATTATGATTGAATTGGTATAATGAATTGGTATTACGGTTCAACTTCTGTAAATTTGTGTGTGTGTGTATTTATTTATTTATTTATTTAAAGAGCTTCTGTAAAAAAGCCAAATTTACCCCCGAGGACAAATAATGTTCGATCTATCTATCTATCTATCTATCTATCTATCTATCTATCTATCTATCTATCTATCTATCTATCTATCTATCTATCTATCTATCTATCTATCTATCAAAATTGGGCCTTCTAATACCTCGATACAACTCACATTGCAAAGGTGAATGTGTACTAGGCTCATTCAAGGAATTCACACAATGGGATAGTAAGTATTATGGATGCAGTACTTTTTGTAAAACACACTAGCTCTTGAATTACTTAAAAACAATAAAATACATTCATAAAATCTCAGAGTTGCCAGTAATTGCCTCTTCCAAATGCATTAGATGAACATGATGATTCTGGAATTAATAAGAGATTGAGCCGCTTCATTCTTATATAATGTGGAAAAAACATGAAATAAAAGTGACATGCCATCTATTATGAATGGCATGTTCAAGTTAACATAGTGGTTCACACAACTGTCTTGTGACTTGAGAAGGCTTGATTATATTTATAGCATGGCAAATGTACTGTATATGTTAAGTTTGCACATGGTTACAATATTTGTGTGTTTTTACTCTGGGTACTAGCAAACATGAACCTGTTAAGTTGACTGGTGATTCTATACTAAGGAAAGCCTGACAAAGTGTGTGTGTATGTGAGTATATGTCTTGATGATAATGTGTTACACAGATAGCTACCAAGGTATGTTCCTGTGTCCCAATATACTGCAATGTTAATATGCTCACAAAATGTTAAGGATATCATCATTAAAACAAAGAAACCAGAGCAACCTATTTATTTTTGCAAGCATTATGGAGACATTTGATTTTTATATGTTAAATCTGATACACTTCTTATTATTACAGTGAAACTTGTGTTAAGGATAATCGTCGCGGCTGTTGAGAGATCCGAAAGTAATGCTAGATGTTCAATGAAGAGTTAACAAAAATGATAGAACTGCTACAGACCATAAAGGTTTTTTTCATTACAATTTACTGTAAAAACTGTTATAAAAGGGTGAAATCAAAAAAAGTTGAGAATACAACGAAAAGTAATTTCTCAGTTAACCAGTGTTTAACTTTGGCGCATTTCAAAGTGAATTCCAATCTAGAGTAAAAAATGGAATACATACAGAGACACCGCTTAAAGGACCTGGTTTTCAATTCACAACTTGGTTACACTCTCCATTTACTTAGAACAAACTAAGAATTATAAAAGTGTTGGTTATTTGATTTGCGCCTTATGATCAATGATGTCCCCATAGTTTCCAGGTCCCTTTGACTTTGTAATGAAAAAAGCAACTTTGGAAAATGCATGAGTGCTTGGACAAGTGACAGAAATGCAGATTTTTATAATGTATGTGCTCAGTTTAATAAGTGACTAATATTGGATTGATTTGAAAACTTCTCCTAATATTATGTCAGAATTTGTTTGATTTCTTCTTCTGGTGTATAAAGAAGGTTTAATTGTTTTTTCTCATTTAATGAAATAAATTATTTTGTCATTTTCTTTTCTGATCTAGTACATAATAGTGCAAAGCTACTCAACTGGCATTTTCAAAAAGTGCTGAATTCCCACTAAACTGACATACCATATTTTAGATATTGGTGTTATGGTATTTCCATGATAAACTGAAGGCATTCTCGTCAATTCAAAACATCTTAATCAGAATTCAAACTACACAGCTTTTCAAGTGATTTTCAGATGTCACCTTTGTTTACATAATTTTACATGTTGGTGCTAGTCATGGCACAACCCATTTCCCAACAGATGTGTAGTGTTACATCCCCAGCAACTCAGTCATACTGTGTCAATCTATGACTTGCAACAATAAAATCAAAACTGGTTTGATTTTGTCATAAGTCATAGTAGGGGCGGAGTCAAGTACACAAGTGAGAGCTAACAAACCAATGAGAACACAGCATGCATAACATGACCAAAATGATGAAAGGAAAACAAGTGTTTTGAACCATGCAAATAAAAGATGGCTTGTCTGTCTGATGCCTTGTGTTTGTTGTAACAAGGCAAAAAGGAAAAAAAAAAGATGTGCTGATACTGTGGCTGAATTCACCATACCTAGAAAATATCTGTACAGTCACTGGCACTGTCAGGAGATGCATTAATTGGCTGTCAAAATTCAAAGAACTTGTGAAACTATGCTATATAGTCGTGACGATGTTGTCCATCACCTCCTACATTTCATAACTGAAATCTGACAAAGTGATGAGATCCAGCAATTGCAGTCACTGTGTTTGACATTCTGTCTGACTCAGAGATGGTAAGTGTACTGCCAGTCTAAAGCAAGATATTTAGATTTTTGGACGTTGTGCAAAATCCACAAATCATTCTGGTTGTGTTTTTTCACCCGTTCAGTATACATCGTACATAAAAAACATCAAGATGTGTTTTATTCAGAATATTTTATTTTGATTTTCCATTCACTTTGAAAAACTGAACTTTATCCTATAGCACCACCTAAGGCATTTTGTACAAAAATTCTGTTTGTTTCAAGGCCAAAAAAATATTTTCAGGTTAAACTGTATTTGGAGCCTAAGTCGGTAACACAATATAACCAAAGTTTGAGTATATATAGCAGAGCTGCTAAGGAAGTGGAAGCGTGGGCTTTCATGATGTGCAATAGTAGGGAGGCTACTGATGAAAACCTGATAACCACAGAGACTATGTGAGGATTCACAATCACTACAGTACCACATCCGGAGTGTTAGAAAGGGAGTTGGTTCTTTCAGACTGTGTTTTTCTATCTTCTACAGTTAAAAGACCCACCCAAAAATTCAAAAGAACCATTCTCCATTTGATACGAATGTACAAGTAAGTCACTTTTGACCACATTCAGGTGCATAGAAGCAACTGATATAACACAGGCTTACAAATCAATATTTTTTTATTCTTACCACGTTTCTTCTATTCTAACTAACACAATTAAGCACAGATTACTTTTAAATGTCCTGTATCTAAATCACTACACTAAGAATATAAAATGTATTCAATTATGATACAACGGCAGAGTGGTGACTCTGAGGCTAAGGATCTGCGCTGGTATCCTGAAGTTTGCCGGTTCGAATCCCCGTCACTGCCAAAAGAGATCCTACTCTGCCGGGCCCTTGAGCAAGGCCCTTAACCTTCAATTGCTCCAGGGGTGTTGTACAATGGCTGTCTCTGCACTCTGACCCCGGGGTATGCGAAAACTAACAAATTCCTAATATAAGAAATTGTATAAGGCGAAATAAAGAAAAACAGAATCCAGAAATGGGTGCAATCTGCTTAGAAACAATTTAACAAACCTTCTTAGTATAATTCAGGGTCTCTGGATTCCATAGCCTACAAATGTAGCATTGGGCCTGAGGCAGGAAAGAGCCATGGAGAGGGCACCAGTCCATCCAACAGGACAATGTATTACTAATAAAACATTACATTGCCTTAAACTTCTATTACATTTCTGATGTATTAAAAATGGAAAAATAATGTTTTACAAGATCATTTGAAAAAATGATCTGTAGTACAGTATTTGTATTATTACAGTTTATAATTTCTTCTTTACATATGGATATTTAAAGTACAAAGAATTGTTTTTTTTAATGTACATTTATTAAATATTGTTTTTATTAATAAATAATATGATACAGATAACATTACAATTAACTTAGCACTGCCTGCAATAAAATAAAATATGGTTATGGATGTTCTTATAAGCCTATAATATCTTAATTACCAATAATAGAAGAAAAGAAAAAAGAAAAAAAAATTAAATAAAGTGCCAAAAAATCAGTCTGCTGTGTTTAGAAACATATTTAGGACATGCTATATACATTTAGAGTTGCATATTTATCTATATAAAGTTCACAAAGATTAATGACTTGGTAGTCAGAATTTCACAGTGAGCCTTCAACAAAATTTACCATTTTTGTTTTATTCCTTTGAGTTAACCTGTCTGTTGGCTTACACTCCACTGAATGACCATTGTCAGTTCTTGCCATTTCCATACAAATGGACCAGCATTTACCTGAGCAGCTTTCTAGATGAGTTTAATAAGTAATAACCACACCCATATGTATTAAGAACCATAATCATTGATGGAAAGGTAAAAGACAGCATTTTTTTATATATATTGTTTTTGTTTGTACTCATGCAATGAAACATAACTATTAAGACTAAAACAAAACCCAGCCTTAATCTCAACCACTTTTGAAGGTGCACCATATTAATGAAAATCAGACAGACTTTTGATACAGCAAAATATATGCTGATTTTATCTGTTTACTTCATATATATGTGACATTTATTAAAACCTGTGATCAGAATAAACAATATTTTGGGAAGCGCATTGTAACAATCAATGATATTAATGCATGTGAGAGCTTTTATCATTTATTAAACTGCTGATAATAAACTTCCTATAGCTTTCAATGTCTCCATTCTTATCCGATGTCTTATCTGAACTGATGGACACTAATAATATACATTCAGTGAATTAGTAAACAGATTAAAGTGGTCAGTTGAACTCTTTTGCCATTGAGTTATACAGTTCTTTGGTGTTATTCTTTTTTCAAAATTAAAATATATATAAAAATATGAAGAAAAATAGCACAGATCAGCTGGCTTTTTCTTTTCATAGCATACTATGCCAAATGCCAGCGTGCTGTTCAGGATCTACTGGATGGCTATCCCTTGGGGCCCTTCAGTACAAATCAGTATTCCTCACTAATATTCTAATATTACATCATGAATCTTTTCACTTTTTCCATAAATGCTGTGGTTTTCCTAATGACCACTTACAAATTAAAAATAGAGCATACAAATAAACCCTCTGCCCTAGCCTCTGACACTGCTTTTCCTACAATATTGATTTTACTCAACCCACATGTTTATTCTCACTTTCATCTTTTGCTGCCACGGTATTCAAATCATTAATCTCTATTAAGACCATTATTTACTGTTTTCCAGTCAGCATTGAAGTTTTTTTTTTTTTAAATCCATACATTAACTCTGCCTAAGCACCAACACAAATGTCGTCAAAAAAAAGAAAATTTCTTTATCTAGGTTTTCTAAGTCCATAGAATTGCTATGTGTCAAAGAAGTGCTTTATAATTACTTTGGCTACAAAACATAGAGTAACACAACTTTATCAATTGTTGATGACCCTGCAGATATCAAACAAAATGTTTCAACTAATGTACAATACCAGTTTGGCAAATCATTTAAGCAAAATAAACCAAACAGGCTAATCAAAAGCAAACTTGTAGAAGCTCAGACCAAGTTTTGGCAATCTATTGTTTTAGTAAACCAATCTATTTAAAAGCTGACAAACAGAAGAATAGCAGGCTAAATAAAGGTAGCAAAAATAAAGAAGAAATGTGTCTCTTTAAAAATTCAGATCGTTTAAAAATTGATTTAGTATACATTTGCCAGTAAAACTTTGTCTATACCAAAAGTTTTAATTAATTAAACTGTTCACAAATAAAAATAAAAAAGGATATACAGTACAAGTAGCTTACTTTATTACATATAAATTACATAAAAAGTATGTAGTATGATGTCTTTTTTAATCAGATACACTAAATTTGTCATAATTTCCATCAGAAAACAGATTTTTAAAATAAAAACAAGCATAACAGACTTCAACCTACTTAATCCAATTAAGAGTCAAGGGGAGCGGGAGCCAATTGTGCTGGTACAGCAGGAAGGAGCTCTTCACGGGTCCAAATCATTCATACACCCACAGTCACATTCACATGGGGCCACTTGGGAACAGCAAGTTAATCAAACCCAACATTGCTCCATGACTGCAGAAGAACATTTTAGCAGATTAGAAAGAGAAAATACAACCATATAATTCTTAGATGTATGCTTATAATTTCCAAGCAGTGGGACAATCCTGAGCTAGCTATGTAGGGCACCTGCAGTATAAACCTTACCTTTTACTTTTTTACTACTTGTTATAAAGTACATTTTTTTCCAAGAGACTTATACAGTTAGGTCCATAAATATTTGGACAGAGACAACTTTTTTCTAATTTTGGTTCTATACATTACCACAATGAATTTTAAATGAAACAACTCAGATGCAGTTGAAGTGCAGACTTTCAGCTTTAATTCAGTGGGGTGAACAAAATGATTGCATAAAAATGTGAGGCAACTAAAGCATTTTTTAACACAATCCCTTCATTTCAGGGGCTCAAAAGTAATTGGACAAATTAAATAACTGGAAATAAAATGTTCATTTCTAATACTTGGTTAAAAACCCTTTGCTGGCAATGATAGCCTGAAGTCTTGAACTCATGGACATCACCAGATGCTGGGTTTCCTCCTTTTTAATGTTCTGCCAGGCCTTTACTACAGCGGCTTTCAGATGCTGTTTGTTTGTGGGCCTTTCTGTCTGAAGTTTAGTCTTCAACAAGTGAAATGCATGCTCAATTGGGTTAAGATCAGGTGACTGACTTGGCCATTCAAGAATTTTCCACTTCTTTGCTTTAATAAACTCCTGGGTTGCTTTGGCTCTGTGTTTTGGGTCATTGTCCATCTGTATCATGAAACGCCGCCCAATCAATTTGACTGCATTTAGCTGGATTTGAACAGACAGTATGTCTCTGAACACCTCAGAATTCATTCGGCTGCTTCTGTCCTGTGTCACATCATCAATAAACACAAACTAGTGTCCCAGTGCCACTGGCAGCCATGCACACCCAAGCCATCACACTGCCTCCACCGTGTTTTACAGATGATGTGGTATGCTTTGGATAATGAGCTGTTCCACGCCTTCTCCATACTTTTTTCTTGCCATCATTCTGGTAGAGGTTGATCTTGGTTTCATCTGTCCAAAGAATGTTTTTCCAGAACTGTGCTGGCTTTTTTAGATGTTCTTTAGCAAAGTCCAATCTAGCCTTTCTATTCTTGAAGCTTATGAGTGGCTTGCACCTTGCAGTGCACCCTCTGTATTTACTTTCATGCAGTCTTCTATTTATGATAGACTTGGATATCGATATGACTACCCCCTGGAGAGTGTTGTTCACTTGGTTGGCTGTTGTGAAGGGGTTTCTCTTCACCATGGAAATGATTCTGCGATCATCCACTACTGTTGTCTTCCGTGGACATCCGGGTCTTTTTGCGTTGCTGAGTTCACCAGTGCTTGCCTTCTTTCTCAGGATGTACCAAACTGTAGATTTTACTACTCATAATATTGTAGCAATTTCTCGGATGGGTTTTTCTGTTTTCGCAGCTTAAGGATGGCTTCTTTCACCTGCATAGAGAGCTCCTTTGACCGCATGTTGTCTGTTCACAGCAAAATCTTCCACATGCAAGTACCTCATCTCAAATCAACTCCAGGTCTTTTATCTGCTTAATTCATAATGACATAACGACGGACTTGCCCACACCTGCCCATGAAATAGCCTTTGAGTCAATTGTCCAATTACTTTTGAGCCCCTGAAATGAAGGGATTATGTTAAAAAAATGCTTTAGTTGCCACACATTTGTATGCAATCGTTTTGTTCACCCCACTGAATTAAAGCTGAAAGTCTGCACTTCAACTGCATCTGAGTTGTTTCATTAAAATTCATTGTGGTAATGTACAGAACAAAAATTAGAAAAAAGTAGTCTCTGTCCAAATATTTATAGACCTAACTGTATATTATGCTAGCTACTAGGGTTAAATTAAGTGCCCAGATTTGTTTTCATTATTTATTAAAACATTTATGTAAGTGAAATGTTTGATGACTGGATAAAGAAATGTATATTTTTACTTGTTCATCATGCTTTAGTTTTATTTCCTGTAAAAGAATCTGAACCAAATAACTTGGTTATAAGGAATTTAATGTAACAAATAAAACATCATTACAGTAGATACACAACATAGTGAAGCATTCTTCAAAATGATCATTGAAGTGAGGACTAAGAGAAATTTATTGTCAGGAGTTGGCTGCCATGCTTTAATTTTGTAACCTAATTACAGGAAGCAGGAGCCTGCCGTATGGCACATTTAAGCACACACACATACACAGCAAGTTTAGAGTCCTCAACTACTTTAACATGCACTGTAATGCAATCAAAGATATATATAGAAAATACATGTACTGTATAATCATATACTTTTTCAAGCTACATATCTTAAAACTGAAAAAGAATAATAATATTACAATATGGTTAAGTGTAAATATATTGTACATTAAGGCCAGTGAGCAAAAAAAGAATATTTTACCTTCTGGCTCAGGCTGAACGGGTGAGGGTGGGAGTGAGTGGGTTGTGTTTCTATGTATGGTATATTTGCTTCTCTTCATATCTTGTCAGTTTCTCTTTAGTTAAAAACTTGATCACAAAAAAAGTGGGTGAACACATAAAATGTCATTTAATACTGACAACTGCTCAGTGCAGTGCTACATACTGGCAAAGGGAGCATTAATTGCAACTCCAAGAAGGGGTACACTATTTTACAAGAAGCAATTTCCAGAAAGGATTATCCAGAAGTATAAAGGTTAATTAAATGTGGGGTTATATTGTAAAAAGTGTTAATTTTAAGTCAAAGAATATTATGCCCAGACCCTCTGATGCACTATAGAGACCATATCTGTAGTAATGTGTGCAGTTCTGGTCACTACACTACAAGATATAGTATAACGGATCTAGGAGGTGCGCAGAGAAGCACAACCAAGTGCATCCCAGAAATAACGTACATCACAAACTGTGATAGGCCAAGGGAAATGCACATCTTCAATTCTGAGCAGAGGATGAGTATGGACTCTACCAGATCTTCAAAATCTTAAAGATGTTAATAAAAATGACCAGTCCAAATTCTTTCAATTAACCCCTTATTCACTAAGGGGTTTTAGGCATTATTGCACCTAAATTACATGCCCAAAAATACATACACTATACAGTATATTACTCTGAAGCAACAAGTAAATAATTTGTAACTATGTACTTTGTTGTGGAAAATACTTCCCTCTATATTCAAATCAATCATTCTCAGAGACTAGATGAAAGTGCAGAATGATTCTTTATTTGCACATAGATATGCACAAATGTCTCAGTACATGGAATGAGCAATCAAGAAAACAATTCATTCCCTTTTATACTTTTCTCTTACCATTACCTTATCTAATACATCACGTCATCTGACTCATAATTTGCAGAATTCTATCATCTTAGCCAATCGACTACAGCCACCAGTAACTTTGTATACATGTCGATTCTTCCATTATTCTAAACACCGCTTCGTTAGTAAGGGTGTCGTACAGGATTTCCCATTGATCTTATCACCACTTCATAATAGGGGTTTTCTCACAAGTTTGTTCTCACTTTTTAAGGAGGTGTTCATTACACATCTATTTCATTTTAACCTTAGCAACTATCTTGGTGGCTCCTCGAGATGAGGCAAAAGCCTCACATGCCCAAGCTTTAAGCTGTGTTTAGTTAACCCTTTAGTTATCTTGAGTCCTTTTCCTTATTCTTTTAATAATTCATTGTTACAACTTCATTTATTAAATTTTGAAAATGATCATGTATTGATTAAAAATATTTGATTTAAATTCTATAACGTATAATTATGTACTCATCCAAACCTTTACTTTATGTCAGTCTATCAAACAATTTCTGTCTACCATCAGAAACCTTACATTTTGTACAAAGTATTAGAGTTTTGTGCTGCTGTTCACCCATCTTCTTTAGTCTTCTGTTGCAGTTGCCCCACAAAGGTTTATTTATTTTTTGTGGTTATTTCTTTTTTCTTGCATTTCATGTCTGGAATAAACTAAGTACATACATATATTTTTTCATAAGAGCCTCTCCCAGTTCTGGGTGATGGGGTGGGGACAACTCCTTTGCTGGCAGTACTGGTGCAGAGCTGGAAACACCCATGTACAGGGCCCCCAAAGCTAGTCACACACACCACACACATAATTAAACCAGTGTTTCTCAGCCACTTTTGGATTGCAGGTAGCTCTCACTGCATCATGGGCACCTGGAACTTATTCACTGTATAATCTGCCACCTATTCTATTTGCGCTCGCTTCATCCATGTGCTCGCTTCCACCTCCCTCCAAGCCCACTCTTGTTTTCATTTCCCATTTGTAATTGCAATAGTTTCTGCTGACTTTTTGCACTCGTGACAGCAATGTGAGCAGCATGATACCATGACATTTGACCAAAGAATTGTAGCTTTTCCCTCGTGAATCTGCAAGTGCCGGGATGGCATAATATGGCATGATTCACTGACATTATATCAAAGAATGGTCCTCCATGAAAGGTCATTCAGTTGGGGGGGGGCAGGGGTCCCCATGTGAAACTGCAAGGAGCGGCATTGCATGGTACTATGCAAATAGATTGGAGTGAACAGATATCCACTGTGAAAGTTTACACGGCCAGTTACATTCAATTAAAGGGTTCCTCAAAATTAAACTTTGAGTGGTTATGCAAAGAAGTTGAAACTGGAAGAGCACTGTTCAGAAAACTGAAATAGGGAGTACATGCAGCAGACAGCATCTGGATAAGGTAACTGAACCCAGGATGCATGAATTGCTAAAGTGCACACTGCAGTGCTTCAAAGTTATACTAGGCAATAATTACAAATCAAGCAAAGCATTAAGTCCTTCAGCAAATATGTTGTTCTCAATAGAGTCAAAACTGTGACTTAAGGTCTTCATATTCTGTGACTTTTGTAGGACTTCTTTAACTGTATGTTTTCCTTTTTTCAAGAAAAATATTGCATTTCCCTAGTACACTCTTCAAGTCTATTTGCATATCAACCAAACAATCTGCATGCAGTCTCACAGAAGCTTGTGTGTAACAATGCGGAAAGATGAGCGGTCACATATGCAATATATTTACTGTCTTTTATGCGCAAGCTTCTGTGCTGTGACATGTAGTACAAGTGACCAATCACAGTCAACTGTTCATCGTTGAAAAGGTTTGAAACGGACCTATTTAATGGTAATAAGTCTTTTATGGTGCGACATAGGTAGGACCTTTGATAAAAGTAGATTCACTCAGCTGTGATATGCTGCCTGCCTCGGCATATACGTGTGCAAATCACATACTGTACTACTGAAAGAGAGCAGACAACATGGAAAATTATTATTTATTTAAAATAAGACACTATTGGGTATGTACAAATACTGTAATGGCGCTGACAAGTTACATCAGCCAGGGTTGAGTCACCCAAGTATGAGTTTGGTGGCAGGGGCACCTACTGTATATAAATGGCAAGCCTGCAAAGTCGCATGCTTTTCCAACTTGTGCGGCAAAAGGTGAGCAACGTTTTTAAGGAAAGCAGGCCACCTCAAAGAGCCACGTAAAAAGCAGAGAAGCCATCTATTGCAGTGCTAGGCGCCGACGCTACCACACCATTATGGCTTTTGATTGAGTTGTGGGTTTATGGCAACATACACTAAAAACCAACAGGTCACGACGTACTGTACATAAGTGGCTCCACAATGAATCACACACTTGAAGACACAAGTAAAAATTATCAGGGTGCACATTTAAGTCTACAGTTGGGCAGCACTTCTTCAAATAAAGAATGTAATTATCTGGAACAAATTACCAAATCATCTAGCTAA
This sequence comes from Erpetoichthys calabaricus, assembly GCF_900747795.2. Lineage (NCBI taxonomy): Eukaryota > Metazoa > Chordata > Cladistia > Polypteriformes > Polypteridae > Erpetoichthys > Erpetoichthys calabaricus. The sequence goes on along the minus strand of NC_041403.2, from coordinate 97,548,932 downwards.
AGTTGAAAATATCTTGATTAAATATTGTGCTAACTTGGCTGTCAGCTAACCACACACATTTGATGGACTGAACAGGAACTTCTCAGCTGTGAAACCTCTTGTGTTCTTAACGAATTAAATTGGTAATGGATCAGCGAATGTGGATGCAATGAGAAAGTGTGCCTTCAATTGACAGGAGATTGTGTGAATTAAAATTATTTTTATTTGATTTGAACATTATTTCACATTTAGTTTTCTAGAAATCTACGTTTATATTTTACTTATGCTCCTTGTCACTTTGATGAAGATATAATTCTGTGTGTCATGCTTAGTGCCCATGAACACTTTACTTTTGGTTTGGTGCTTTTACTTCTGTTGGTTAAGCTGCAACAAACTCTTTTTAACTCTTTATGCAAAAAATAAACTAAATAAACTCTCAGAATCAAAAAGAATTAAAATAAATTTGGTTAGATTTCCTGGTACTAAATCTTTGTGTACTGAACTTTGATTTTGAGTTTTGCAATACAAGAAAGTTTGCTTGAATGACTGACTCTTGTGCAACAAACAGGTAAGATTTCAGAGTTGTTCTTAAAAGTCTGCCATCCGTAAAATAAAACGAGACAATGGTGACACACTTGTATTTTATTATGAAAGATGTCTGCTTGTAATAACAAATTTGGATTCTGCTGCTGCAACAGGCTGTAGACCCACAACCTTGAACTAGTTTAGGAAGGTTTACTAATGGAGGAATCAATGCGTACTGTTAATAAAATAAGCACAATTTGAAAAGAATTGCTGTAATATAACAAGGCTGTGAATTTCATACCTGAATAACAATCTATTACAGTATTAATATGAAAAACTTTACACCTTTTCACTTAACCTTCCATTCCTCTGGACTACAACCAACAGTGTGGGGTTGTTTTGCCTGGCAATTAACTTAATCGTATATTTTCATCTCTGGTCATCTATGAAATCTGCAGTGCTGTATGCACCTTAGAACTGCCCGTTGAGCTAGCCATTGTTGCAAAACATGCCCTTCTTGGACCAGACTGATACGGTACCTTAACCAGAGGAAATAAAATGTCTGGTCTGGACTCTACGACAGTCTGGCATATTTATTTATGAAACACACAAAACCTCAGTGTCCATATTTATAAAACAGAGAGACAAGCAGCACACAGAGGGTCATGGTCCAATTAACAAATGTGCTGTATATAATGTTTCTTCCTAATGACTAATTATGTCATCTAAAGCTCCATTACTTTACTTATTTTTGACCATTTAAAACATCATTGTTTGGGACTCCTTCTGTGCTAAGCTCAGACAGATTTCAATTGCATTGCAGCAAATGCCATTTTGGGAACAATTGTGCCTTCATGTAAAGAATGAATCAACTTTGTTCTTGCCCATTTGTCTAAGAAGGGACATTTTTTACATAGAGTGTATATGTTACCCTTTTCAAATTGTTAAATTAACATAATATTATGTACCAAATTGTTTTCTAAACATTTTGCTTGTTTAACAACAGTATGAAAGTTAATTAATATAATGTTGTTATTCTAATTTTATTTTTTGCTGGGACACATTTCAGTCATATGATGGCAAATGTATCATGTAACCTGTATCTGAATATATGTAAATTAAAGCACAATTGTATTTTAAAATGAATTACTTAAGCTCTGTAATATAATACAAAATCAATTTTGAAACTGTAATATTGTTTTAAGAAATACAATACTACAGTTATTTAAATTCCATTACAAGTATTCTTTACTTATCCAGCAGGTTCTGGCCAAACCCACTTAAGTAAATGCCATGTAATATTCTGGAACAACACTAAATATTCAGAAATACACCCACTAAACACAGATGAAGCCCAAATAACTTGGATCTCCCAGGATTTTTGTCTAATTGTTCTGTACTTTTTCTTAATCATCTTTTGTCCTTTTGTGTTTTTCTTCAGAAGGCCACTAAATTAAATGACTATTATGAAAACTACTGCTAAAGTTAAACTGACTAGAATCTCAGTAAGTTCATTGAATTAATGGATTAAAAGTTAATAAAATGTAAAAACTTTGGGTTAAAGCATTATATATGATCACATGTTTTTTTCTTTATAAGGTCACAAAGTATACAGATTCAGGTAGGCATATGCAATTTTCTTTAAACTGTATGCACCACAGTGGAAATTGTGCAGACTGCCAGGGGAGTGCAGCATGAGTGGCTGTAATAAAAACAGAAGTAGAGGAAGGTTTTGTTTTGTTTTGTTTTCAGCAAAGATCCAATTCTCCTTTTTAGCTATTTGAAATTTAGATTTTGTTGTGTGTGTGTTTGTGAAGGAAAATTTGTGTCTGTGATGTTGCAAATGCATTGGACACTTTTTTCCACTGTCGTTTAGTATAAAAATAATACTGACCATTGAGGAACGTTTATATTATATTTAAGGCTGAGAACTATGAAGACAAAGAAAGTTTACATAGTAAAAGTACTGGCATCAAAGCATTTTCCTCCTTGCACTTGATCATTTTGTTATTTATACTTTTTAAGTCAGTCAGTCATTGTCCAACCCGCTATATCCTAACACAGGGTCAAGGGGGTCTGCTGGAGCCAATCCCAGCCAATACAGGGCGCAAGGGAGGAACAAACCCTGGGCAAAGTGCAAGCCCACCGCAGTTCTTTTTAAGTGCAATGTATAAAATGGGACTCATTTTGGACACATTTGCTCTTTAATAGGACTGCCAGGGATGCCAAAAGATACAGTATGTATGCTCTGGGACCCTGCTATAGTTGTTTTCATATATTTTTAAATAAACTTTAGTTGTGTAGTGTGACATTCCCTACAATTCAGTCGTAGCAGTCTGTGATGAGACACAACAAATCGAATAGGTCCTTGGACTGTGTAGTTTAGCACTAGATTTAAATTGTATGATTTCTAATGAAAGTTTCTAGCCAGTTTCTAGATTCTTCCTTGGAACATCCAATGTCAAAACTGAGGCTTCTGTTTACCCTGGGTAAGTGATTTATTATTATTTACTAATGTTAAAACATTTTAGTTTTAACTTGAATGATAACATTGAACACAACTTTAAGATAACTTCAAGTTTAATGGTCTTTTGTGCAAAAGTTCCCAACTTTTTTTGTATCTCTTTACAAAAAAAAAACTTATCGATAGAGCATTAGTACGAAGTGTATGGACCAATCCACTTTGGTTACTTTACCTCACCTAGCCCTACAGTTAAGAGTAATGGCACAGGGCACTCTAGTGATTATATTATGAGGATAATTCTCACTTTTATGTGCTCTGGATATGCCCAGCAACAACTTTTGCTTGTAATCTTTGGAGAAAAGCATAAAACAGCTTGGATACATTTCCCGATAGCTTCATAATCCTGAGTACTTTGTTATCTTTTACTTAAGATTGTTTGTTAATTAATGAGTGTTTCCCGAAACACTTTCTAACTCAAGTAGCACTTAATCTTGTTTGGAATTAACAAATGAACTGACCTACTCATTATTTTTTAACGTTACTCTTTATTTGAACATTTGCCTGCAATTCTTTCTTAGAAACACAGAGGTAGCCTTAAGTAGTTAACAAAAAACACTGGCACTTATTTGAACAATGTAAAAACAACAACAGCATTATTATTATTATTATTATTATTATATGAACATAAAATTGTAATGTTTATAAAATGGATGGATGGATAATTTAGACTATAGATTAGTGGAAATGGGGCTCTTTGAAAACCTGTGCACAACTTAAGTACATAATAAATTAGCGAATCAAACCCGCTACGCAAGTAGTCACATCCTTTAATCTTGTAATGTGAAACACCCCCTAGTACCAGCAATAATAATGGCAACTGTCCTGAGAATTGTGCAATTCATTTGAGGCAACACCATCCAAAAAGACAAGCTGCAGGTCTAAATGTTCTTTTGAGGATGCACATGAACCTTTTTGGACCATCTCAGTTATCAACAACTAATACAGAAATACAAGCTGCCCTGGGGGAGAAATAGTAATCCTCATTGGTCTGGTGCAAAATGAAATGGAAAGAACAACATTCGAATTTTGCCCCCTGTCCCACTTTGCAGCTGCTGGCAGTTTTCCGTTTCTACGCCTACGCCCACGGCCCTGCAGACTGCCAGTGATGCACATGGCCTCAGCAAGGGTGCTGTGTTCAAATCTGTGCATCCAGTGATCAGATTGCTATTGCACCATGCACACACAAAACCTTATGTTGTGGGCACAAAACCTGCTACTGCCACTATGTGACCATGAGCAAGTCACTTTACCTGCTTGTGCTCCAATTGGAAAAACAAAAGAAGTCTAACTAATTGTTTGTCAAATGTTGTAAATTGCCTTGGATAAAGACTATAGCCAAATGCATAAAAATAAGTAATAATAATACAATGGCTTGCATGACACTAAAATTGTTTTTCACACCTTTGCAGGGAATACCTGGCATTGTAAGTTCAGTGGACACAACGCTTATCCCTATTCACACTTTCATCCTCGAGAATTCCATCTCTTGAAAAGCTTTCTCTGCAGTAAATGTCCAGGTAAGATGCAATCCAAGCAGCCTAGGAGTACACATGATGCTTATATCTGGTCCAACTCTGGGGTGTGTCAAATGGCAAGGGATGGGGCGTTTTCTCATGGCTGGTTACTGGGAGACAGTGTGTATCCTCTTTGCGAATACCTGATAAATGCCATTTCAGTGCCTGTCCAATTCATGGGCTTCCACGAGCCTTGGAAAACAACACTTATTCATTTTTTGCCACCTCCTATATAAGTTGTTTTAACTCCTATGTTGTGAAGTGTTGCTTTTTTTTGCTACTCGCCATTATTCTTTTTTGCAAACCCTTTTGAACCCTTTTATAGTTTTTCATTATTTCTTACTTTTTTCTGTTCTGTATCATTTTTTTTCTTTTTACATTTACACATGTCTGGTGTGACAATAAAATATATATTTGACAACTAAATTACATTATACCAGTGTTCCCATTATTGACAGCTTTTCTGATGTGGACATTGGGAAGGAGCCCAACAAAGCAGTAATTTAAACTTATTCATTAAATGTCAAATAACAAAGGGCTTCAGGAATCACTTGTAAAATTCACTTGTTCTTTACATACATCATTCGTTGTCTCGATTGTTATTCAAATTGATCATTTTTGGGAAAAGCGTTGACCATGTGATTGAAACATTGCTTTTTCCTTTTTTAAAAGAGAAGGGATACTATATTTCTGTAATAATACCACTATTATTGCATAGTAGTACAGTAATATTATTACTGTCATTTCACTGTCATGTAAACAGCAGTGCCTCAGAGTGAAGGTCAGTATATAAAACAAACTTTAACACTAATAGAATTGTAAGATAAGAGCTAAACAAGAAAAAATGTCACAGAGCCTAAACAACAAAAAATAAAAACAGCAATCGCAGGTGAAACACAAAGTACATCAGATCTAATGAACGCAAATAGCATAGGACTGAATCAGAAAGCATACATTCCCTGCACACCATTCTAGTTGTCAAAAGAAGCCAAAATAATATAGAGTGACCAACGGCAGTCTATAAATGAATGTGGCTGGAGGCAAGGTATGACTGAAATTGAAGAATTTTTTTTTAAATTAGGTAAAAAATTTGATGACCGAACTTTGCATTTCCTATTTCAAGGTTTTAGTAGAGGTTTAATTATTGTATTACTCCCTTTTTAATTATGTATGTACATGTTCCATTTAAGTTTTAGCATATGGGTATTATATATTGTTTCTTTTCTCTCTTTATTAGATTTCTAGATTTCTTTATTAGTTTCTTTTTCTCTCTTATAGGTCTCACTCCGTAAGTCTAAAAATATTACAGTCTAGTTTATAGTAGACATATACAAACCATATATTTTGGAGATATCTGAGGACAAAAGTCATGTAAGTAACACACCATATTGTGGTCTGTGTGGAATATCTAATGTATTTAAAATGTGTGAGATATGTTCAATGCCTGCCCAAAATAGAACTTAACAGGCCATATGGATTGACAGTTGATTTGGAAATAGATCAAATTGCTCCAATGACATGTAATTAGTAAAAAAAAAATCATTAGGTAGGATACTGTGCACACTACATTTAAAAATTATTCAAGTTAACTTTACAAAAAAAACTATAAATAAACTATCATTCCAACCCAGTTAGATACAAACTTTTTCATTTTGCTTGCAACCTTGTTACATGCATGAGAATTAAATGTTTCTTAAATGGACCAATTTGAAAGGCATGTGGGCAAAAGATTTTGAGATTGTACAGCTGTTTATGTACTCCTCTGTGTTCAGTCAAATAAAACTTAAGCTGACAGAAGACGTCTGACATCTCAACAAGCCCCACATCCTTAAAAACCCATTGGTGTCACTCATCCACCAGCTGAGGAATAAGGCTCATTGGTGTCACCCTAACCTCTAACACATTAAACAGGCACGCCAATTGTTTCATGTACATTATTATACCCTACATAGCATGAAAGTAGTCCCTTTTATACCTGTTAACTATTTGGTGAATATAACAGCAAATTACCAAATTTAAATTATGTGTAAGCAAAAATCTTTTTTATTTTCTTCACTGAGTAAACTATCAGTTCTCAGCTTTCAGTGTATCAGTGTTGGACCTGTACAGAAAGGTTTCTTAAGTCCTGAAATATGTAGTTACAACAAGATACAAACAGAAAAATTGGTGTTCACCAAATTGTAACATACCACACTGGTGACGGATTCAAGTTTATTGCCCAGTTTAAATTTCATAGTCTTTTCCATAGGATGTGCATTCTAGCTTCAAAGCTTTACTGTGCATTTAAGTTTTTTTAACTATTTACCTTAAAATGATCCATTTAATTTTCACTTTAATATTGTTGTTACAAAAACTTATTAAAAGAGAATAGGTCTGATAAGATTTGTCCAGCCCAGAGGTTTGTGGAGTTCTCCTTATAAAAGCACCCAACTAAGAGAAAACCACCACTATAACTGTGTTTAAAGTAGCTCTGCATCATCTGCACACTGTAAACTGAATCCCTAGAGCTTCTGTTTGAATATTTATGGAGTTCCTTAGTAAATATTTTTGATTCCCAAGAAACATAATTGCATTTTTGTTTTTGCAATTTAAAACTTAATAATGTTAAAATAAAAAAAAATGAATATAATTCTATAAACTCCAGCATTATTAAAATTGATCCAGACAAACATTTAGGCTGCACTGGGAGAAATTTAAAAATGGCAACCCACAAACATTGTAGCCTTCTGCATTTGACCGGAAAAGCCCAAGGAAGTTCCTACCATCTCATCAGGGTAAAGTGGAACACTGGCAGCTGAAGTGTCTGTTTCCAGATTTACCCTTTAAATCGCATTCAACGTAAGACGTGTACTGTCATAAGCAGGCTATCTAAACAGTAAGGTGATTGCTTTTTGGTGTTAGCATTTACAAATAAATGTTCTAAATAGAACATAAATACAAATAGACGTACTAAAAACTACACCATTTTTTTTTTTTTACCTTTACCAGAAAATTGAACTGCAACCCAGCCACAGGGGATGCACAAACCAGTGTGTTTCTTCGTGTCGGTCCCAAGCCCGGATAAATGCGGAGGGAAGGGAAGGGCATCCGGTGTAAAATTTTGCCAAATCAATATGCGGACAACAGTACAAATTTCCATACCGGATTGGTCGAGCCCTGGGTTAACAACGACTACTACCAGTACTGTTAGCCAACAGGGTGCTGGTGGAAATTGGGCTACTGTTGGCTGAAGAGGAAGAATAAGAAGGAGAAGAAGAGGGGAGAGATGTGTCCAGAGGCAGGAGGAGAGGAGGAAGGTAAAGAGAGTGGAACTGAGGGTGAGAGATACTGAGTATATTGGGAGAAGGATGCTAAGGATAGAGCTGCCAGGCAAGAGAAAAAGAGGAAGGTCTAAGAGAAGGATTATGGATGTGGCGAGAGAGGACATGCAGGTGATGGGTGGAACAGAACAAGATGCAGAGGACAGAAAAATATGGAAGAAGATGATCTGCTGTAGCGACCCCTAACAGGAACAGCCAAAAGAAGAAGAGGCAGAAGAAGAAAAAAAGACTTCTGACTGATGTGGAATCAAAGTTCTGCAGAAGCACAGATCCAGGGGAACTTTGCAAGGTCTGGCAGATTTTGAAATAATCACCATCCCTTTGAAAAACAGCACGTCTGTTACTTGTTTCCATTTAGCTAATATCTGCCACATTTTTAGGAAATAATCTTAAAATTTGTTGTTTGGGTATTACTCAAAATAAAAATATATTACATAAAATGTCAGCATTCTGCTTGCTAGGTAGATATGTTTCACTCCTCATCCAAGCAGCTTCTTCAGTCGGGTGAGCAGTGAAACGTATCTACCTAGCAAGAACGATGTCCAGTTGCCATGACTCAACTACCAGATAATTTCACCTGGATGACTGAGAAACTTCACAGACTTATGTCAGCATTCTGATTAAGCAGAACTTTTAAATACATATGCCGCTTATAAGTTAGCATGGCTATGCTCAGTGGCTGCTTTGCTATCATGTCCTTAATAACCACCTCCTGAATGTATCAACGATACAAGTAGCATAACTGATCTGTAATAGTGGGTTGGTGTATTCTACATTATTTTACATTATATATATAATGATAAACACTGGTTAGCTTCATGTTTTACAAAGTTCCTCACACTTTCTGTTGTCCTACTAAAAATAAATGACAATAGTTGAATAAATGTAACCAATAGCTTCCCTGGGAATGAATATCTGTACAATTTATTTGTGTTTAATCTTTTTAGTATTTTGTGTCACTTCACTGTCCATAATTTCCCAATCATTTAGTATGACCTAGAAATTCCTTATAGCTATTGGCATGCTACTGCCCTCTTCAAGAGTGAAAACTAAAATGTTATAAGAATAACAAGTAACGAAATCCGGTATTTGTCAAGATCTGGAAGCACTTAAACATGTTTTGCAGTGTTTACATTTTGTTGTTCACAGCATTGCATCCTGAAGTTGTGGTTTGCATCACTCCTAAGCTGTAATTAGATGCATTTATTTATGTCACTGTGTGACTTCACGCCTGATATTTCCTACATAAAAGTGAAAACAAGGGTTAAAGTGTAAAAAAGGGAAAAGAATAAATATATGTTGATCAGAAGAAAAATAAAGAAGGAGTGTTTAGTGGTTCAAAACAAAACTAATTAAGCGTTAGACAAAAATGCATTTTAAAAACAAAAATCCTAGTGTTTAAGAATTGAAAGGAAATATATACACACATAGATATACTGTAATTTAAATAAATTTAATTGAAACTAATTTCTAGATTATATTAGTGTGAGAGAAAGTGTTTTAGTGTTTAAAGCAATAGAAAAAAATGTGTGTTTGGTATTTTTAAATTGAACTTACTCCTGTTTGTCAATTTTGTTTCTACATCATTTTAAAAGTCTAGATTTAAACAGACTACTGGTTTTTGACTCTGAATATAAAATTGGATTTGAGTTTGTCTACAGAAAAGGAAACTTAAACTCTGTCACTACACGTAAGAAGTACAATATCAATTTAACAAATGAATAGTTTATTTTTTTTATCTAATCGTCTAAATTAATCCTCCATATGTTTTATTTCCCTATGCCGTTCCTTACATTCTCCATAATATTATTTTGAGCATTCCACTATAAACTAAAAATATTTTATAGCCAATGCTTTTGTACTCTAATACAGTGACATTTAGGCATCATTATTTTCCCTTTTTCATAGTTCCAATCATATTTTCATGAGCTTTATGGTTAACAATGTAGTGTTTTTTCTTAAGATAAAGTAGTGCTTCCTTTTATGATTTATTTTGTTACTCATTCACTGCACATATCTTTTAGTTATCCTGCTGCTACTAATTTACAGTATATTAGAAAATGAGTATTCATTATACAAATTAGTCTTTTAAACTAAACCTAGTATTACTCCATTAACAAACATACACATGTTTTCCCCGGTGGGTTGGCACCCTGCCCGGGATTGGTTCCCTGCCTTGTGCCCTGTGTTGGCTGGGATTGGCTCCAGCAGACCCCCGTGACCCTGTGTTCGGATTCAGCGGGTTGGAATATGGATGGATGGATGGATGTTTTCCCCAGTTTATTTCTCAAAGGCTTTTCCTTCTCTGATCTTTTTTTTTCTTTTGAGAATTTTTACTATAGCTTTGTGAATGCTATGGTTGCTATTTATTGTGTTCTCTGGTTCTTTTTTGGATAATAAAATTAACTATATCTATAAATTCCTCATCTAAATTTGATATTTTGTGATATGCAATCAAATGCAAAATTTTACAAAGCACAATTCTGACATTGAATACTTAAATGTTACATGTTACAGCTCTCAAGATCTAAACTTTCTTATAAAGTAGTACCTGTATTTATGAATGCTCAGAGGATGTAAAACCTCAAAGTAATTATTTTTCTATGCCCTACAAATAAAGAAGATTAGGACTTAAAGCAGCATTTTATAACATGTGGCTAGAGCTGCTTGTGGGCTGTGTGCAACCCTGCAAGAAACAACCCCAAACACCCCACTGCCCCGATGATCACGACTGATCACAGTGGCAACATCACAGGTGGATTGCAGCCGACCATGGATGACCTCTCCAACTCCCACTCTGATGATTGTGCTTAGTTCATCAAGTAGGAAAAGCACTGACGATCGTTCTTGAATGTGTGGGAGAATGTGTGGGACTTCTGCACCCCTGCTTTGACGATCGCTCACAATTCACAGAGGTGGACCACCCCATTGTCCCAGCTCAGATGATCACGCCAAATTCACAGAGGGGGACTGACATTTAAAAAACTGTTGTAACACCAGAAAGATTGGGAAACACTGCCTTAATGTATGACAACGCTTGTAACTACTTGATAGTGATCAACATGAGCAACTTTCCAAGGAAAAGGAGTAAATTGCTAGAAAAATGTTTCTCAGGTACTACAGATTTATAAACACTAAACAGAAATCACATTCTAAGAAAGGCAAAGATCAAACAATCAGGTGAACTTTTATTCAAAGGATAACCAAGAAATCATAGTATAGAGTGTTAAGATGGTAACCTAAAATTCTCCATAAAGGTCTTTTGAATTCTGTTTGAAAAGAGTTTTTCCTTTATTTTTAAGTAAAGTACAGACATAGTTTTACTGGTCACCTGTAATCTCACAATAAATAAAGAGCATCTGATAAAGTATACAATCAATTGAGGCCTGCACAGTGAAATGATGCAACGTGAAAGTTCCTTTGTTTGCAAAAATGTTGCATGAAATGCATTGTGTCATCTTCAAGATGAGGAAACAACAGAATAGAAATAATAAATAAAACGAACTTTGAAAGAACTAAATCATAGAAAAAGTCTCCAAAAAGCACCATAATGCATTTAACTCTGAAGATCTTGACACTCCATAGTAACAATCCAAGGTAATAATTCCACAGAATTACTTTCACCTTTTTGACTGCATAAAAATAAAATTACAATTTCAAATTAGATACACATATTTCAGAAAACAACAAGGCATGCTGTTTTTTCCAAGACTCTGCACCAAGTGCACATTTCTAAATTGATAATTCAAGTCAGACAAGTGTGGGTATACTTAGAAATATCTGTGAGTATTTGCACAAATTGTCAATTTAAATATCTTTATGAGAAGAACCGGACCAAAACCAAAGAGAATTATACACAGGACATACTTCAGAGTATGACCAAAAACTAATTAAAAATATAAAAGTGTGTACTACCTAAAATGGAAACAAGCAAAAGGTTATGTATAAGGAAAGAATTTCTGGATAAAGTAAATACCCACATCCATCACAGTGAAGAAAAAACACAAAGCAAACACAGAAGAGTGTGTTTGTACATTTGGGAAAAGTAAAGCAAGAATACTTTTTGAAATAAACAATCACATAGCAAAATCCCAAACCCTCTACTCAGAATAACCCTAAAAACCATCAAGAACTGCAGCTACCACACTGGTATACTGTTTATAATAGCAAGTGAGTCCTATTTCAACTCAGAATTCATTAAAAACTAAAAAAAAAACTAAATAACACATGAACATTCTATGAATATTGAAGCCAAATGTAAATATATATTGAAGAAAAAGCCAAAATAGCACACAACAGTTGGTTCATAAAAATTCTGATTACTTTGTCCTATGTATGAACTGTCACCGTGTAACCTAGAATGAAGTGTAATCCACGGATATGCTTTTACACTTTCTAAAAGTTTATTATTAAATAATATGGTTACAAAGAGCTGCAGCCTGTCCTGGAAGCATCATGTGCAAGCCAGGAGCCATGTCACAGTGAACATTCTCACACAACTACCTACATCCATACAAGGTAAATTTAGAATCACCAAACAACCTATGATGCACATCTTTCAGATATCTGATAAAAGGCAGGGTACCTGAAGACATGGTGAGGTCATGAAAACTCCAAACAGACATTGGTCAGACAGGGATTCAAACCTAGTTTTCTAGAGCTGTGGTACAATAGCACTAAGCAAGGTTCCATCATGCAACAGACTTGATGTTTTACTGTATTTAATACTTAATTCTAGTTTTGTATGTCAGAAAGATGCACATAAATAAAAAATGTACCTATGTAGTTCTATACATGACAATAGCATACAGTATGTGTGGATATAAGAAATATTTTAACAAGAACAGGCCATTCAGCATAATTTGGCTCATCACTTCTTAATCACTTAATACTAGAAGAGCAATGGCCAATGTCAGTTACCATTGTGCTTTTAAATCATTAATTATTTCTACAGTGTGTGTGTCACACTCCTATCCTTCCTTACTTAATAAATAGCTGCACTATAAAGTCCCACGTACTTGTAACTGTAAAATTCTATTCATATAACATGATTAATTAGATTTCTCTCTTTTTTTTTTTAATACAAAAGACCTCTTACTACCATCACAAACAGCGCCATTGAACACTGGTACCCAGGTGTGAATCGCTGTCTGTCTTCTCTGGCACACACTTGACCACATTTGCATATTCTTTTCACTTCAGAAAATTCAATCTAGCTGCTGTTATCGAGGTTGTTGTATGTTTCTACCCAAATGTGAATTGCTCTGACTCTGTCATCCAGACCACTACTCAAAAATTGCATACAAAATATCAATAATAATCAATTGCATTGTTTCAATACATATGATAAAAAATCAGAGATTAATCGGAAAACTGTAGACACCACCGTTATTTTAATTAGCTGAGAAAACATATTCAAACTCACTTTCAATTGCATTTCTATGTCTTTACATCCAATTTTGAGTAACAAGTACATAATGGCATGTTGTTTTAGCTGTTGGGTAGCTGCTGGTATGAACAGAAAATATTTGCTAACTGCTATTCCATATTTCCGAAAAGATTCCATGTGACCACTAGGAGATACTGTCAAAGACTGAAGCGATGTGACTAGTCGAATCTTTCACTGACAAGGAGAGAAATGTCACCATTAACAATTTTTATATCAATTTCCCTGGTGAACAAGCTGTTTGGAAAAAAAAGAAAAACTAGCCTTCATGGCAAAGTGAACAAAAAAAGGCAAGAGCTGCTGCCCTCTGCAAAAGACAATACCCAAAGATAGGTTTTGTCAATGGCAGTGATGAAGACTAGAAAGGCCATACTCGGTGCCTAAATGCATCCCACTGTCAGCATTAGCACAGATGGAAAAAAGAATCGAGACACAGTGAGAGACTACAGTCATACTAAATTATGTAGTTTGCTACTCACTATATTTCTTATTTTTATCTAAACAGGTCACTATGGGGAAAAAAGACCTCATAAACTGACATTTCTGTATTTGATCACTTTTGTAGGTAGGTGTGGATGTACTCAAAAAGATGAAAGGCTTTACACTCTAAAAGGTTGGCGCCGCAGGTTGCATGTCTCTGTGATTTATAACCTGCTAGACATGGTTGCGATTAATACCCATATTTGGTGTTCACTACGTATTAAAAAATAAGACAGTTTATTAAGGGCATGGCATGAGAGCTTCACCACAATTACATGAAAGTCACAATGGCTGCAGCGTCAAATGAGAAAGGTACTTGTGTCACAGCATCCCCTTGGGTCCCTCTCGCTATGAACATAGTGCCAGGTTGGAATATATAGTCATAATAAAACAAAGGGAAATTGTGTAAAATATCATTTTGTGTGTGGAAGAAATCTCTGTAAAGAAGTAACAAAGAATCTGTGTTGACTACTGATATGTTTTGTAACTACCCGACCTGACAGTTGCCATATACTGACGCTTACAATAGAATAAACTATGGAAAAATGTATGAATTTAAAATTTAAAATCTTGCCACAGAAAATGAAAAAAAAAATCTTAATTCATTTATTTTATGTGTCCAGTCGATTAAAATTTGTTATTTTGCTTTTGATGAATAAATACTAAAACAGTTTTATGCTGAGCATTAGTACAAACCGCAAACTTTTTTTTTTATTGCAAACATGCTAACACTGTCATAGAAACTGTATGCAAACAAATTGTGTTTTTACATACAATCAAGCTTTTGATATCATATTGTTATATAGGCCATGTACTATTTTGGGGGTGGGCAGTAGTGGCGCACTATTAGGTTGCCAAGCAAATGGGCAATTAGTAAGAACAAAAGGATTCAGATGCCACTTGGTGTAGCCTTGGCAATTTTAGTTGTGAAAAATTGCATGGTGGTTCTAGCTTTAGTGTTTTCAAATTATGATCGAGTTTTGAAGATAGCTAAGCTCTCTCTAAGTACTATAATTTATACCTTGTTGTTTCACGTATCTGCAGCTTTTAAAATTTTTGCCAAATTTACCTTTAACTAGCTTTAGTTTTACCCAGTGTTTTTATTAAATATCAAATTTTAAAATAACTTGTATCATCTTCACTGCTAACTGCTTTCATAACTATAATCTATATATATAAAAGTGATTTTCTTTCTGTTTTTAGAGCATCACCTGAAAATGACTGCACATATTTCTATAACAATATTTCTGGTAGGGCGGCACGGTGGTGCAGTGGTAGCGCTGCTGCCTCGCAGTTAGGAGACCCGGGTTCGCTTCCTGGGTCCTCCCTGCATGGAGTTTGCATGTTCTCCCCGTGTCTGCGTGGGTTTCCTCCGGGCGCTCCGGTTTCCTCCCACAGTCCAAAGACATGCAGGTTAGGTGGATTGGCAATTCTAAATTGGCCCTAGTGTGTGCTTGGTGTGTTTGTGTGTGTCCTGAGGTGGGTTGGCACCCTGCCCGGGATTGGTTCCTGCCTTGTGCCCTGTGTTGGCTGGGATTGGCTCCAGCAGACCCCCGTGACCCTGTGTTCGGATTCAGCGGGTTGGAAAATGGATGGATGGATATTTCTGGTATAGTCTAGCTTTGAATACTGACTGATAAAATGTTACATTTTCTATGTATGAATATTTAGAAAGAAATAAAAGCAGACAGCCTCACTAAAAATCAACTCCCTCTTTTCTGAATGCTTATTTTATAACAACCAAAAAAGTTCATGTTCAGTTTTAGTCTAGGGCAAATAATAAGTTATGAAATTACCTATTTTCATCAAGATCGATGCTTGAGCTGGAGTAACAAAAGCCTTTTGAGACGGCAGGACTGAGAGGGGGCAGGCACTTAATGTGGATCCGCCAGGAGCACTGCTCAGGGAGATTGGGGGTATGTGTATCACTGGAACCTCATTTGTCTCTTAGCAATCGAGTTGTACATTACAGCTGGTGCATTGTACACACTCTTTAACATTCCAATATTATTAATGAACTATTGAAATAAATATTATTACTCAACAAGTTGCACTTTGCTGCAAAATTATTTCTACAAGTATTTCCCTAAATATTATACTTAATTTCACAGTAAAATTTTGCAAGGACTTAATAAGCTTAGACGCACTAGATGCTAAATAAATACCAAAAATGACATGTCTTTCTAACACGACAAGTCAGTCATAAGTGTCAGATGTGTGCATGTGATGTACGTTTTATCCCTCTTCTGGGTGAAGCCAGGAAGAACATCTAGTCACTTCTTAATATTTGTAAACTCTGGAAATGTACTTAAAATTAGAAGAGTCAAGTCTTTCAATGTTAAATCACATTCCCAATTTTGACCTTAATAGCTCAGAAGAGTTCCTTTAGTACTCTAAAAATATTAATTTGTAAAGTTCCATCAAAAAGTAACTTTGATGTTTTTTTAATCAATTTCCAGTGTTCCTCACAAGATATCATATGTAACAATGTTGCCAATATATGGCACTGTATCCCTGAGAAAGCAACATTTTGCTTAAAGAGCATAATTTAGAACTGTATGTATAATTACTGTGAAGGTTGGTGGACATTAAGCCATTTTCTTAATCAAGGCTCCCACTAATCTCTCTACAAATGCCTAGAAGGTTAGTGTTGATAATCACCCACTTCTGTGAAAAAACTGGTGACACAATCGGCTCATGTGTTTCTTTATATTTTATAATATTTGTTGCTACAAAAATTCTAAAACATTAGTATACTTATTGTGTTCACGCATTCGCTGGAACAAAGAAAATTATTTATTCATGTCCAGATAAATACCATATCTTTTAGTGACTGGAAATGCAAGGTCTTATTGCCAACAGTACAAAATTCATATATCTAAAATTACATTTTATACTAAAATTACTGAACACATATCATTTGTAGTGTTGTTTAGAAAATTAAACTATCTGATATGTCAAATACCAAAAAATTCATGACTGAGTCTGACATTGTGGTTATAGCACACGCTTATCAGTTGAAAGCCTCTAACACGAAACTAAAATCCTCCTTATAACGTGCCTAAGTAATAGTATGTAAAAGCATTGGCAAAAATGAGGAAATACAGTAATACTGAAAGCGCGTTGTCCTCACACTGTGCAACGTTCAGCCTTTCAAACCACCGCCAGCACCCCGCCTCCACTGACACACACACACTCACTCGCTCACACAAACCAATTCAAAAGCGCGTGCCCTTCTACACGGCACGCGCGGAACTATCCAAACACTACGCCGCCACGCGACACCTTAGTGTGCCCCCGCCCTATCCGCCTTCCGGACGCGCGCAATCCGCCACGCGCACAAACAGTTCATTCACTGGATAGGCGCGCGCAATTCTGTGAGCGCGCCTTACTACACACACACACACACACATATATATATATACACGTTAGAGAAGAGCCTAAAGAACAGTTTGTTTAACATTGAAAATAAATCGTTATAAAAAAATAATATTATTTTCCACATATAAGAATGTCTATTTGTACGCCTGTTTTTTGATTCAGTGTTAAGTAAATTATACCTGAACAAAAACCTATATGCCCTTGACACTTATATTTTAATTTGTTGTTTTGCTAAAGCAATAATAAATGAAGACGATTAAAAATGGAGATTATTCCATAATGCATTTTAACATCCGTTCGATTAAATACGTTTCAAGTACGGCACCAAAGCGTACACATATGCATATACATCATGTTGCTCATGTGTACCTAAGATAACCGCAATGTGTGTTAAGCTGTTGCTTTTAAAAAGAAAGCTGGAATGAATAAAGGCAGTGTGTAAGCAACCTCATGTCGCTTTTACAATGAGCACACCACTTACGACTGGCGTTATGGACACTTCATCTTACGTAAATAACTATGCCATCGTTTCGTTTTTTTTTTCTCAACAAACCCGAATAAGTCTGGCCCGGGTATCGTACACGCTCAATCTACATCCCCACCCCCGTACTGTGAATAACTGAAAGAAAACGAAAATGTAAAGAGTGTCAAGATATTTAAAAACACTGCATCCACACAGGAGTTCAGAATAGGAAACGCATTTGTACTTCTGCAATGACAATCGGAGGGGATCTAAACCCAGGAAAACCTTAGAACAGAACACGCAGATGTGCTGCTCATCTAAACTACACGTCAGATAGGATCGAGTGGAAATGAAGGGTTTATTTAACCACTAGCGACTTAAAGCAATCACAGACCTTTTAAATCTGGGGAAAATCCCACATCCAGCCGCGCTCTTAGCAAAATACAATCATTCGTTACCAAGCAGTACTTACAATTTTTGCATTAAAATGATCAGGAGGGCTGTAGCCGTTTCGTTTTCTGAAGCACATCCGTTTCTTTATTATTATGATGGTTATTATATATGTACAAATTAATATATTTGCTCTCGTGTTCCAGCTTCAGTATCGACACCCTGAGACAGGAGGCTGGCAGGGCTGCAGTGCGCAGGCGTCCCCCGTAGCTGCTTTACTGAAGCTGCCCGCTGCCTATGGCTTCCTCAGTACCGTAACCGTGCTCTTTTCGTTCGGAACTCCCTTTTTCGCCTAACCCTTCGCAAAAGGGGCATTTACAGAGAACTTGCAAGTTGTGTTGTGTCACCATTACTAGATCGTGCACTTATCGTGACGAACTGTTCGAGTAATGTCTGTATTCGTGTGTGAGTGTGCGTGCGTCTGAGGAAGGGTAAGGGGGGCGCTGTGGGGGTGGCAATTACACCGTTTAAAGATGTGATGAATTTTAACAATGCACTTAAAAAAGGGGAAAGCTATAAATAGAAGGTACTCGTACAGGATTTGTATATGCTACCAGAAAGTACTACAGATTATGTAGCGAAGTAAACCTATATGTAATGTTTTAAAGTTAAAAAAATCGAATAAATGTACATCAGCCACAATATAAAAGCTAATTTAATTGTAGATGGTTACTGAGTTAATTCACTCATAGGTTACTTTTATTTCGATTTCGATTATATTCATTAAAAAATAATTATGAAAGCTCTACGATTGGTCGGATTGAAAAAATACACCTACAGAGACATTATTTTTCTGTTTAATAATTTGAGCTTTACAAACGTTGAAAACATTTTTAACAAAAGTAACTAGGGGCAACATGGATTAAAATTTAAGTATATGCATTAAGATAAAGAGCATGGCAACTTCATTAAAGATCGAACCAACTTAGTCAATTTGTAACGTAACAGGAAGTACAAGCGAATGTGACTTGGCAAATCCGTGATCAGTATAAGAAACTACACACGTCTATACGTATATCTGTCTGTCTGTCTGTCTGTCTGTCTGTCTGTCAGTTTCTGAGGGTGGGCGTGTACGTGATTGGGCCATACAATGGACTGGCCCCCTGTTTGGGGCTGTTTCCTGCACTACATCCCATGTAAACTCAAATCTAATGCACATGCAAGATTCAGGGTATTCTACAGAACATCCATCCATCCATCCATTTTCCAACCCGCTGAATCCGAACACAGGGTCACGGGGGTCTGCTGGAGCCAATCCCAGCCAACACAGGGCACAAGGCAGGAAACAATCCTGGGCAGGGTGCCAACCCACCGCAGGACACACACAAACACACCCACACACCAAGCACACACTAGGGCCAATTTAGAATCGCCAATCCACCTAACCTGCATGTCTTTGGACTGTGGGAGGAAACCGGAGCGCCCGGAGGAAACCCACGCAGACACGGGGAGAACATGCAAACTCCACGCAGGGAGGACCCGGGAAGCGAACCCAGGTCCCCAGATCTCCCAACTGCGAGGCAGCAGCGCTACCCACTGCGCCACCGTGCCGCCCTTCTACAGAACAGGGTTTACAATTTTACTTGTATTCGTTTACTTCTTAAAAATGAGTATTTGTTTGTCGATTGCATTGTGGTTCAGCGTCTGGTACACAGCACCTTTGCGTGTAACGGATGCCTATTTCTGAAAAAGATGTTTTGCTTGTGCTTGTGTTTGCTTTGAGAAGTTCGGGTTCCTTTCTTTCAGTTCAGCCTAACACTAGCACTTTTAAGCCGGCCTTCCTAGTAAGAAGGTGAATTGTGCGGCAAAGTGGCTTCTGCCTGTTACTACCCGCACAGCCTCTGGCTCAGAAAAGACAGAAACAAATCAGAGCGGGTTCAAATATGTGTCTCCTTCATACACTCGTCCGGTTTAAAACGGCTTAGAACAGTTGCCTAGAGTAGCAAATTGAGGAAATGGTGCGATTTTGGAGTGAAAGCCAGTCAATGCTTCGTCCCAGCATTACGCAGGAGGTAGTTTGTTTCAGGGTCTTTCTGCAGCTCATCTCATTCATGATTGTGCTCATGGGTGTTTGTAGATATGACAGATCGAAGGACCTCAAATCGATCGATCTCGAGCAACCGGATTGATAGTTGCACATCTTGATACACTGATGGATCGAATTTATATCTTGACTGAGTGGTGCAGGGGACAATGCTCTAACTGCTTCAAAAGAATGTCATTGTTTTGGCCATTCGGGTAGTCTGAGCACATCTAAAAGAGTCTTACTTTTGGTTTATTCGATAACTGTAATGTGTCCAAGCGTGAAAACAGGCGGCTGTGTGCGAGAGCCCTAGCAGAGCCAGCGACACCCCCCCCCCCCTTCTTTTTTCTTCTTTGCTGTCGATGCTCCTTTTCGAAGCGATTCTGAAATGAAATTATCGGGCGCACATCACTGGTGACGATTTTCAGTATTTACTGTCTTCCAAGTGACATATTAAAAGCCGTTGCACTGTCACATGTAATCTGGCATTTTGCTTTGTTGATACTTTACGCAATCGATTCAAATTGCCTACGTTATCATTTTGTTTAATGTCGTAAATGCGTGTCTATGACCTAATAGTTAATACGACTTATCACCAGAAATGATTGTTATTTTTCCTATTCTAGTGTAGTGTTACCCCACCTTGATATCATCATTAAGATGATCTGCATTGTCATAATGTTCTTCATATTACACAACACACCGAGAAAATGCGGATCTTTTATTTACTGATTGATTGATTGATGGACACCGATCACGTACAGTAAATTAAAAAAAAAAACTTTATAACCAGGGAGAAACGTTATTGTATGTTTCTTTTAATTAGTGCTAAGTGCCGTTTAAATAAAATTTCTTTAATGAAAACAACAACATGAAAAGCATTACATTTTTTGCAGTATATTTCCAAACCTTTAATGTTTTTCTGTTTACTTAAACAAACTTTTCAAACTAACGAGTGAAACGTGACTTAACACGTTTATGTAGCACATCGGACCTTGAAGAATGGAATACATCTTAATGTTTCTTACAGCGTGAGGCGTGATCAGGTTTGTTTAAGTTAACATATAGGAATTACATGTGGTTCAAATACTTATTACAGCAATATCCATATTGTTACATTCAAAATCAAGATCAACACGCTCATAGTGCTAGAAGTATGGAAGCAAGCTTGAAACATAGGAGTAATTAATGCGTGAATAATTCCACGCATGTACTTAAATAAATAAGTAAACATGTTTGTATCCAGATAGGACAAGTAGCCAGTCCAAGCACAGCGTTTAGTACTCGCATAAGAATTGCGTTTTGAAAAATCAGGACTCATGCAGCAATGTCACACGAGTATTGTAAGCTAGTTGAGATACTTGATAATGGACAAAGATTATTTACAAAACCGGTTAGTACACATCTCGATTTATTTTCAAAATGAATTTGCACCATCGGTAAACCAAAGTGCTGTGTGGGTAAGATATTCCACTAGTCGTGAGCTTGTTTCAGGCAGTTTAGTCCTTCCCCGTTGTAACTGTTATATAACAGTAGGTGTCGCCAAACACCATAAATACAACAATTTCTAAGCGATCCTAAATCTTAAACTTCCCTACGGCTGTGCATTTTAAAGAGCCAGTTGGGTATAGTCAAGATATACTTGCTTATAATTGCAGATCTTTTCTTAATAGAATATCGCCAGCAATTTAGAAATACATATTTTTTAATATTACGATAGTGTTTAAAGTCTCATATTCTACTTTTAAAGTAAAGAAATTCCCATCTTAGCTGCAAAGAATGAGTAAAGCATGCAAAAAAAAATGGCAATCCATGCATCTGTATTGTCTTTAAGTCCTTAACCGAAAAACCATAATCATCAAAAATGTTTAATAATCTGATCAATTCATTTTGTTGCATAGTCTTCATGAATAGACCGTACGTCGTATATGGTTTTAATTATAAAGAATGATTCCTGTATAGTTTCCATAACAGGATTTTACATTATAGACAGTTGTACTTAATGAGTATTGAGTAAAAAGTGTTAACTCATTAAATATTCAGCTTACTTTAGATTTAATATGCTAACCTATCACCTTTTGTAATACCAATGCATAAAGTGAAGGTTTATTGCTGTTTATTGGCCCGGAGGTGGTGCTCATGAGCATTTTTAGAAGAAGGTGTGAAGCTCAATATAATGCTTATTACTGCTGAAAGTCACTAGACTGACACTGCCAATGTCTGTTACACTGATATTTAGGCTACTGTTGCAATTGAAAGTTTATTTTTAAATTATGATGACAATTGCACTTTCAAATAAATATTCTGCTAGAAGTTTTACTAGATGTGCAGTAAATTCTTTCTGTGACATGACAGGATTTTTTTTTTTTTGCATTATTTATCACATAGTAATGTTCTTACATTCATTATGGTTATTGTTTTTTTGATAATTCATCCTCTGGTACCGCCAGTCATCGTTACTGATAAGCTGCTTCTCTTTATTCTTTCACTGTGCACTCCTTTTGTTATAATCATTTTACCATTCTCCATAATGCACAACCAAACTTTTCACAGAGTTCATGTTTTTGGTGAGTGCAAAAATTTGAAGACTGCTATTTTGGCATGACCAAAAAACTCGAGTTGTAACTGTTGTAAAATAAAGATAAATATACAGTACATTAATTGTGAAAGGAGATCGTCCAGGTAGTATTTTTTCACAAACTGTAATAAAATACAATACAATACAATTTATTTTTGTATAGCCCAAAATCATAGAAGAAGTGCCGCAATGGGCTTTAACAGGCCCTGCCTCTTGACAGCCCCCCAGCCTTGACTCTCTAAGAAGACAAGGAAAAACTCCCAAAAAAAAAAACCTTGTAGGGAAAAAAATGGAAGAAACCTTGGGAAAGGCAGTTCAAAGAGAGACCCCTTTCCAGGTAGATTGGGCGTGCAGTGGGTGTCAAAAAGAAGGGGGTCAAAACCATACAATACAATACAATACAATACAATACAATACACAGAACAGAACAAATCCTCAATACAGTATAAAAATAAAAATTTTAGAAGTACGGAGCAGAATTTAACAGTAGATGATATCACATAATATGATTTGGATTTGTTTAGAGTCCTAGAGACCTCATCCATCAAGCTGCCTCCCCCATTTGACCATTCCACGGCTGAAACAGCGCTGGGCCAGCCAATCCGACGGAAGGACCCCTCTTTCCCACGATTCCTGCGATCCTCCATCAGGGATGACTTTACCTTAGGCAGGCAAAACAACTTGGCAGGTGGGCAGTGGCACCAAGTGCCACATTTGAGTACCGAGAAGAGAAACAGAATAGGTGAGGGTTAGTATCCAATTATAACTATCATGTTACTTATGTTTTAGTGCTAATGACTAACAACAGAGATGCAGTCTGTACAGTTAAACAGCAGCTCTAGTCAGGATATGCTAAACTGAAGTAGTGAGTCTTCAGCTGGGATTTTAAAGCTGAGACCGAAGGGGCATCTCTTATAGTAGCAGGCAGACAATTCCACAGTTTAGGGGTCCTGTAACTAAAAGCTCAACCTCCCATTGTTATTTTATTAATCTTTGGAATCATAAGCAGACCAGCATCTTGAGATCTTAATGTGCGCTCTGGTTTGTAAGTCATGATAAGTTCAGACAAGTAAGCTGGACCTTGGCCATTTAATGCTTTATATGTTAAAAGGAGGATTTTGAAATCTGCCCTAAACTTAACAGGGAGCCAGTGTAAGGATTTAAGAACTGGAGTTATGTGTTCGTATTTTCTTGTTCTTGTTATAATTCTTGCAGAAGCATTTTGGATTTACAGTAATCCCTCCTCCATCGCAGGGGTTGCGTTCCAGAACCCCCCGCGAAAGGTGAAAATCCGCGAAGTAGAAACCATATGTTTATATGGTTATTTTTATATTGTCATGCTTGGGTCACAGATTTGCACCGAAACACAGGAAGTTGTAGAGAGACAGGAACTTTATTCAAACACTGCAAACAAACATTTGTCTCTTTTTCAAAAGTTTAAACTGTGCTCCATGACAAGACAGAGATGACAGTTCCGTCTCACAATTAAAAGAATGCAAACATATCTTCCTCTTCAAAGGAGTGCGCATCAGGAGCACAGAATGTCAGAAAGGGAGAGAAAGCAAACAAATCAATAGGGCTGTTTGGCTTTTAAGTATGCGAAGCACCGCGGCACAAAGTTGTTGAAGGCGGCAGCTCACACCCCCTCCGTCAGGAGCAGAGAGAGAGAGAGAGAGACAGAGTAAAGAGACAGAGAAAAACAAACAATCAAAAATCAATACGTGCCCTTCGAGCTTTTAAGTATGCGAAGCACCGTGCAGCATGTCGCTTCACGAAGCAGCTGCACAGAAGGGAGCAACGTGAAGATAATCTTTCAGCATTTTTAGACGAGCGTCCGTATCGTCTAGGTGTGCGAACAGCCCCCCTGCTCAATCCCCCTACGTCAGGATCAGAGAATGTCAGCGCAAGAGAGAGAGAAAGAAAAGTAAGTTGGGTAGCTTCTCAGCCATCTGCCAATAGCGTCCCTTGTATGAAATCAACTGGGAAAACCAACTGAGGAAGCATGTACCAGAAATTAAAAGACCCATTGTCCGCAGAAATCCGCGAACCAGCAAAAAATCCGCGATATATATTTAAATATGCTTACATATAAAATCCGCGATAGAGTGAAGCCGCGAAAGGCGAAGCGCGGTATAGCGAGGGATTACTGTACTGGAGGCTGTACAGAGAACAGTTTGAACATCCAGTGAACACCGTATTGCAGTAGTCAATCCTACTAGAAATAAATGCATGAATTAATTTCTCAGAATCCTGTTTATTTAGAAGCGCCCTAATTTCCTAAAATTTTTAAGATGGAAGAAACATGATTTGGATAACTTTGTAATATGTGCTTTAAATGACATGCTAGAGTCAAAGATAACTACTAGATTGTGGGCTGATTCAGTGAAATTAATGGGGATTCCAACTGAGTTAAATGATGACAAAATATTGTTGTGATCAGCATCATTCCCTCCAACAATTAACATCTTTGTTTTATCTGTGTTTAAAGACAAGTAGTTCTCATTCATCCACTCCTTTAATTTACTAACACAACTAATTAAAGACAACATTGGAGAAACTTCATTTGATCTAAATGAAAGGTATAACTGGGTGTCATCTGCATATGAGTGAAAATTAACATTATGTTTCCTAATGAGAGATCCCAGTGGAAGCATGTAAAGTGAAAACAGTAAAGGTCCCAGTACTGAGCCCTGCGGGACACCATATTGAACTTCTGTGTATAATGATGGAGTACTGTCAGCACATTTCTGTACATATTGGAATCAATTTGATAAATAAGAACTAAACCAAGCGAGCACGGT
The DNA here is from genome assembly GCF_900747795.2 of Erpetoichthys calabaricus. Lineage (NCBI taxonomy): Eukaryota > Metazoa > Chordata > Cladistia > Polypteriformes > Polypteridae > Erpetoichthys > Erpetoichthys calabaricus. The sequence continues at coordinate 97,523,448 of NC_041403.2, read as the reverse complement.
GCCTGTAAGCCCAACATCATTTTCTAGCCTGTGCAGTAAAATAGAATGGTCAGTGGTGTCAAATGCTGCATTTAAGTCTAACAACATAATTTCAGTGGAGTTTCCTTCATCAGAGGATATCAGAATGTCGTTTACAATCTGCGTTAGTGCTGTTTCTGTACTATGACCTGTGTGGAAACCAGACTGGAATTTCTCAAATAAATTGTAATGCGTAAGGTGTGACTGAAGCTGATTGACGACTACTTTTTCTAGTATTTTAAGAGAGAAAGGGTAAATTTGAAATAGGCCTATAATTATTTAGTATGTGTGGATCTAGGTCTGACTTTTTAAGTAATGGTTTAATGACTGACACTTTTAGTGCATCAGGTACTGTGCCATGCAATAATGAACTATTGATAATGTTTAGAATAGGCGCTGCAAGAATATCCATTGCACTTTTTACAATTTTTGTTGGCACTGGATCTAGGGATCAAGTAGTGGGCTTCATTTTAGAAATTAAATTTAAGACTTCCTGCTCAGTTACAGGATTAAAATTACTAAAGTGCTGAATGCAATGTGAGGCAGGGTCTGCTAAGCTAGTATTTGGTTTGTACTGTGATGCTGAGATCTGGGATCTTATATTTTTAATTTTCTCATTGAAGAAGTTCATAAAGTCTGTACTGCTAATATCTGTTGGTATTTTGCACTGTAGGTCTGAATTTCCATTTGTTAATTTAGCCACTGTTCTAAACAGTACCCGAGGATTTTTATTATTGCTATCTATTATTGTAGAATAGTATTCTGAGCGAGCTTTAAAGAAGTAATGAAGATAAGCTATGGATATATCAAAAAGTTAAAAAATCCAGTTTTCTCCATACATGTGCCAAGAACGACCCTATAAACCGATACATGTTTTGTTAATTATAAATAAATTGTTGGATTATTAATCGGGCAGCTATGCAGGCAGACCAGGTAGCAGGGGTCCTGATGGTTAGGTGCAGGAGGTACCCCAGTCGACTCAGGGTTGCAGGAGTAACTAAATGTAACACCTGTTGTTTAAATAAAGTTTGAAATAAATTCATAACTTGGAAATTATACTGACTCGTTATTAGAACATTACATAAATAAAAGACAAAACAGAAACATTTGCAAAAGGAGAACTAAAAAGTATGAAATACCACACAGAGCAAAACCATACCTGGCCCAATGGGCTTAGCTCCTGCAGGTTAGTACTAGTACTACAAAATCATCATCTTAAGACTCGAAGGGCCACTGGCTCAGAGCACTTTAAATTCTTTATAGAGGCCATTTACATTTAGCCCTACAATCAGTTCCAATTCATATGCCTAAGGGATTCCTGACTAGAACTTCATGTAGTGGTCATTGGTGTTCCTGCAATCTTTCTTTCCCCTGGACCCTTCGAAATCTCACATTCCAAGATGTAGGGCCAATGTAGAGCCCCCTAGAGGGCAGGTGGGAATGCACTGGGTTCCTTAGTGTACCTCATTAAAGCAAAATATGCATATGTAGGCACCATCAAGTAGAAGACAGGGCAGTCCATAATTAGACACAGTCATCCACAATCATTAATACTATGCCTGTTCAGAGTGTCTAGTTTACTTGAGTAATTGTAGTACCTTATGAAACACCCAGGTAGACATATGGAGAACATGCAAACTTCTTACAAACTGACCAGGACAGAAATTCTTCTCGGCCTCCTGGACTTGCCGTTACCACTGTGTCCTTATGCCACACAGTTTGCTGATATTAAAAATCAGTCTTGAAAACTGTATTAGTATATCTGTTTCATGAAAACTGTATACCATAGGTCATTATTGTACCATATACATAGTACAGTTACATTTTTACTTGCATGTGCTAATTAATATACAACATGTTGTCCTAATAAGTGAGTATAACTACCTTAGTTTGAATCATCTGTTTTCCTCCCTGAAATGACTACCTTACCTCAAAACATGTCTTCCTTAACTGAAACAGCTCAGAGCATAAGTCATTTAGTAAAAGCAAGCTCATCTAATATCCATTATTATGAATGTAAAATGTATTTGATCTCAAAAATAGACATTCTTAATACTAATAACTGCTTTGTAGGATATTTATTGGTTTTATCTAAAGCACAGTTTAAGATGAATTTGCTTATTGATACAGAAATGATAAAATTCATAGACCTATGCATAAAGAGATCACAGGCCAAAACAAAGTACGATAAAGAGAAAAAACTGTTTTTTTTAATTTGCTTAACTTTGCTGATGCGGATGATTTCATGGTCAGTAAAAGCCATTTTTGTAGGACATGCTGCAGAATCTGACTGGCACATTGTGACCAGTGAAGTGCCCTCATGTTTTGGCCTTTTTAAAAATGATGCTCATCCACTTTTTCTACTTACTTCATTTGTTAGTCTTAGCTGCATGTTGCTCTCATTAGTTAAGCTTCTGAGGTGATGAGCCAGGATGTCATTCTTCACTCATTGTGATTGACACTAATCCTTGAGTACAATAAGGTATTCGTTTGATATCAGTATTACAACCAGGTACCAGAACAGGTAATCCACCTGAAGGCTAGCATGCTTGGGTCCAGCCAGCATTTGGATGGGAGACCATCTAGGAAAAGCTTGGGTTGGTGCTGGAAGAGATGTTGGTGAGACCAGCAAGGGGCACTTACCCTATGGTCTGTGGGTGCATCCCAAAGCTACAGTTCAGCATTTGAGACACTGTGCTGTCAGTGGCATAGCTAGGGGCGGGCGGAGGGGGTGGTACATTTTTGGGGGCGGCATTATTGGCCAAAAGGCTCAGTACAATTCGTGTGTAAGCAGCAGGGTTCGGAAAAATATCACTCATGAACGAAAAAAGTCAAATTCTATGATTTTTATCCACAGATGCTTTAAAAATAATTTTCAGACTGTCCTGTGACGACATCAGACACAGCAGTTGTAATTTATGGGGCAATAACAAAAATAAACATAAACATTACACCAATAATAATAATTTACAATTTATAATTTCATTTCGTTATCAATCCAAATGCGTTCTTGCTCTGCGCAGAAAACATCCCCACCTATCACTTGTACACTACACTGGTTCTGGTTTTCACAGCGTAATTATATTAAACTAATAATCAGAACACGGCTTATCAGTGTGTCTATGCTATATTCTTGTCTAGTTGATGCTTATAAATAATTATATGTGAAAAATTATTGCTGTTTCTGTATATATGAATAAATCTATGCAAAATTTATCTTAATTTTTCTCTATACGTCATTTTAATTTTCTATTTAAATAGGTTAACATATTCAGTTATGTTGGAGGGCAGCAAACTGAAGCACCGCCAGTCCTGAGCGGCATGAACTCTAGCTACGCCACTGTGTGTTGTACAAAATTGGTGCTGTTCTTTGGAATAGAAATAAAACCATGTTCTGGCTCTCTGTGGTTATCAGGGCCGATGCCACCTTTAAGGTGAAATTGGCATTCACCTAGGGTGCATATTATAAGGGGGGGGAAACCCAGCCACACGGGTTAGCTACTGAAGAGTCAGTTGGTGCACTAATAAATTTGGGCTAGAGCGCATAGCTCCAGCACTGGTGGTCATTAAAGATCCCTGGGCATCTTTCAGAAAGAGTAGAGTTGGCTGATGTCCTGGCCAACATGGCTTTTTCTTTCTGGCCCACTAATCATCTTCACTCCCTTATTGGCTAACGACCTTTCTCACATCTTCACCAGCTAATAGCTAATGTGTAGTGAGTGTAGTGGCACAAAAATGTCTCCTGTCACATCATCCTGGTGGATGCCACACATTGGTGGTGGTTGAAGTGGGTAACTACTCTCTATGTAAAGCTCTTTGAGGATATTGGAAAAGGGTTTAACATTTAATTAATGAATTAATCGACAACTCAGTTTAGTTTAACATAAATTGTTTTCTTTGCTTCTTTCTAATCTCTTAATTGTACTGTGAAATTTGAATTAGACCAAAATCTACTCTCTATACTGTATATAGATTAGATAAATTGTGCAATGTTTTTGTGTAATACAAATTTTTCTTCAAAATCGCACTCCATATAGTATCCATCTATATATAATTTTTTATGTCTTACTTAGGAGAATACAATGATGATATTCTCATGCCAATACAACAAATTTATGTGAATGTGTCAAAAAAATGCATTTTATACATTTACTCCGCTAAGAACAGTAGTAGTAGTAGTAGTAGTAGTTCTGTGGTGGAGATCTGTGCCACCACCACCACCTAATCAAAGCACCGTGATATCCATACATTGATGGATCAAACGCCAGAAGTCTACATGACCATCATCATGAAATTCTTCCATGAGAATCCTGAATACAATGAGGACTGATTGAGGTCATTTATGTTGGGTAGAATGCCAAGAGGGAGCTGACCGGTCTCATGGCCTCGGAACCCCTGTAGATTTTATTTTTTTCTCCAGCCATCTGGAGTTTTTTTTGTTTTTTCTGTCCTCCCTGGCCATCGGACCTTACTTTTATTCTATGTTAATAAGTGTTCCCTAATTTTATTTATTTATTTTGTCTTTTTTCTCTTTCTTCATCATGTAAAGCACTTTGAGCTACATCATTTGTATGAAAATGTGCTATATAAATAAATGTTGTTGTTGTTGTTGTTGAGTTGTGTGTTAGCACTTGACAAGCCATGCATGTGGCGGAATGGTAGTGTGGCTGTCTCACATTAAGGAGACTGTGAGTTTGTGTCCCAGGTCCTCCCTGTGTGAAATGTTGTGTAAAGGGTTTTTGTTTTCATTTAACAAAAAATTCCGTCATGCACCGATAGTGAGAGAAGAGAGCTGGGCAGCCATGGGCATCCAGGGTGGCACACCCCTAGTATTGTAAATATAAATGTAACTAACTGAATGTTTTTTATTTCAACCTAGAACAACTAGGACAACTGCTCTTTTCTTTAACACTTCATTGGTTAGTAATTTTATTTACCTGGACACATTTTTATGTTATAATTAATGCATATTTTATGCATATCATAACAAATTGCAGCATGCTCGCCAACCTTTTAAATTCAATTGAGGGTCAAGGGGCTCAGATTCTATCCCAGCATCATCAGGTACATAAAACAACATTAGAAAAAAAACATGAAAAATACAGCAGATGTTGAATAGAGACATTTATACCATTTCTAAGCACAAGGCTAAGTGCCCCCCACTCTGCCTCTGTGGGCAGGTGTTCAAAATGTTTAAAAGGGCGCTCAACTTGTAAGTACTATAATGGCATCATTTCTCTTTGTCATAGAAGCATCAATAAGATCAAACAAAAGCTCAATAATGGGAATAATAAAAGCAGAAAATAATACTTATGTTTTATAAACACATCTTTATATTTGATTCCTGATATTCATACTTTTATGAGAGTAAATGTCCAAAATAACATGGTTGCTAAGAAACCACTTTATGTTAAAAGGCTTTCTAACATTTTTATATTCATCCATCATCCAACCCGCTATATCCTAACACAGGGTCACGGGGGTCTGCCGGAGCCAATCCCAGCCAACACAGGGCGCAAGGCAGCAAACAAACCCCGGGCAGGGCACCAGCCCACCGCAGGACACACATACACACACACCAAGCACACACTAGGGACAATTTAGAATCGCCAATGCACCTAACCTGCATGTCTTTGGACTGTGGGAGGAAACCGGAGTACCCGCAGGAAACCCACGCAGACACGGGAAGAACATGCAAACTCCACGCAGGGAGAACCTGGGAAGCGAACCCAGGTCTTCTAACTTTGAGGCAGCAGTGCTACCCACTGCGCCACCGTGCTGCCCTTTTTATATTCATTGCTACAATTATTGCTATGGCCAAAATAAAGATTCATAGTAATACTTGTGTCTATATTTTAATCCATTAACAATCCTGCATTATCCAATACAAGGTCATTGGAGCGGGAGCCTACCTCTGCAGCATTAAGCATAAGGCAGCAACCAATTCTGGACTGGGGTATACTCATGCATTCTGGACAAATTTAGTGTCAGCAATCAGCCTAAAAGCAATCCACTAATTAAATCTACATGAAGTTTGGTGTTGTTTCCCAAGCTGATGCATCCTTTCAGTCCGCAGTTTTTGTTGGCATAGTGCAATTACTAAACTAGCTGGAGTTATGTCACGTTCTAATACTTATGGCAACTTCTGTAAGGAGTAAAGAGGGATGATCTACCTCACCAATTAAAGGGAGAAGAAAACAATCAGGCCTAATACATGTGTGAGGCTGTCATGTCAATAGAGGACAATACTCCCATCAATCAAAGTCACAACTCCAGATGTTTTGCGTCACTCTAAATCAGATCTGTTGTACCTGTTCCTGTCCTTTTAGCGGTGTGAAGCATTTGAATGGTGAGGATTGAGAGCAACTTCCATGACTTAGCCGCAGTGTAAGCTACTTTATGCAAGACCCTTCCTTCTTCAATTACTGTTCACAATAAATTCTTCTGCATTTCACCACTGTAGTACTAGGGTGTTGTACCCTGTTATCCATTATGAATGTAGTATGAAGTCAAGCAAAATGACACCTTTTATTGGCTAACAATTTTCAAGCTTTCTAGGCAACTCATCCTGCCTGAAGAAGGGGCCTGAGTTGCCCTTAAAGCTTTCATATTGTAATCTTTTTAGTTTGCCAATAAAAGGTGTCATTTTGCTTGACTTCTCATTACACTTCACCGCTGAAACGTCTTTCCTGTTAATTTGCTACCTCGATAAACTTCAGGTTAATTTGGCCTTCATGGCACTTAAGTGATGCTAAAGCCTTCTCTTTTGATCTCTCTTATTATGCATAAAACACAAATAAATACTTTTTCCTTTATCGATACAACATTGAAACTCATCTTCTTGATTCATTTGTAGCAGTCAAGCTCTTTTTAAGTAGCATTTAGTAAATTTATTTGGAGCTGGCAATGTATAAAGGAATTTTACTGTTTCAATGGCTCAGTTAGTGTCACATTAACATTTGCTGACATATTTTCCTTCAATGTGTTTAGTTTAAGATTCGTTAAATCATAAATCAGATCAATCTCAAATCTAAAGAGTGCAGGCAAGTGCCAGCCCAGGTCCAAAAGAAATCCAATTAAGCAACTACTGTGCAAACAGATGAACAAATAGCAGGTAGTTAATGTTTTGTAGATTATTGTGTTGATCATATAATATTTTTAATATATCCATCTATCCATTTTCCAACCCGCTGAATCCTAACACAGGATCACGGGGGTCTGCTGGAGCCAATCCCAGCCAACACAGGGCGCAAGGCAGGAACCAATCCTGGGCAGGGTGCCAACTCACCACAGGGCACACACACATACACACACACGGGACAGTTTAGGATCGCCAATCCAGCTAACATGCATGTCTTTGGACTGTGGGAGGAAACTGGAGAATGCGGAGGAAACCTTGGTAGACACAGGGAGAACATGCAAACTCCACGCAGGGAGGACCCGGGAAGCGAACCCAGGTCTCCTTACTGCGATGCAGCAGCGCTACCACTGCGCCACCGTGCCACCCTATTTTTTAATATATGGAATTTAGTAATATCCCCAACAAAAAACATGAACAAAATCGAGTTATTACATTCATTAATTCATTTCCGATACACACTTTTATAGTTAAGAGAGCTCCTTCCTATCTCTTTGAAAACAGTAACTGATGAATATGTTCCATCTGTACTCTCTTATAATGCAGATTAGTCTGTGGATCCTTCCTAGTTTTGAAATGGAAACAACTTTCACTCATCAAGACACTTCTAAAATAGTGCAAATTAGTATTAAACACTTAATATTTATCAAAATTACCACTCTAGCAGTATACTTCTAAGTTTAAAGAGCAGCATTGTCTAATTTAATTTAAAACACTTATTTTTTTTTTACTTCAGTTTAAATCCAGGGATTCTATGAGAAAGGCTCCTAGAAACTTTAATAGCAATGGAAATGGTGAATATGGGTCTGTAAATTTCATAAAACCTTCAGCAATTTATCGATACAGAAAATTGTATGCAATTACTCTGTGATAGTTTGGCTGATTGTATGTCTTAAGAGTATTTATTTGAAGTTGTACATTTCTTCAACTGTATTTTTATTTAGTACAGAACATCGACCAAACCATTTCACGGAAAATTCAATGCATTCTTAACAGAAAACAGAACACAAGTCAAAACTATGGTGGCACCATTGTAAGGCCAAATATAATACACATTTCTTGACTTGACTCGACTTAATTGTTTGTTTTTTTTTTTTTTATTCTATATCCTGCCGTGTTTTTATATGCAATTTAATGATTATGATGTTACAGTTGTGACATTTTATATTAAATAAACTTAGTGAGTAAAAAAATTATACAAGCTACAAAAATATGGTGTAAAATGTATGTACATTTTACAAGAAATCTGTAATACATTATACCTTTAGATAGTTACTTACAAAACAATATTCTCACATTTTTTCATTACTGCAAAGATATATGTTTGCCAGATAAGTACTGTAATGGCTCTGCTATTGTTGGCTGGGTACCTATAGCAGCAATATGCCTGTGAGTGTTTAGACTCAGAAGAGGAGGGTCTGCTGATGTGCCAACAGCCTCAGAGGGATACAAGTTACAGCATTTCTAAGCTACAGGAGATGCAACCTTTGGAACTCAAGTGAACCAATCAGATAGAGCAATTTGGTGCTGAAAGATCACGAGGGTAGCATCCACTCCTAGGAAGAATTAAAGGGTCAGAGACTGGAGCAGCATTTGGTGGTGTTCGAGTGTGTGCTTGTGAGTGAGTGAGTCCATGAGTGTGAGGGTGTGGGTGTTCACAGACACCAGGAATGTAGGAGCACCTCTGAAATGCAACTTTGATAAAGAAGTGGTGGAACCACACATAGTACTGGCTGGCTGTGAAGCTGAAGCAGCAGTAGCTGAGTGCTGAAGGGGCCATTATAATACACAGAACAACTCTTATCTGCAAGTAGAAAGGAGCTTTGGAGTTGGCAGCAGTAGAAAAAGCTAGAGGGGTGGTCAGGGAATGCTGGGCAACTGGGAAGTGAAGTGCAATTGGGACACTAAGTGAATGAAATAGACTAACATTGAAATAGCAAATGTTCTAAACTTGCATTTGTCTGACGTTTACATACTGTATGTGAAAAAGTGAATAACCTCCCAAAATTAATAAGGACTGCCAAGGAGGTACTTAGTAATTTTAGAAGGGAAGTTCAGCTTAGATTAGAAAGGCAGAAATCAAACAAACTACCAGGACCAGATGACATTTATCATTGAGTGTTTAAGGAGGTAAGTTAGTACATATATAAATGCTGGACACATATTTTTCGAAAGACTCTGCACACTAAGATATTTCCTAAGGACTACAAAAAAAAATCATCCATCCATTATCTAACCTGCTATATCCTAACTACAGGGTCACAGGGGTCTGCTGGAGCCAATTCCAGCCAACATAGGGCGCAAGGCGGGAAACAAACCCTGGGCAGGGTGCCAGCCCACCGCAGAAAAAAAAATCAAATATTATCCTATTATGTAAAAGGGTGATCAGACAAATCCAAGTAACTGTAGACTGGTAAGCTTTAACGCATATCACTTATAAGTTAATGGAAGGAATTATTAAGGAAAAGATTGGGCATCACAAGGCAAGAACAGCAGGTGTGTTAGTGAGCAGTCAACACAGGATCAGGTGGGGAAGGTTATGCTGGAATTCTATGAGGAAGTCAAAAAAACTGATATGATAAGGGAAGTGCATATGCTATTATTTATCTTGATTTTTCGGAAAGCTTTGATAAGGTCCCAGGCTAAGCATCAAACTAAAAGACGTGGGAGTTTAGGGTGCATCACAAAGATGTCTCCAAAATTCGCTATGACACACAGAAGCAAAGGGTTATGGTGCGAGGAGCCTGATAAGATTTATGTGATGTTAAAAGTGGTGTCCCTCATGAATCAGTGCTGAGGCTGCTGCTCTTTTGTAATAATTATAAATCATATGGATAGGAACATAAAGAGCAAGTTGGTGAAGTTTGCAGATGATGCCAAAAGGTTAGAAGGATAGAATCAGACGTATCATTACAGATGACTGCAGAAATTTGTGATAGATGTAATTTATCGTACGTAAATGTTGAGTATTACATGTAGGAAGTAAAAATGTTAATAGGAGGTTAGAAACTTGAAAGTACCTGTTTTGAGAAGAACCTAGGAGCTTGAACTGGAGTACTGTGTACAGTTTTGGTCTCTGTATTACAAAAAAAAAGACATAGAAGGGTTAGTAAATGTCTAGAGAAGAGCAACTAGGCTGATTCCAAAACTGTAAGGTATGTGTTATTGAAGGAGTCGAACCTTTTCAGTTTAAATAGAGAATAAGAGGGGTCATGATTGAAGTTTTAAAACTTATGAAAGTAATTACTACGCTGAATCCAGACTGTTACTTTAAAAAGAGTTTTCTAATAAAAACACAGAGACACATGTGCAGACTTGTAAGGTTGAATTTTGCACAAATGTTCAAAAGTTTTTCTTCACACAGAGAACCATAGACACATGAAATAAATTACCAAGTACTAGGGTAGACAGTAGGACTTTAGGGACTTTCAAAACTTGACTTGATGTTATTTTGGAGAAATCAGGTGGATAGGATTTGCAGACTTTGTTGTAGCGAATGGCCTGCTCTCTGCAAAATATTTCTAATTTTCTTGTCAAAATCCACCAGTATTTGCATTGATGCAATACTTAAGTGTTGCTTTTTTTCTTATGTACCCTTTGTGAGTTTAATACACAACAAAGAAGGAGCTTTTGTTTTTAAAATTGCAAGGTGCTTGTAGTAAAGGAAAAGTATGAGAAGTGAGGGAATGCTTAAATTACAATTTTAGAAGTAACAAAACCTGCCCACTTCAAAAACTAACTCAACGTATCAATAAATTGCCCCAGAAGCCCATAAACCTTATTGTCATCATCTCTGGCAGATTTGTCTATCATAGTATACAATAGTGATTTCAAACTTGGGATATCTTTATCGTTGTGGAATCTTTTCACATCTTTGGGATTTTTCTGCTTCAATGGTTAGGAAACATGTAAAACTTGAACAAATATGTGATCACTGCAAAAAAAAAAAACTAAAATAACCATAGGACATAACCTCCCCTGTGAGTTATGAGTCCTGAAATCCCAATCTGCTCCTTAAGATTAGCGTGTTACAAGAATTTCAACTGAACATCTTCAGGTGTCTTCTATAACTTCATTTTCATAAATATATTAAATAAATGTAATTATCTATCTATCTATCTATCTATCTATCTATCTATCTATCTATCTATCTATCTATCTATCTATCTATCTATCTACAGTATATTAAACAGAATGTCTGTCTGTGTGTTCTCTACACAATCCTATACCCTTTTACCAATCTGGGACAACTTTTGCATAGTTGATTCAAAGACCATACAGATAAGACAGACCACTTTGAAACTCAAAAGTTTGTCCCTGTGGGTCCCAGTGTTTTTCTTTATTTTTCTTGTTTGGTACAGTCTGTACATCAGTACCACCTACTGGCTCAGAGTGAGTGAAACATCTGAACAGACTGAAGCTGGACTAGCACACCAAATGACTTTAACGTTACTCACCCAAGCAACGCTGATTCTGATGCTTATTCTATCTACTGCAATATAAATTGGAGTACTGTGTGTTTTTGAAGGAGGGTGTTAGGTGAGGCTTGTTCAAGAGTGGAAGTGCAGTGCAACACCATGAAAAACAAAAGGGTTGTTGTTTAACTCCTGCTTTGTTGGCTTTGCTTCATAATTTAAGCACTACTAACTGTCATGATTACATGAACAAGGAGCTATTGCAATTCTGGAATCCATTCGGACCCAAAAACAACAAATTCACAACTTACGAGAGTAGAACCTTTGATGTAGAGGCAGTGTGGATGATGGATGGGACAGCTAGCAATAACAACAGAGTCACCATTTAAAACACACATAAACCTTTGCTTTCGTTCCTTAACCCATTCTACAAATATACCTTGACAATACCATGTACTTCAGTTAGTCTGACATAATTTTAACATGGTATGTCAAGAAAGAACCCTATTAAGATGTTAAATATCTTCCATGCTGACAGGTATTTATATCCAACAAATTGTAAAATGTGTCAGTTTCATCTGTGACTGTAGTAAAGACTAATTATTAAGCATAGGTTATAGCAAGTCTAACCGACATTTTACTGAGTAACTCAGACTAGCTGAGGTCAAAACACTAAAGCAGCGATAGCCTGGCTTAATGGGCTAAAACAAAATTTGAAGTCACTAAACAGAATAGATGTTAAAAGGAAAATTCTTGTAATGAGATTGCTCAGGAAACAGTCTTTCAGTAGTCTTTCCTGTATTTTCACAATGTTCTGACAGCAAATGAGATACGGCCCAGTCATAAATAACGAAACCCTCCTGTCACACATTACACAACCCGTGATTCACATTCCTAGTGGTGCAGCATAACAGACTGCTCACAAAATGCCCATGACTGTGGCATCTCTAGTAAAAAGTAGAATAAACAAAAATAATAATGCAAAATGCTAAATAATTTCTTAAATCTAGATACTGACCTAGATTAACCAAGTAATCTTATCCTTAGTACGTTTATGAAAAAACTGAATACAGATTAATAGTAAGTAATAAAAATATTAGTTCTATGAACCTCATGTACTACAACAAATAACAAATTTTTTATATACAAAAGGTTACAAACCTATGTAAGTATTTGCACACTGCTATTGAGCAATATTAAATTTGAAAAATATTCATGAAGCTCAACTCTGCTGGCAATAGCATAAAATGAAATGTGCAAGTTGAAACTGGACTGAGTTTTGTTATTCTTTCAAAAACGTTTCATCTGCTATATGCATGTTTCAACATTTGTTGTGAAAAAAAATGAATCATCAAGACCAAATTTATTTTATTAGTAGTCACAATAAAGAGCTGTTTAGAGATGATTTTTATAAAAACAAACAAATCTACATATAAAAACTCATCCATGATTTTGTCAGTTCATTTTATAGTATTTGCATATGTAAATATTAAACATTACATTTTGGGGGCTTCATGCTGCAAATATATTACTTGTTTTGTTACTACATTATTGATCTATTCATATTCCACACTTGATTCTTCCAGTATAGAGGTACAAAGGCTCCAGGCATGCGACAGGAACGAGCTCAGGACTGGGTGCCAATTCACTGCAGGGTCTTTCTCTCTCTCGTTTTTTCTCTCAGTTGTCTAATGAGTTCCATAAAGATGTCAGCCTCTGTCCTTAACAGGGAGTTTTCTCATAGCTGAAAAATCCTACTGTGGATCTACAAGTCCTGTTGCATGTGGGGCATGTTTATGTAATAGCAGCAGTAGTGGTAGTGGCAGCAATGGGAGAGCTTCTCCTGAACCTTTTGCAAAGTCTCTTGGCTGTTCTGTCTTCCTCCAGCAGGAAGGTCCCCTATTAACACAGTTGCCACCAGGTAATTGCAGTCAGAAGCAGCCTTCTCCAGGTCCCCATGTGAGATCTTGCACTTTGGTAACATGATCTTCAGTTGGTATGTATATCGCTTCTTTCCCCTGTAGCGGAGTGTCAACCGAAGTGCAAATGGCCACGTAACATTCTACGCGGCAGGCAATTTAGGGGCAACCTTATTATGTACTGGGCAATTATTAGCTGATGGAGGGAAATCATGGCCTCAATTCTTCTACAGTTGATCCTTCCACATATTTCAAAATGAGGCAGACAATCACACCTTGTGATATGAAGGCTGTATACATAAAAGTGCTCCACAGATTTGATGTGGCTTCTGTAGAGTACCCAGGCTTTGCAGCTGTAGAGGAGGGCAGCGATACAGACTGCCTGGTAAACATTCATTTTAGTGTGGAGATGGAGGTTCTTGTTTTGGAAGACCCAGAGACGGAGTCTTCCAAAGGCAGCTGATGCTTGCTTAATGTGATTCTGAATCTCATTCTCAATACTGTTGTTCTCAGATAGAATACTCACAAGATACCTTAAAGATGAGAATACTGAGTTGTTTGCCAGCAACAGTGAAGACAGGTGGTGCTGTAGGTGGGATGTTGGTACTCCATTGGCAGACCACTTCAGTTTTACTGATCTTGTCAGTCAATTCCATCTTAATGCATGCTGTTACTGCCACAGCAAGGAGAACCTGAAAGTCTTGTGGAATGGGAGCCACTGAACCACAGTAATCTGCATACTGCAGCTCCAGAACTCGCTCTCTATGCATTTTAGTGTTGCAGTCAGTATGATCATCAGTCCAACATTCTGCATCTCCCAAAGCACATGTGATGAGAATGTCTCCAATGTCACTGTGCCTCACTGTGATATAGTCAATCAGGTGCCTGTGTTTAGAACATGAGTGCAACTCGATATCTTATATTTATTTTATTTTTCTGTGTTGTCTATGGTGAGGTTGTGTTGTGAACAAAGAGTGAGCAATCTCATGCCATTTGCATTGGCCTGTCCAATACTATGTTCTGCAAAGCACTTACTTGATATTGTGTTGTTCTGTTCCATTCGGGCATTAAAAGCCCCAAACTAAAGGATCTTATCACTCTTGGAAATCCTGCAAGAACCTCATCCAATGATCGTTAGACAGATGTCTATCTTAGCCTCTTTTTCAGATGCCATGGTTGGTGCATAGGTATTGATAAGTGTGGTGAAAAGCTTCCAGGCCAGGGGAATACGAAGGGTCATTAGTCTTTCACTAATGTCTAAGGGTGTTTCAATGAGCCTTGGTAGGAGTGTATTCTTGATGGCCATTCCCACACCATAGAGCTGTTGTCCACCTAAGGGGTAACACTTCTAGAAGAAAGTGTAACCCATCCCTTCAACTGTTAGAGAAACTTCATCCAGAAGCCTGGTCTCATTTAGGGCAGAAATGGCAATGTTATAGCATTTCAGTTCACAGGCAACCAGTGCTCTTTTCGAATGGGGTCTGTCAGAGCAAATATGTGACTTCAAGAGAGTCCTCACATTTCATGTTGCCAATGTCAAAATATGTATTTCCTTATTTTTATTTTCACTCCATAAATGAAATGACCCAACAGGTAAAGTAATTTTTCCATGCATGGATTGAGTGGGTTATTTTTAGGCCACCTTTTCTAGGCCTTTTCCCAGCTGGGATGAGCAGTGTGGTCTCTGAATTGGTCAGCTCAGTCACACAGGGGCCTGCTGAAAATAGCTGCCACCTAATCCAAGCTGTTGGTGGCCCAATACTCTGGTGCTGCTAACTTGCAGGGTTCTGACTAAGAGCTCCCAGTTCATTCACAACTGCTCACCATATACCCCATTTCCACCAAACTACAACCAGAAATAAGGTGCAGGTATTGTTCGTCCTGATCAGAGCTGGTGACTGGCTCAAGGACATTTTTAAAGTGTCATGGGGTACAGAGTCTCCAGGTGCACTGTCTTTGCCTTGATGATGTAGGTCCTGGTGGCAAGAGTAGGCCCAGGATGACCAGTCACCCACCTTAGCTACCCGAGGCTGCAAGGTCCTTGGTCTGTTAAGGCCTACCTATTGTGCAGCAGCAGGATTTTGCTTTCTTTTCAGGGTGCAGTAAGCAGTAAGCAGAGAATAAAAAGTAGAAAGTGCCATGCAATATGCACTAACTTCAGGTATCAAAATGACTTCTGCACTAGGCGCTTCACACACCCGGTGTCAGAGAAAGGCACACAGCATACACACTGCAGGATATTTTCTCTCACACGGCCTATTTAGTGACTCTCTAACTTCCTGTTTGCATGTCTACTCAGAAAAGCATGTTGCTTCTCACTGTACAGATGCGTCATTGAATTTCGGTGACTGGGGATAAATAAATTGTCCATATTCATGAAACCATTCATTGCCAGTTCATAGATCTGTATACACACACAATCCACCTTTACCAGTCTAAATCCATTTAAGTATAATTTTCTGTTTATGATATTACCGCTTATATAATGGTCAATTAATTGGAAACTGCGGGTGTATTCAGTAAAGAAGTCACTTGTTAGAGATGAGAGAAAGGGCATTACAAGATTCTAAAAATGACAGATTCATCACAAGGAAAAAAAAAACAATTACACACATGCATCTACAAAGCATTATTATAGCAGCCATTGTAAGAGTTGGATTACACAAAGATGCTGTTCTCACTCCAAGCAAATAGCTTATTCTGTATAATACACATAAGCCTTTCAGAATAAAAAAGAGATTTCCAGTATTTTGTACTGCAAGCCACAGTGACAAACCTTTGAATAAATGTTTTACATTTGCTGAAGACAATTATTACAGGCAGCCTTTGAATTTGAACATTTATTCTATATAAGAATCTTTAATTGTGCATTCAGTGAAATAAATGATTCTCATTGTACCATAATGGTCTCCTGTGCATAGTATTCACATGACGACAGAGGTAAATTAGATTCTGCCTGGTATAACTAGTGTATCCTGCTTTTTTAGTAACTTTAATATTTTCATTGCTTCTTTGAATGGATGTGAATCATTAAACATTTATATTTTAATATTCAATAATAATATTCTAATAATGCCTACTTATACATTGTGAAATGAATAGCCTTGACACACACAAAAAGGTTTGGCGCAGCCACCCATATATTGTCCCTGACTGCAAAAGAGTTTTGACACAGCACTCACGTGCACTGTTTTGAGTCCTGAACTGAATAGTTGAGGAAAGATGGCGGCTTTATAAGCCAAAAGGCGGAAGTGATGTCCTCTGGCTGGAACCGGAAGTGACGTCAGTCTGGCCGCCAGGACCAGAAGTGATGTTGAATCAGGCAGGTTTTCCCATATTTGGCCTGCAGAGATAACAGAGGTAGGTTTAGTGCACTCTGTCAAAACCCTGGCCTGGCAGGTAATTACCTCGACTTGGTCCACTCAGCTCCCTCTTAGTCGGACGTGTGTGACAACATGTAAGTTAATCATACCACACTCGGTTCCAAATATATTTTAGCATAGTTAAAACAGAACATTTACTGAGTGTGGTTCATTTTTTTCCAGCTTAGTACATCTTGTGTTTTGTATTTTCTAAATGTAATTTTTTTGCACTGCTATTTTGCTAGTTTTTGGTCTGGTTGCTGTTACTCAATGGACACTGACTAGAGAAAGAAAATATTAAAAAATGGAAGGATATATACAGTAGAACAATCCAATGTGCTTTTTATGTGGTTATTTAATGCGACCGTAATACTTTTAAGATGTCAACCAAAGGAAGATTAGCTAGGAAAGAGGTATATGATTAGAAGAGGAACAAGTCTAGCCAGGTTTTCATAATTGATGATTGACTGATTTCAGATTGTCCTTCCTCATATTCCTCTCTTATAAAACTTTTGAATTTTTTAACATGCTAAAATGCTCCTGCATATTATCATAATGCACAGTATATTTACAGTATAGCGGAATGTATCTTTTGTTTAGTAATCTCAAAGCACTAAAAATGTAATATTTATACATAACATATCCATTTTCCAACAAAAAATATGCAGTTATCAACAGCAAAGAAGTATTATTTAATTTTTGTTTAAGTCTTACTGCACTTAAAGAATTTCATGACTCAATCTGTGATTATCTAAAGTTTGAAATGAAAAATGAAAAAAAGCCAAATACATGAATGCAAAACTCTAAACCAGTACATCACCAAGGCCTGGGATGAGGAAACCATCCTACAACAGTGGAGAGATGCTAACATTTTCTTCTTCAGTAAAAACAATGGTGACAAGGCTGTCTAGGAGAGCAGAGGTATATCTCTGCTTGCTGTGAATGGAAAGGTCCTGGCTGAGGTGAAGCTCCAGAGGCTGGTCAACACACAATATTTTACATGGATGTTAGATCACTTACTTTATTTTGAGTGGCACAACTGAAAATTCTGCACTAAACCACATTCAATTTGATAAAACAAGACAAGGTCAAAAGCGATGTCCAAAAGCATCAAAACAGAGAGAATATGTGATTCTGAGAGAGTCACAGAACTTCAATCAGTCTCCCAATTTTCAGGCAGCCACTCTTAAGCGGAAATTAATAAAAAAAAAAGGCAGATTTTCCTTATGCTCTCTTCAAGATATGGCATGTCTTTTGCAACTGACATTTTTTTTTTTTTTTTTATAAAATAGCATCCATGATATCATACCCACACTAAACACCAGAACACAAATAAAAAGAGGGAAAATAGATAAGATTTATCTCAGTACCACATCTCCTTTTAGCTTATTACAAATAATAATGAAAATTTCATATTCATATATCATGTATATGCTTGTAATTTCTAAATCATGATTTCTGATGTCCAGTAAATTATTTAATGCTTTTATTTTTTAAGGTGCTTGTAGATTAAATAATTCTGGTACTACAGCAATCTGCACTAACATAATCATCCTGTGATGCCTCTGTGTGTTACCGTTCCAGACTTACCCAAATGGTAAGGGCAAACAGCTTTTCCTCTAAAAGTTCATAAAGGTACCTTGCGATATTTCAAACCAGATTTTACAAGTTATGCATTTAAACAAGTGTACACGTAGGTTTCATAGGCTGATGAGGAATTTAGATATTAACTCAGGATCTTGAGCAGGAATTAAAGCTAAAATTAGCTGTAACAAACTTGCCAGAAGTTCACAGATCATCCATATAAAAGTTGTACGATATGTAGTGAATCAAGCTGTGGAAAGAATGTCAGTATGCATCATGTATGGAAAGTATGCTCCCAGCTCTCTGCTTTCAATGGCTAGCACTTCTGCAAAACACGTGGCTTGTCATAGCCATTTCTAATCACCGAGGCACTCTGTTAAGTGATTCAGACCTTCAGAAAAAAAACAACAGCAACACTTGGGGCAGTTATTAGCCTTCTGTTCTATCTCACTGCTGCAGGGCTTCAGGTTTGAGCTCCTATCCAGTCACAGAGTGGAGTTTGCACATTCACCAATTTTAAGCTTTCTATGATTTAGTACATTCAGAAAAAAAATGTGTATTTTAGGTTAATTGGTATTAGCGAGTCTAAGGATTTGCCTGAGTGTCATCTTACTCAATTCTGGTTTCTTCATTGTATCTGATACTCTCTACAGTGTCTACAATGTTGAGATGGCCTGTTTGAAGGAGCTGGAGCATCTGGCATCATGGTGCCAGGTAAATAGCTTTCAATTGAATGTCAGGAAAAACTGAGGAGCTGGCAGTGGATTTCAGCATGAAACAGCAGCGGTTCCTCACACCAGTCCATATCAGTGGGACTACAGGGAGAGTACTTTCAGGTACCTTGGAGTTCATATCTCTGAGGACCTGACATCAGCTTAGCAGATCCCATATCCAGGTCAGAAGGACAAGGCAGTGTCTTAACCAATTTAGGGTCTCCGGATATCATTCTACATAGATGCTGTAGAAAGTATGATGAATGTCACATCTTGGTCTGACAACTGCTCTACCAAGGCTGTAAAGACCGAAAAAAGGGTCATGCAGGCAGTGGAGCACACCATGAGATCTGCTCTCCCCTTACTGCAGCTCATTTCTACTAAGCAGGCAGGGCCAACGCAACAAAAATCATTAAGAACTCCTCCCACCCCAGTAACAGACCATTCTGCCTAATGAAATTGGGCAAAAGGTTCCTCAGTCTTATGACCAAAGTAGTATGTATCTATATATATATATAAATATAAATATTGCCACAGGAGGCTGGGGGGCAGACCTAGCCGGGACACCTGGAAGGACCGGGAGGCGGTTTATTCGTTCCCCGGGCCACGAGGGGGCAACCACCCTGGATAAAGAAGGGACCACGGGGACGCAACAAGGAGGCTCAAACCTATTGGGGCCCGTGGCCGCCGCCACTGCACTTCTGCCACACTTGGTCAAGTGGAAGAAGGACCTTCCAGGAACGCCCGGAGTGCTTCCAGGTGCAAGGGCAGCACTTCCGCCACACCAGGAAGTGCTGCCAGAAGAACATGAACAAGCACCTGGAGCACATCCGGGTGGGGATAAAAGGGGCCGCCTCCCTACAATCAGGGAGCTAGAGTCGGGAGTGGGAGTAGGACGAAGCTCCCGTGAAGAGAGGAGTGGCAGCCCACGGACAGTGAAAGGCCCGAGGAAGGGTGTTGTGGTGTGGGAGCACTGTGCTGTGTGCGGGACTGGTGTTTGGGGACATTAATTAATAAAAGCATCTGTAATTATGAAGAGTTGGTGTCTGTGTGGTTGTGTCCGGGCTGAACCCCTCACAATATATATTTTATATATATATATATATATATATATATATATATATATATATATATATATATATACACACACACACACATTCTTTACCAGTCAAAAGTTTTAGAACACCTCAGTTTTTCCAGTTTTTTTTTTTTTCCAAATTTAATCACTTAAAATGCAGTTAATGACTTAACATGGTGAACAGGTAAGCAGTACCAGAGGTTTAAATTTAAACTTTAGGTTAGCAAAACCTGAAAAAAGGAAATTTTAGAATGTTACAAATGGGCCTTCTTCCGAGAACAGCTACTAGGTTACAACCTACCGATGTTCTGCAGCAATTAATTTAAATTAAGCCTTGCAAGTTGAAGCAAACAGTTTGTACAGGTGTCCCAACTTCTGTTGATTACTTAAAAACTCTGTCTGTCTGTCTTGGAACAAACTGTCACTACACCCTCTAAAGTAATATTTGCACAACATTACACAGTAGAAGGTTGTAAATTCCAATGATAATGGCAAGAAAACAGCAATTAAAAAATGAAATGAAACAGCATCATTAACCTTGCAAGTGTAGGCCTTTCATTTAGAAAAATTGCAAAATAAAAATCAAAGTGTCAGTGAGTACAGTGTCCTACACAATCCAAAGGCAATTAGAAAATGGAAGAAACTGATAGGAAGAGATCTGGCAGACTCAAAGTCACAAGCCAATTAGAAGAAAAAATTTCCTTAAATGACAACACAGGGTCTTGAAATACCAGCTGTGGACTACTGAAGAGTGGAAGACAGTCTTGTGGACCGTTGAATCAAAATTTGAAATCTTCGATTCACCACGCAGGGAGTTTGTACGCCATTGAGTTGGTGTAAGGATGGTTTCTCAGTGTGTGACACTAACTGTCAAACATGGAGGAGGACGTGTGATGGTCTGGGGTTCTTTTGTTGGAGACAGAGCTGGTGACAAAGTGACTGGTATTCTGAATCAAAAGGGTTACCACAGTGTGGCTGTTCTATCAGAAAAAGGTGGCTACTTTGATGAATCAAAAATATGAATACATTTTTGTACACTTAATGATTCCTTGAATTGTTTTTTATTTGCCATTGCTTATTTGTTCAATGCCTTGTTTTCATGAAACAGTAAGACATTAAACTGTGTGCATTTCCATAAAAACTGTGGTGTTTTAAAACCTTTTACCGGTAGTGCATATAGACAGACTATTCAATTAATGCCTTTGCTTTGCACAATGGTTTTATGTATGTCATAATATAATAAATGACATAACATTGTGTCATTTTGACACTGTATATCACACCTAGTGTATTACATATTGTTAGTTTAAAATTTAAGTGGTTCTATTTAATCTTACTTAAAGATTAATATTACTTGCTTTTCTGTTTCTCTCTATTTATATTTTTTACTTGTATTTGCATAATCCCAGTAGATAGATAGATAGATAGATAGATAGATAGATAGATAGATAGATAGATAGATAGATAGATAGATAGATAGATAGATAGATAGATAGATACTTTATTAATCCATCCATCCATTTTCCAACCTGCTGAATTTAAACACAGGGTCACGGGGGTCTGCTGGAGCCAATCCCAGCCAACACAGAGCGCAAGGCAAGGAACCAATCCCGGGCAGGGTGCCAGCCCACCGCAGGACACACACACCAAGCACACACTAGGGCCAATTTAGAATCACCAATGCACCTAACCTGCATGTCTTTGGACTGTGGGAGGAAACCGGTGTACCCGGAGGAAACCCACGCAGACACGGGGAGAACATGCAAACTCCACGCAGGGAGGACCCGGGAAGCGAACCCGTGTCTCCTAACTGTGAGGCAGCAGCGCTACCACTGCACCACCATGCTACCCTTACTTTATTAATCCCAAAGGGAAATTCACAGTAGTGAACCAGACTGACATTTCACTGTCTGCTATACGTGACAAATAAAGAAATCTTGAATCTTGTGGTGCTGCAGGCTCCATCTCCTCAAATGGAGAAATTGATAGCCAAGTGACTGTTTCACCTTCTTTTAAACACTAAGCTATTGTGAACTGTTTTTGAGTGCTTGACGATACTGGCTACTCAGCCAATTGAAGTCAATGCATTTCTTCCTATAACTTTGTACTTCCTTCAGCATGTACTGTATGACCTTGCTATTCCCAGCCTCTTTCCTATAATCGACTGACAACACAGAGCTAAAGAGAAGCTTTGCTGCTCCTTTCTTCTTCCTTTTCTTCACAGTGAGTGGGGATTCCATGCAGACTGTGAATGGATTGTGTAAGTTGTGCTTTTCATTGTAGAAAAGACACCTACAGTTCCATTAAGAGCTACTGCAATAATAAACCCCTGGCAGCACATGAAAGTTCTCTTGTCATTAAAATTTATTACTGCTGTCAATGAGCAGTAATAAATGTGATGTTTTTACTGTTCATTTTTAATAATAAAAAGTGCTCTGAAGCTACCATTGCCTATTCACTAGACAAAAACCTCTCTTCATGTATGGCTTATGATATTCCACCAGTCTCATTCAAAATTGTCATGAAGACACACCTTGGATGTTGCATTAAATTCTTATTGCCACTGTTTTATAAGCCTTTCAATAAATTTGCCCTTTAAGCAAAAATGTACATATTTGCTCACCTTTTTGTAAACAGTATCCTGATATCTTTCAATGGTTTTATTGTAGGCATTAATTAGCAAAAAAATGTCTGTTATGGAGTTTTCCTGTTAAATGTCGTAGGTTTCAATCTTTATAGATTTTTTTTTAAAGTCACAGGGATGAATAGATTATACAGAAAGGTGCATTATTGTATATACTGTATGAGAGTTCCAAAACATGGAATTGAATTTTGGACTTTCAACCCATTTTTAAAACACCTAGAAATCGCATTTTGAAAGAATGTTTGGAACCTCGTGTGATTGTGTGCAATTCTGCAAGTACAAGGATCCCCCAGAAAAACCTGCGATACTTGTACCATTCACAGCATCAGCTCAAGAGCCCAGAGAGATGACAGGACGTTGACGTTATGGATTCCCTGTTTGCCAGCAAAAGCAGGATTTTGCTTTTGATGGTGGTAATTGCTTGCTACACTAACTACTGTAATTACAGGAATACGTTGATTTTAGTTACAGTTTCTCAAAAATATTTTCTGAAAACCACAGTTGCTGTAAGAAGTCAATTTGTGCTATAACAAGAGTATATTGTAAAGTCAGGCCTGGCCAAGACTGTGACTGCAACCTATTTCAGGACATCCAGGACAGGTTAGACACTCCCTAGTTGATGTTCACTAGCAACGGCAAGCTGAGAAATGCAATGGAAACTTGGCCACAATGGCAACTTGGAAATTACAGTGTCTAAAAGTTAATAACAGAAGGAGCCTCAGAAGTAGATATTCTCAGCAAACACAGTAAATATAACAAGAGGATTGTACTGTACAAAATGTAACAGGTTAGGAGCTCCCCTGCCAACTTTGTGGCAGTTAGGAGGTGCTTTAGGGTATGCAGAGCCCCCTGCTATTTGTCATTTTGGACAGGGCTCTGGATGGTTGCCTAACCTTTTAAGTATATATTGGGATTCAGGACTGCAGAGACACCTGAGGCTGCCATGAATCATTGCAGGAGAGTGGCCTGAGGAGTTTTACAGGGCACTCTTGACCCGGAAATGGTAAAAACTCAAAAGAAGACCCCAAAGGAGGACTAAAGTGTTCTTCCAGTTGTAGTACAATAGAGAATTGATTTGGGAGAACAGGCAGGAGGAAGAAATGCCAGAAGTTAGGTGTTATTGGAAGAGTGGGTTCTGCTTTGACACATGCAATGTAAGCGGAGTTAGTAAAGTGAAATAATCCATTTATGAATACCCACTTGGCATACTGTAGGTTATCTTGCCCTTCCTTGAGTGTTTTATTTTTGTACAATCAAACCACTCTTTTGTAACATTTCTTTTTTTTTTTTGGTCCATTTTGTGCTTGAAGATTCAAGAGCACAACATTGTGTATTTTTGCCATATTATATCACACAGTTATATATTAAGAAATCAACAATTGGCATTGTTAAATTGGCCCTGTTCTATATGTGTGTTCACCCTGCGATGGACTGGCTCCCTGTTCAGGTGTTGCTCTGTAATAAGCGGCCTGTGGTGCTGCGCTCATTTTAAATAAGTAATCGCACCCCGCAAGAGGTCAGGCTCTAATCGGGTGTGAGCATGCTTCACTCCGAGGACGGCCGGTGGTGCCTGCCTGATATCGAAGACATGTGCGAGTGAGCGCATCAGGCAGGTGCCTCATTAGGAGCATTGATATAAGGGAAGAGAAGAAAGACAGAAAAGGAGTAGAGCTGTGTTAACAGCTTTGGGGTGGTGAGCTAACACCAACCAGTAGGGGGAAAGGCATCACGACCATTGGCCATATGGAGGAGCAAAGGATTGGTGCTCTAGGAGCTGATCATCCCCACTGAATAGTGTAGTGGAGTCCGTGTGATTGAGGCAGCATCCCCTCTAGGGATCTGAGGTACTCCAGAGCAAGCAAAAAGGAAAACGAGAGGACAACCGACCCAGAGCAGGCTGGCTGGCGGCACTTATGGCGGCCAAGATGGGGTCAGGTTGGTGAGGACTGCGGCTACTGAAGTCTCCACCAGCTGAGCGGGCAATGGGTGAGCAGGGAAGGCAAAGAGGGAGTTGTGCTGGGCTTGTCTATGAGTGGAAAGTACATTGACCCAAAGACTGCTGCTTTTTATTCTCACTTTAAATCTTGCTTTTAAACTCAAGGATTTTCACTGTTTTATTGGATTATTTATTTATTAAACATTTTGAACACTGCACTATTTTGGGCACTGTTTTTTGGATTTTTTTTTTAACAAAAGCACTGATACACTTTATGCACCTACCCCTTGATATGTGTGTTGTGTCCTCATCTGCTGGCTCATCCCTCTGGTATGTTATTGGTGGTGGTGGGTTCAAGAGTCTCCAGGGATGCAACCAGTAGTGTGGAGCCGACCAGCACTATCACATACTCCTGCCTTACACCCTTTGATTGCTGAGACAGGATCTAGCTGCCCTGCCCTGGACAAGCGGATTAAGAAGATAGACAGATGGATGGATGGATGAATGGATACAAATAATTCAGTGGAGGACTAAAAATATTTCTGGCATTGTGACAAATTTCACATTTTCAAAGTTTTCTTTATCTTTTGGAGAATGCAGAGTAACATGAACCTTAACGAATTTTAAAAAGAAAATACAAAACACGTGCCCTATGTTTACTTTTTCTGAGCCTGATTTTTTTCACTGTGGGGTCGTAAAGAGGTAGACAGTATCTCAGCAGCGTCATGAATTAAACAGGAACCAATCCAGGAACATGTCCATCACAAGTCAAACTCATGCATCCTCACTTACAATAACCTACCATGCACAAAATAAACAAAAAAGGTATTCAAATATTTTAAATCAATGTAATTAAATTGTTTACTATGGTGGTACAATTTAGATAGATAGATAGATAGATAGATAGATAGATAGATAGATAGATAGATAGATAGATAGATAGATAGATAGATAGATAGATAGATAGATAGATAGATAGATAGATAGATAGATAGATAGATAGATAGATAGATAGATAGATAGATAGAGCTTTATTTATGGTGCTCAGTAATATGTTGATATAGCTGAACCTGAAAGACGCAGACTTACTCTACTGAAGAAACACAACATAACTGAAAACACATCATAAGATTCTGCAAAATCGAATAAAATACAGGAATAGTTAACATAGAGTAAACAATGAAGTAATACATATCATTTTTTTAAACTTGATTTTATTTTATACTACATTTTCAGATATATAATTATCATAACACATTTTCACAATGATTAATTTTCAGAGGAGAGAATGAAAGTAAGCAGATGGTAGCTGAAAATTTAGCACCACTGTATATCACTTTCTGTTTTCTTCAGGCAACTGGTGTTCCTTTTGTGTCTACCCACATTATTGTAAATGTCATTTTATACTGGTTTAATAAAGACATGCCACAATTCCAGTGAAGAAATAGAAAGGATAGAATGATTTGGAAAAACTAATTTATTCCTTGGTTATTGTTTTTTTTTTTGTTCTCATTTTTTCTAAAGCAAAAATAACTGTGCAGTGAGGTTAGCTATACTGTAACTGTATGGAAAAAACAATAAACTTGACAACAGATGAAAAATGTGCTTCAAAATAAGTAACCATTTTCAGATACTGCCCAAAAGAAATGTTGGCTTTTTTCAGTCTTTATAACCACAAACTTTATTGTTTAAAAAGCATAAATGTGCAATTGTATTTTTTCATATACTGTATGATGTGAAAGAACTATTATGTACACATTTAATAGTGACAGAAAGTTCAGAACATGGGTGGATACATGATGAAACTAAATATTTAAATTAGAATAATCATTATTTCTGTCATATATAAATGAGTCATAATTAAATGCTTACTGCAGATTGAAGATTTATGTGAGCTTGTGCCTTCATTTATGCACTCCGTGAATCTGCCAGTTCAGTAAGGGTATTAGTAGAGACTATCCCGGCAATATCAGTGTCATTCTCACATGAAACGTACCAAGTGAATATACGTTATGGAATGTGATGTGAACCACTAAATTAAGAAACACCTAAAAGAAAGTGTTTAAGTCCGTTTAATTGTCAGTCCTCTTTCATCTTCAAGAATTTCTTCAATTCTTTTTCTCTGTGAAACAAAAAAACATCAAAATGATGAATATACAAGCAGAACTTAAGTTTTAATGATAATGATAATAGTCCAATTTACTGTACATCTTTTTTCAGTGAAGAATTAAGCTTTTAAAGATACAGCACCAGAAAATGTAACAATATTAGAACTAATAAGGAAAACATTTTCTAGCTAATTTTGCAATGTATACTGCATAATTATAGTTCTATATTGTCTTAAATATGACCTGGAGGTCCTGAGAATACCTAAACCCGGACGTCACCCTGGGGCCTAGCCTGGAACACCAGGTGGGTTTAAATGTGGCTCCCCTATCAAAGTCTCACTGAGCTTATAGTAGCTTAAGTGGGAAAAGGAAACAAGAAAGTCCAGAGTTTAAAGAAAGGGAATGATGGTGAATGAGAGACATGAGGTGACAACCAAGAGGAGTTTATGATACTTGGGAGGTCTACAACTGGTCCAGCCACCATATCCAAGGCCAAAATGCATGTGAAGGAAAGCCCAGAAGGGTAGCAGGATTATTTCTGTGGAAAAACTATTGATATCTTGAATTTTTCCTGTACTTTACACCATATTGGAATAAAGAAACACTTTTATGAATTTGGATAGATTTTCCATTATCAATTTGATTTTTATTTGAAAATGATAAGGGTCACATACACACACAAATTTTCTCTCTTTCCGTAAAGCAGTTTTTGACTGACAAAAACATTCCTGTCCTTGATCATCCTCCCTATCCGCCCAATTTAGCTCCCTGTGACCTAAAGGGAACACATTTTTCTTCAATGGATGAAGTGAAGACAAAAACGGCAAGCCTGTTGAAGAGCCTCAAGCAAGAAGACTTCCAGCACTGTTTCAATCAATGGAAGATACGTATGGAGCGTTGTAGAGATCAAGAGGGGGAGTAAATAGAAGGTGACAATGTTTAGAATGCTGTAATTCATCAATAAATATTATTTTTTTACCAGTCCGGTTATTTTTGTGTCTCACCTCGTATATATAGTGCTGACTGTCAATCTTGCTAAAATATATAAACATAGCTACAGTTCAAAGAATCTGACACACCCAAAACCTTGACATGAGGACAGAAGTTAATAAAAGCACTGAACAAATGAACAACATATTAAATATTTACAGATTTCAATTAAAATGGCAAGAAGGAAAATAGAATAAAGTTGAGATTCCTGGATATTACAATGTTATGTCTCTGTTAAAAAGACATTCAATTACTCTACAAGTGTCAGACTAGTCATATCTTGAGGTGTTACTGTATAAAAGCTGCACCCTTGCTGAGTTACTAAAGTTAGTGACTGCAATGTGGTGCTGTAGAGATGCACAATGGATGGTTTTCGTTGTTCTTTACTTCTACCTGAAAAACAACTGCTGCAGTTTTACAATGTACAAATTAAACAAAAAGCATTTTGTACCTATCTGTCTATATGTTTGGGAGAAGAAGAAAGAATATAGTTTTTCAGAAGCAGAGACTGCAGCTTCAGTAGTGAAACTAAACAGTTTTCAGAAGTGTTAAGCATCTGTTGAATCTTAGGCAGTGGTTGGACACCATGTATGATTATTACAGGCATCAGAAAGTAAAACAATCTGCCTTGAACTCCCAGTGCATTTTGGGTTTTAGAAGATGGGTAATTATTGATTTAAATGAAGTATGGTATATTTAGAAATGGCTACAAAAGGAATATAATCATATGCTTCCTCCTTGGTCTGATATTTAATATCAATCTTTTTACAAAGTGTCCTTTTGCAGTTTCAAGTTTACTACAAACATTAAAATTCTTTGATAGCCCAGGAGAGCACAATCCAGAAATCATTTTGGTAGCAATATTTTTTTCTTTGTGCTTTTTCTACTTTAACACTCTCTCCATTGTTCAAAAGGTTAATATGATTTGTGTTCTGAATAGATCAGGTGTTTGATATTTCTGGAAGATCGATGCATATAATGTATGTTTAAAACATTATAACAAATTATTATTTGAGTTAAAAAAAATAACATTGCTTTATATTCAACCTTTTAACTTATATGTTCAGTGGACAGATTTATAAAACTTGTGTATGCACAAAGAAGGTCAAAATGTGCATATGCAGCTTTCCACAAAAAAGTCAAGATTTGTGAAAGAAAACTTGATGTGAGAACATATATACACATTTATGACAGCTCTGACCCACCTGAACACAACATTTCGGCTGAAACAGGGAAATGATGACACCCTTGATCAAGAAGGGAAATGTGACAAAACCAGCTAAATGCCATCTCACGCGTATAATAATTCATATCACTGAGCCATTATTAGAATGTGTGTTGATGTGACAGTTTACATATTACAGTTATCAAAAGTAATAATTATAATGCATAGACTGTATTATGTTCCTTTTTAAGAGGGCCAATGCTGCGTATTTGTACTGAAGAACTTTTCTGGTTTTTCATCAGTGTATATACAGTAGGCCACCTGTTGTCACTTCTGGAGGAACTGTTTAACAGGTCAGTCAAACTTCACTCCATCATGATCACTGAACTGGAAGCCAGCGAGGCACTATATCCAGTTTTCATATGGTCTGGGTGTACATACATACATACGTACTTTGCCAGCATAAAAAAACAATCTGCAGCTGTGTCCGGTTCTCCTAATGTAATCAGCGAATCAAGAATGAAGCAGCTTTTGTTAACTGTAAGCAGTTATATTCCATTAATGCACAATCATCTGTGACTTGGCACTGTATGTGGTGGCGGGCTTGTTGGTAAGGTAACTGACTGACTGATTTTAAAATGGCCTGTACTATTCATTTTGACAGCAATCATGTCACATTACATGTGTCAGGTAAAATGTGACTATCCGCTCAGATACTGGGACCTTACTCCCTTCACTGACCCCCAGAACGTAAAGGAGAGGCTTAGTTGCGGACCCAAACTCTCTTGAATGCAGGTTGTTTCCTGGTATAAAAAATAAAGTTATTTACGGCTTCAGACTGAAAACTTGAAAGCATATTTCAAAAGGTTATCCATCACTTTAGTTCAATGTGGCCTTTCACATTAAGAATGATCAAATGACAGGCAGTCAAATATCCATCGATCCATCTGCTGTACTTCCTATACTTACAGTCACTTATCAGATCAGGAGGAGACAGTTTCACAGTTTGATATTTAACACATAATATACAAATTAAGTGGACATTTGGAAATATATAGGCCATGGCCTTTTTCACATTTCGTTGTGTTAAAATAAGGAATCAGTGTACTTAATTGAATTGTTTTGCCAATGAACAACACAAAAAAATCTGAAATGTTTCTAAAGCAAAAATATCATTTTACAGCTACTTTTAAAAGAATTATACTTGCAATAACAACATGTCCTATTCCATAATGATAAGTCTGCTTTCTTTGTCAGAGACAAATTAGCAGTAGTGCAACTAATTATCTTTAAAAGTGAAGTAAAAATGTGTAATAATGGCATTTCACATAAGTTTAGATTAACTACACCCATCTGTAAAAATCTCAGAGTTGGCAAATACTACACCATGATGATAAAGATTTTACTGAAAACCAAATAAATATGTTTATATGTTTATAGGGTCATTATAAGCAACATGCAACCAGTTGCCCGCACTCCACCCAGCGCACCACAGAAACCGTACCTCAAAACATCTGTTTTCCATGCCTTACCTAAACCTTATCTCAGGTAGGATAGCCTACAACAGTTTTATAAGAATAAACCTAATTATCAATTTATTCTCTCAAGAAGGATACAAAATGTATTTCTGTGTCACAAAAGTTTATTAAAAGTCTTCAGCACAAAAGAGGGCTATAATACAATACCCATAGAATTGTAAATCCTCAAAAAAACAGAAAAGAACATAAATGAAAGGAGAAAATACAACTGAACTGTCCATCTGTCTATAATCGGGTACAGAAGAAGAAGGGCACGTGTCTATTAGGCCACCACAAACCACTGTGGAAATAGCTTACCAGAACAGAAATGGGTGAAAATGAACAAATGTTCCACAGTAAAGTGTGAAAACAAAAGCAACTGTTGAAATAATGACATCATATCTGATCTACACTTATAGACTAATGAAATATGAATGAAAATGGTTTTCAAAGCAAAGCTCAGTGCTAAGTTTGGAGAATGCATATCACCTCTCATCAGACTAAGAATACTATTCATTCTGTGAAGCAAGGAGGAGGTACCATCTTGCTATAAAGATTCCTTTTCATAACATTACCAATTTAAGGAAATGAAGCAACATACAAATAATTTCTGAAGGAAAATCTTCTGTAGTCTGCAGCCGGCCTGGGACGTCTTATGTTAAGATTTATCTTACAGTTGGACAACTATCCACATATGTAGCCAAAGGGTAGTTGTATTACTTTACATGAAAGTAAATGTTCTAAAGAGGTCAAGTGTAAGCCTAGATCACAATCCAGTCGAGATTAAACAACAGGATCTCAAAATGTCAGTCCCATCACTGTGAGGGCCTGGGCAGTTTTACTAAGAAGAATGGATAAAGTTAAAGTGTTCTGTAAAAGAAAGTATTCCAAAACACCTATAGAATATATTGGATCTGTCAAGTATTTGCTTTCATTTTAACATTTATATTCTTTCAAATTGATAAATAGCAAAAAAAATCTCACTAATGTAAAAATATCTGGAGTGCACACCAATAATAATAAAAATATCAATTGTTTTGACCTCCTTCCCATGATTCATCAGGTTTGAAATACAAGTGTATAAAGTACAGATGGCATAATGATCCACAAAACATCCAAACGTTTTATTTTGTCCTTCACACCTTATTAGTTTAGAGTTCTGTTCTCTGCTGGAATCTATACTATTGTATAAATGAACAAATAAAAGCATTTTGTGACTCATCTAGTTAGAACCAACTTAACGCATACTATAAAAAAGAAAAAATCACCAATGAAACAATAGTAATGCAATGAATTGATTTATAATATAAATAGTATCATGTGAGGATATAGTGAGCAACAAAATGAGTAAAAATGTAATCAAGTTTTGAAGTTAGTTTTGTAAAACTTAAAATGCTATATTATCTGAAAATATATTGATGAATCTAAATATGGGAAGACAGTTGTTTGTACCCTGTGTACTTTTCATTAACTGCCTGTGGTGCCTTTTCCTTTAGCATTAAGTTTAAATCTATAATAAGAAATTGTACTTAGGACAATCAACATCTGCTGGTATAAGTCATTATGAACCTAAACATTTTAATTTAAAGTATTTAAAAAGTAATTCTTATGCATGCTTGCACAGCCTGATGTTTATTTTCTTATAGAGATACACTTTATTTCTTCTACAGCTATAAAATGGAAGATTTCTTTTAATAATAAAGGTGACTACTATGTTAACACGAATGCAACATGCAGGACTTTCAAACTTTTGTTGTAATCAAGACAATACTTTCAGAAGTCGGTCTTGACAGTATTGCAAGGCTGACTCATAGTTCATTGTGCAAAGTGTAACACTCAAGGCAACCTGTCATCATGATTCTTATCATTTCAGTAGCCGAACGTATCCTCAGGAAGTTGTTTCTGTTTGACTTCCTGCAGCAAGCTTTTAACCAGCTACAGAAACGCGTGTTGGAAAAGATATTTTAAGATAGTCTGACTTGAAATGATGACACATTATACACAAGATTGAGATTTTGATATACTTACAGAGTAACTAAATTTTGTAAGGTTTTACACGTGCTGTTAACTGTTATCATTGCCCTTTAGCTTGTTCTGAGCAGCGTGTGTACAAGCATTAATGGCTTGGGTATCTATTACTATAAGCACATTTTGTTTTTTAATTTACAGGCAATTGATAGAAAATAGATCCAAATGCTGTAGCTCTTGTTACTTATTCACAGCTCTTAGATTCTGAGTCTGAATCTAGGCTGCTTTAATTTCTGAGTATAGTATACACATTTTCCATAATCTGGTGACAATAAAAAATAAACAGTTCATCAGTTGGTGGTAAAGTAAGTAAACAATAAGAATTATTAAGCAACAGCAACTAATGTTCTTTATTAAGTGAGGGAGGTTAGTGTGGAGACCAAGTCACTACCCATCAGCCTACTTTAATTTAAAAAATATCAATTATTTAAAACCAGGCAAAACATCATATTGCACTTTTAATTGCTCCCCTTCCTATAGTTATCATTTTTTTCTTTAAAGAAGTCAGTCTTTACCACATTATCTTTTTTTCCTTTTGTTTATCAGTTTTCACATATTTAGATTCCTGTTTAACAGTATTTGTTTTGATCTAGATGAATTACAGAAATATACTGTAGATGTTGAAACAGTTAAGATAATGCCACCTGCCACTTTTCCATTGTCAAAGAAAGCCAGTGAGGACTCGTAAAGCATTACCTAGATTCATTTTCTAACATGCAGTTTTGCTGGTTTTGTACTTCAGAAACTTTTAACAAATATTGCTGTTATCAGATTTCTGATCCTCTAATTAATTCAAGACAGTACCCACAAGAAACTAAGGTTGTCAGTTGATTTGCTGATGTAGCATTTCTCCATTAAAGCAAGGCACTGAAACCATTTACTATCAGTTCACTTTTTCATTTGTGATGCATTGTGCTTCCTGGACTCTTGCTTCCTTATTGCTGATAAGCCCCATTTGAAAGTTTGAAATTAAACCAACATTGTCGATCTTCTTGGTGCATGTCCTCTATTCAGAGTAACATTTATTTACTTGAAATAGTTTTTGCAGCATAGAATAAAAGTCTAAATATTTTGCTGTTGTGCACTTCATACTAATTCATCTGTCTTGTATGTCACAAACATCAAGCCTGGTTGTGTTGTCAAATGAATATATTTTGTCTCTGCTGGTTATGCTCATTTTTATTTCTCTCTATTATAAAAAAAAAAATCTTGGAAGGAGACAAGACGTGATTTTCTCAGAGAGACACTTTCATGTCCCGCGTGATGAGACTTTGTGCCAAGAGATTTAACCCCGCCCGGGGCCGGAAATAAAAGACAAAAAGTAGATGGCAAAGTTGAGCTTTGGAAAGAATTCAAAAACATTGGCAGAGCAGGTTAGAGATAATGGAAATACAAAAATCCGTAAGTCTCAAAAAAATGATAGTAAAGATCGCATTAGCGCAACAAATGGAAATTATTACTCTGTAAAATAACGGAACAGCGAAAAGAGATTGAATATATTGTTTGGATTGAAACTTTAAGTTGGAGACTTGTAGATCATCTAATTCGTGTTGCCATCAGGGAAAAGTAGTGTTTCTTTCCAATGAAGAGGCCTATCCATGAGAATTAAAAGATTTGTTGTTTGGTGAAAGTGAAATCCCGTGAGAGAAAATTTCAAGCCCCGCAAGACAAGAGCTTATGCGAAGAGATTTGGAAAAGTCCTGCCCACATAACTACACACACGGTTTAATCATTTCTCATTTGTGTAAATGATATTGTCAGACACATTTCTTGTAGGGAGAAAGAAACAATATTCACTCACGGGCAGCTATACGTTGTGTTGTCACAATGTAATTCCAAACACGGAATCAAAATTAAATGCAATATTGACAAAAAGGTAAAAGCGAAAATAGATTGAAAATATGGACATACAGTAGGTGATATGACAGAAGTATGTAGATATTGTTTGGCTTTAAAGTTTTAAGTCAGAGACTTGTAGATCGTCTAATTCATGTTGCCATCAGGGAAAAGTAGTGTTTCTTCCCAATGAAGAGGCCTATCCTTAAGAATTAAAAGTTTTGTTGTTTGGTGAAAGTGAAATCCACATATGTGTGCAGCAGAGATGCAAAGTTGCTGGCACGTAGCGAAGGAGGGGGTGAAGCCCCCTAGACATTTAAAACAATGTGTCAGGACCACCAATTAGCTCCAAGATATTTTGATATAGTGTTACTAAGCAGGGTGGGGTGCAAAATTTTCTGACAGACCCTAAGATTTGCCTGAACAGACTTGTTTCATTCTCCTCATCCTATGAAATCAGCATGAGTACCTGCATACGTAAACTAGCTACTAAATAATTGCAAAGACACAAGAGTATTGACAGAAATTAGTAAAGCAAAAAATGGCCACTGTGATATTATATTCTGATTTAATCAACTACACTTCACCATGACATCTTATCACACCCACATGATGTACAGTAACTAGGTCACAGTCACCCTGAACAATGTAAAATTATCAGCTAGCTAAAACAATATGACAAATCAAAGAAATCAGAAATGAAACGCAAAAAAAAAAAAAAAAACAGCACATTGCTTGACACATCTGGCAAGAAGCTTGTCCATGAACAATTACTTTTCTTGATGGCTTAGGTTCAGTTGAGAGAAACAGTTACATACTGTACCTTAAGCAAATTCACTAGCATACCAAATAAAATAAATATCATGATATTTAGAGTATTTGCATGGAAGCCTACTCTTGCCACTAAATTTACTGCAGTATTTCGCAACAAATTTGCCAGCCACAATCAGTTGTCTTTAGTACTCCAGTAGTCTAGTGACAGCCACAGGTTAAGCATGCATTTAGCATGTAACCAAGGGACAAGAATTGAACAGACATTGTAGACATATACAGTACATTTAATCCTGTGCTGAGGGGTAAATTTAAACCACCCAGTTTATGGTCAAAGGAACCCAGTGAGTATCGCAACAGCACTGGGTGTAAGGCAAGAAGCAAATGTAGTGAATGGTATGCCGGTTCTTTGCATGGCTGAATCACAAAGCCAATCAAAAACAAGTATATTATTTGCAACCCAGTAGCAGAAACATGTAAATGAGGTATGAGCTGAGTGTTAATACAATTGTTTGCTATAAATATTTTGAAACAGTCGATCTAGTGATGCAGTAGACAGTGTTCTTACCGCAAATCTTTGGAGGCTTAGGTTGGGGATGGAAAAAGACAATATAATGTATTTTGATAATTGTGAAGTATTAATGATACATTTCTAGTATTCAGTATAAAAACAGGTAAGCAAACAAAGTTAGGCACACTCACTGATACCAATTAATTCATAATTGCATTAGGGGAATGCAAAAATCCCATGCAGACCCTGGTGTTGTGAGGCAGGAATGACAGCTCTGCCTATGTTGAAACATCTGTAGTAAACTTACTAAACTTTAATGTAATTAAAACCAAATGTATACCTATAACTTTTCTTCATTCCTTGACACTTGATTGCACCCTATGTGTGTGCCATAATCTTTTTGTGAATAGCATGATGTTACTGGCAGCAGCAGGCAATATCTTTGTAATATAATGCTATAAACAAGTTTTTTAATGGGAATAAGCTTCCGTATATCTGAGAATGCTCGTGCACAAATTTTTTTTTTTTTTTTTTTGTTCATTTTGTTTTTGGAGCATCTTTGCACCTATTGTTAACTGTTTCCTTTTGCCTGTTTATGTTATGGCACTCTTTTCATTATGTGGGCATTATAAACATACAAGTGCATGGACGTAAAAGTTTATGATTGCATAGGCACCATTTTATATATGAGACATGCACAGGAGATTTTGTATGTTAGATGTTTGTGTGAACAAAGTAGGACTGTACCAACGTTCTTGGAAAAAGACTAGCTAAAGAACAAACAAGGACAGTAAATATTCATAACATGATTGTAATTATTTCTAACTTTTATTTCTGGCAGTGTTATTAATATCTTATTTTTATCCTTACTTTTTTCACGTGTATGCATCACCATTTTCTTTAATCAGCAGCACCATTTTGTGTTTTGACTTTCATGGGTGCTGTCATATTGTTTAAAGCACAGAAACCTGTCATGCAAGTCACTTGACAAGCTTTAGGCTCCCACTGCAAATCACACCATTGCCCAGACCTTACGTAACACATACTAAATCGAGTCCCAAAAACACATAATTTTAGTGTACGTTTGTGGTCACAACATTAGATATAACTCTTACTTTTAAATTTTATTTAAAGTTTTGATTCAAATATTCAGTTTTCTTGCCTTTTGACTACCTTTTTGTTTGATACTGTTTGTAGTCATTGTTTCCACATCAGTTTATTTTACTTCTTTTAAGAAAACTGCTACAGGAAAGAATTAAAGACAAACCTAGGGCTACTAGGAGAGAAAACGTGAAATTAAGTGTTTATAATGAAATGCAGTCTAGTAAAGCAAAACATTTTTTGAACTTGCCAGATTCTGTCAAGATAAGTAAAATTTTAGAGATGAGTACTTAGAATTTGAAGAGCATTGTTTAGGCTGAAAGCCCCTAATCAAAGAAAAAAAATTACAGTATCCTTGGGCTTTTCAACTTGATATATTTCTTGTCAATTATTATTTACAATATACTGTAAATACTTACTCAAAAGACAAAAACATTCTTTATGGGTAAGCCAAAACTGAAATATATTCTGCTTATTTGTGCTATTGTGAACCCATCAATGAAAATATCTATCACTGCCACTGATTGTTATTATTTGTCACTCAAAGCCATCAACTGAGACCATAATTTTCCGCATTGCTTATTATATGCAAACATCTTTTATGGTATGGCATGGCTGCAGTCAACTTACTTACATTTTGAGTTTCTAAGTAAGCTCTCTAAAAAAGTTAATTAAAGGGGCTTTTCTAATAAGAAAACAATGCTGCACAAAGTGAAAAAAGTGCTGCTGTCACATTCAGCTAGCTTAAACTTCAAGAATTTTCAGTTGACCATTATTTAAGAAAACTGTGAATCAGAATAAGGGCCAGTTTATACTTCATGCTCTGAATGCATACGAGCATGCATCATGGCTGCCACACATTCCCATTGTTCATTTGACACGTTCTCTGAGCACATCCCCAGAAATGAACACAACGCATGCGCGAGTTGCAGTACCAGCAAAAAGTTTTTAGGGTGCAGTGTGATAAAGTCAGAACATGACATCAGAGTCTCTGTTTACTATCTACATGTGACAAAAAGTGGCTATGCAGATCCTACGGGATCGAAGTGTGCGCGTCGATGTTTGACGAATGGTTTGATGCGGTGAAGCAAAATGCCGACATACAAATGCATCTGTGGTGCTTTTATATTCAAGCGTTGCATATTCCCCAATGTAATGACACAATACATTTTAAAAGGCTCACATACCATCTACTGTGCCGTCTTTTTTTTTTTTTTTGCAACTTCACAACATCATCAGAATGTACAGCAGCATGTTTGAGCCACCGAGAAAAAAATTAAGGACACAGTGAAAAGGTCTATTTTATGATTAAAGTGGACATTTTGGCTTTAATCTCAAAATGTCCACTTTAACCTTGTAGTTTATTTTATCATTAATGGAGACCATGGGGTGGCATGATGGCGCAGTGGGTAGCGCTGCTGCCTCGCAGTTAGGAGACCCAGGTTCGCTTCCCGGGTCTTCCCTGCGTGGAGTTTGCATGTTCTCCCCATGTTTGCATGGGTTTCCTCCGGGTGCTCCAGTTTCTTCCCACAGTCCAAAGACATGCAGGTTAGGTGCATTGGCGATCCTAAATTGTCCCTAGTGTGTGCTTGGTGTGTGGGTGTGTGTGTGTGTCCTGCGGTGGGTTGGCACCCTGCTCAGGGTTTGTTTCCTGCTTTGCTCCCTGTGTTGGCTGGGATTGGCTCCAGCAGACCCCCGTGACCCTGTAGTTAGGATATACAGTAGCAGGTTGGATAATGGATGGATGGAGACCGTCATAAATGTCATCTTAAAACCGACACAGTTGTTAATCACTACGTGCTTCTGGGGCTTCCTCCTGAACTGACGGCAGCGGCAAGCAGCAATAGATTGTCACAAAGAACACATTACATTTATGATATTCCAGCTCTCTGCACATTTAGAATCCTTAGATTTATACTTGATATCACTTTTGTGATGAAATGCATTAAAGAATGTATGTTACATTTTACAGATAAGTCCATCCATCCATCCATTTGCCAACCCGCTGAATCTGAACACAGGGTCACGGAGGTCTGCTGGAGCCAATCCCAGCCAACACAGGGCACAAGGCAGGAACAAATCCGCCAACCCACCGCAGGACACACACCCACATACCAAGCACAAACAAGGGACAATTTAGAATCGCCAATCCACCTAACCTGCATGTCTTTGGACTGTAGGTGGAAACTGGAGATACGGGGAGAACATGCAAACTCCACACAAGGAGGACCCAGGAAGTGAACTCAGGTCTCCTTACTGTGAGGCAGCAGTGCTACCACTGTGCCACCATGCCGCCCATTACAGATAAGTCGTTAACTTCATTTAAATAATGAATAATGATAATAATTACACATGTTGTGGCGGCACGGTCTGTCTCGCAGGGAGTCACTTCCCTTGTATTCCCTGCCTGGAGTTTGCATGTTTTACTGGTGGGTTTCCACAGTGTACTCCAGTTTCCTTCCAAAGATGTGAAGGTTTGGGGATTTGGTGACGCTAAAATGACACTAGTGTATGTGTGTGCTTGTATTCACCTTGCGATGAGCTGATACCCCATCCAGGGATTTTGTTTCTGCCTCGTGCCCGATGCTTGCTGGAATGGGTGCATCCCTGGATTGATGGATGTAATCATTAAACATCCTTTTCAGAGATATTGTGGCAAGGTGTCCTCAAAATTTAATGGATGTTTCAGGCAATACACAACACAGCAAAGCCAAATGTTTTATCACCATGATGATATCTCGCACT
The DNA here is from genome assembly GCF_900747795.2 of Erpetoichthys calabaricus. Lineage (NCBI taxonomy): Eukaryota > Metazoa > Chordata > Cladistia > Polypteriformes > Polypteridae > Erpetoichthys > Erpetoichthys calabaricus. The sequence goes on along the minus strand of NC_041403.2, from coordinate 97,483,869 downwards.
GCCACCTGGTGGATTCTTCCAGATTTACGTAAAGTACACATGCAAGTATAAACAGTACGCTTGTGTAGCAGTAGAGTCCACTGGAGCATGCGTCGCATGAAATATAAACCTAGCCTAAACCATGAACACCTTTTTGGTTTAACAGTTAAGTGTAAAATTCACCAAACACACGTTTGCATCAAAAGATACATACATTCAAAAACTCTATATCCTTAATCTTGTGACATATTTTAAATAGCTGATGAAGAAAGAAACTGCTTAGCAGACAAAACTGAAATGTGTGCCTTTGAGGGGCAGATTCTTTGTGGAACTTTAGTTTTATTACTCCTACAAAGCTGCACTGGCAAATGATATGTTAATTAACAACTGCAAACTGGAGCATAGTGTGGATGTGTGCATTGTTATCTTCTGAGATGAACTGACACCCCATCGTGGTTTTGTTTCTACTGTGCAATCAGGGCTGGTGGGACAGCCTTCTATACTGAGTAACCGTAAAAACTTGTGGACTGTTGGACTTTAAATGAAGCTGAAAGCTCTTTGTATTTTTCTGACAATGTTGGCAAAAACAAAAAATAAATGTATACAGGGGGCTCAGTTACTTAATGCTGCTTCCTCACAACCCCAAAATACTGGGTTGAAATCCTGGACAGGCCACTTTTTGTGTGAAGTTTGTACGTTCATAGTTTTAAAAAATGAACAGGTATGGGTGTCTAATATATTTAATTTTACCCCTTATAAGGGTGTGTTTGTGTAGGTGTGTCTTGTGGTAGGCTGATCATTTAGTTAAACAAAATTCTTTCTGATTTACCAATATGTTTGTTTTATTCAAACACTGAATCTCAGATTTTGAATGTATGAATGCCTCTTTCACAGTGTGTATTTTGAAACAGAAACTATTTATGTATGCCTTATTAGTACTCAATATTTATCTTGCTTCTGAGTTAGATTTAGATACCTCAAGGTTACCATATCAGTACAGACTCACCTCTAGTGTATCCAGGGTGTCTCCAGGGCTAGAGGTGTCAATTTTGCGGGGAAGTAATAATTCTAATCGAAGAGCCCTTTGTGCTGTTGGTTGACATGATATAAAATGATTGACTTCTTCTACCTAGAAATGAAAGAATGCAAAATCAGGTTTGTATTTGGTATTCTTACTCAAATTATCCAACCAATCACTGACTATGTAATTGTGTGTGTACATATATTTTGTATGTTTTAATATATTTTAGGAATATACTGTGTACTGGGGAGATATGCAGGACACATATAAAATGCCACAGCTTGTCAGGGTTTGAAACTAATGACCAGAAAGTTATTTGTGGTATAGGTAGGTATTAGTATTATGTTTCAGTTAGCATCTTTTACCTGGCTCAGTGATGCCCGTTGTTATTTATTATTTTTGTTCTTTTTCACATTAAAGAAATTAATTCTGTTTTTGATTTTGTCTTTTCTATAATTTTGTAATATAGTAATTTGTATTGATAGTTGCTTAATTATTGCATACCTTTGCATTGTTAACATTCTATGTATTAGTTTTATGTGTTAACAGGACAGCCCCAGCTGTATAAAAAGAAAAACTGCAATTCTCACTGCAGTTTCTGCATTATATTTTTTTTCTTTATTTCTGTTCTTGTGATTTTTTTGCTTTCTTGGATTTACTGGCATCAACCCCTGCTTCTTCTTTAAAGTACTGTCTTCTGTTTTGCAATTCTTGCCTTTGTTTGCTTTAAAATCTTTAGATATAAAATTGTTAATTTAATTATATAATGTAATATAATTATATAAAAAACTTTAACCCAGCCACAGGGGATGTACAAACCAGTGTATTTCTTTGTGCCAGTCACAAGTCCGGATAAATAGGGAAGGTTATGTCAGGAAGGGCATCTGGTCTAAAATTTTGCCAGATCAATATGCAAGCAACAATACCTGATCGGTCAAGGCCTGGGTTAACAACAGCTACCACCAGTACTGTTAGCCAACAGGGCGCTGGCAGAAATTGGGCTACTGTTGGCCAAAGAAGGAGAAGAAGAGGAGGAGGAAGGTGTTTCCGCATGACAGAGGGAGAAAAGGAAAGTAAAGAGAGTGGAAGTGAGGGTAGGAACTTTGAATGTTAGCAGTATGACTGGTAAGGGAAGAGAGTTAGCAGATATGATGGAGACTTGAAGGAAGGTTGATATATTGTGTGCGCAAAAGACCAGATGGAAAGGAAGTAAGGCCAGATGTATTGGAAACAGGCTCAAATTGTTCTATATGGTGTGGATGGGAGGAGAAATAGGGTAGGGTAGGGTTATCCTGTAGGAACAGAATGTCAAAAGCGTTTTGAAGATGAAAAGTTTGTCGGACTAAGTGATGATTATGAAGCTGGAAATTGAAGGTATGATGATAAATGTTGTTAATGCATATGCCCCGCAAGTTAAATGTGCAATGGATGAGAAAGAAGATTTCTGGAGTGAGTTGGATGAAGTGATGGACAGTACCCAAGGGAGAAAGAGTGGTGATTGGAGTAGGTTTCAACAGACATGTTGGTGAAGGGAACAGAGAACATGAGGAGGTGATGGGTAGGTATGGTGTCAAGGAGAGGAATGGAGAAGGTCAGATGGTAGTAGATTTGGCGAAAAGGATGGACATGGCTGTGGTTGGAATAAGCTTTTCTTCTCTGAAGGGTGACCAGTCAGGGAAAGAGACATTGTAATTAGCAGGATCCAAGCATGGAAGGGCTATGCAATAAACATCCTCAAGCATCTAGAAAGTTTAACCCTGTTAAAAGTTGTGATTAGAAACAAAGTGATAATGCATCACAAATATCTGGAACTCCAGGTGGATTCTTCTTAGCATGCTTCTGTTTTTCAGAACATCAAGAATATCTGAGTGTTAATTTAACAATGAAGACATTATTTTTTTTTTTCAGAACCATGGCTATCTGAGTTAAGTGCTCTCTATTCTTCCCTATCTGAAGACCTATTGATAAGTTTCCTGTGCTGGTGTGAGTAAGTTGCTCCCTGTTTTCCTATGCTCTGTTTTGTGTTTGAAATAAAGTATGAAATTGCAAGCATACAAAAGGGAACCTGTTCCTTTCCTGAAATGTGTTGAGCACTACAGAACCAAGTGTTATGATTTTTTCCACTTTTTTCTTTGCTATAAAAATTATTTAAAGTTGCTACAATTTTTTTATAGGCATCTGTTTTCTTATATGACCATTTTTGTTGGTGCCATAAGTTGTGCAATACTATTTAGGACAGTGTCGTTCTGTCCTCTTTGTTGAAATTTCTCGATTCAGGGATTGAGGGATTTTCTGGCAATTGAACTTAGTCAAAGGTTTCCTAAAAGCTATTTTGTTTAGTGTTTTGAGTTTTAATTTCCTGTTTACCATTTAAGATGATCTCTTTTCCCCATGTTACTTTGCTGCCTGAAACTGGCAGTACAAGTGTAGTGGCAATTTGCAATGTACTGTACATCATACCTAAAGAGTGATATTTTTTGGTGTTTCAAGATAAAACTAATTATCTAATACTATATATATTTTATCAATAATTGCAAATTACACACACTTCACTATTTAACTGGTCTTAAGTATTAAAAATGTCCATGTACATAACAGAAAATATTGGAAAATTTGTTATGTTCATGAAATAGTCTACCACCACTCAGAGACAGGGTTACTTACTCTGAAACTTTGATACTTTAGTCTCATCAAACGAATCCTATTCCTTGCTTCAGCTGCCTTGAGTTGGCCGATCAGATTTTCATGTTTTCTGTATTCTTCATCCCTTTGGGGAATGGTGGTCTTCAAAGTATTCTTATTCTCTTTGGACCATTGTTGCAATCGCTGCTGGGAACATACAATTGCACTCCTAATTTCTTTACTGGGTTCTTTGTATGCCAGATATCGGGCTTTCTCTTGAGGATTCATCTTTCTTAGCTCTGCAGGAGACTTAGAATTACTTTTCATTATGTATTTTTCTTTTTGCATTTGTGATTCCTTATCAGCCATCTATGAAACCTGCCCAAACAGAGTCTGTACAAAACAATCATAAATTAATTTGCCTAATAGTTTACTGTAGAAAAAATATTTTTTATATATGTGTATATACAGTATGTAAATGGCATACATCAATAAGTAATCATATTTTCATAAAAACAAAACTATATTTTTACATTTTATAAATGTAAAGCAAAGTAAAAAATGTTAACTAAAAATGAATAAGTACAGTGCATCCGGAAAGTATTCACAGCGCATCACTTTTTCCACATTTTGTTATGTTACAGCCTTATTCCAAAATTGATTAAATTTATTTTTTTCCTCAGAATTCTACGCACAACACCCCATAATTACAATGTGAAAAAAGTTTACTTGAGGTTTTTGCAGATTTATTAAAAATAAAAAAAATCGAGAAAGCACATGTACATATATATATATTACAGTGGTCCACAAACCAATGCAAAGACCTGATTGTGAAACATTTAAAGCTTATTCCACTCTGAAAATTTTATTTGTATTGTTACTATATACATACCCTTGCACAGAGTTCTTAAATTGTTATGTGATAGTATTAAGTGAAAATTTATAGAACATTCTAGTATTACGGAGTTTGAAGAAAATTCTAGTAAGTAGTTTTTATTTTATTTCTGGTTTATTCATGGCCTACACAGAAATTTACGTATAGAAGTGTCCGGTAACAACCATCGCCTATGCAAAGTGTTGAAAACTTCCTAACCAATAAGCCGTTACACATAACGGTTATAACAATAACAGTGTGTTATTTTCATATAGGAGTTGTTGAATTAATATGGCTTCATCTAGTTTAAGATCTGGCCCAGAGAACTGGTTGCTTGGAAAGCCAGTCTCTCATTTATCCACAGAAAGGATCCACGTAGACTTGACCTGTTGATGCTAGTCCCGGCATTTATGTATTGTTAATATTTTTTTTTAAGTCTCAGATTAGAATGGCTGCACATATATTCAGATTTTTCACATATTATGCTTTGTTTGCCAGTTTTCTTTCTGTCAGACAGTGGAATGAAGCACAATTTGCAATCCTAGCTCCTCTCAATGACATAAAATTTTTATTAGTTCTTAACACTTACCCAAACTTGTAGTTGCCAGTCATGCATATGCAGCACTTTCAACCATTTTTTTGTCTAAAAATTTGACAGGCTTAGCCCTTTTTGATGACTCAACAGAAACAAAGGCAAAGACGCAAAGCCTGCAGCGGCCGCCATTAACAGACATTAATTAACATTTCTTGATGTCTTAAGGTGACAGATAATCTGAAAATCTGAGGTTGGAGGATCTAGTAATAGAAAGAACAACATCACTTTTTGATATCCTTATTGGAAAAGGCAAAGAAAGTGCTCAGAACAGTGGACTGATGATTCAATCTTCAATGAATTTTGTGAACTGTCGGCAGGCATGATGGTAGTGAACACGCACCTGAATAAGTCTCATCGAAAAATACAAGGTCATACTGATAGAGGACAAGGAACAAAAACAGTTTATTCTCCAAATAGATGAAAACAATTGCAAGAATTTTTTAACTAAAGGCAGTAGACCTATTAGCTGCCTCCAGAGTCCCACAGGACAAAAGGGACCGGTAGGACTCCTTCTTCAGCTTGACAGCATCCCTCACCGCCGGTGTCCACCAACGGGTTCGGGGATTGCTGTCATGACAGGCACCGACCACCTTACGGCCACAGCTCCAGTCTGCTGCCTCAACAATAGAGGAGTTGTAGCTACTTCTGACAGGGGGTTCTGCCAGACGTTCCCAGCAGACCCTCACAACACGTTTGGGCCTACCAGGCCTGACTGGCATCCTCCACCACCATCGAAGCCAACTCACCACCAGGTGGTGATCAGTTGACAGCTCCGCCCTTCTCTTCACCCGAGACATCCAAGACATGTGGCCGCAAGTCCGACGACACGACCACAAAGTCGATCATCGAACTAAGGCCTAGGGTGTCCTGGTGCCAAGTGCTATGCTTGAACATGGTGTTTGTTATGGACAATCCATGACGAGCACAGAAGTCCAATAACAAAACACCACTCGGGTTCAGATCAGGGGGGCCATTCCTCCCAATCATGCCCTTCCAGGTCTCACTGTCATTGCCCACGTGAGCATTGAAGTCTCCCAGCAGTACGAGGGAGTCCCCAGAAGGTATGCCCTCTAGCACCCCCTCCAGGGACTCCAAAAAGGGTGGGTACTCCGAGCTGCTGTTCGGTGCATACGCACAAACAACAGTTAGGACCCATCCCCCCACCCGAAGGCGGAGGGAGGCTACCCTCTCATCCACCGGGGTAAACCCCAATGTACAGGCTCCAAGTTGGGGGGCAATAAGTATGCCCACACCCGCTCTGCACCTCTCACCGGGGGCAACTCTAGAGTGGTACAGAGTCCAGCCCCTCTCAAGGAGATTGGTTCCAGAGTCCAAGCTGTGCGTCGAGGTGAGCCCGACTATATCTAGCCGGAACCTCTCAACCTCGCACACAAGCTCAGGTTCCTTCCCCTTCAGATAGGTGACATTCCACGTCCCAAGAGCCAGCTTCTGTAGCCGAGGATCGGACCGCCAAGGTCCCGCCTTCGGCCACCACCCAACTCACACTGCACCCGACCTCCTTGGCCCCTCCCATAGGTGGTGAGCCCATGGGAAGGGGGACCCACGTTGCCTCCGGGCTGTGCCCGGCTGAGCCCCATGGGTGCAAGCCCTGCCACCAGGCGCTCGCCATCAAGCCCCACCTCCAGGCCTGGCTCCAGAGGGGGGCCCCGGTGACCCGCGTCCGGGCAAGGGAAAACGGCGTCCAAATTTTGGCCGGGGAGAGGGAAGTCTGGGTATCTCTGCTCAAGCTGCTGCCCCCGCAACCCGACCTCAGATAAGCGGAAGAGGATGGATGGATGGATGGATGGATGGATAGACCTATTATTGTAGACCTATGTGCGGAACAGTTGTCTGCTGTTCGGTTTACGATGACATAAAAACTAGCAAGTGGAGTGACCTGTACATGTTTAAATGAAATTTTGTGTGTTTGTTATATGTATGATAAAAGAATACAACTAAGATTATAGAGAACTTGAATCTGTTTTTTTTTTTTTTTGGACCACCCTAATACATACTGTGCATATATATACCCTGAGTCAGTCAATAGCACAAGAGTAGGGTGTAGTTATCGAATATGCCAGTAGGTGTCATAAACGTACATGTCCGTGGCATCGTGCTGAGTTGATCGAATACATATTTCTGCTCTTTAGTCTACAATTGCAGAGGTGACTTTGACGCTTTTTGTTTTCCTCCAAGCCATCAATGGGCATATTTTCAAGAGACAGTGATGATCACATTTTTCAACACTGATGAACTTAATGAATGTTAAATCAGTGACGTTACACTGAAGTGCTGAGGTTTCAACAGTAAAACATCAGAAAAAAATGTATGGAGAAGTGGTTCAGGCAAAACTGTATTTTGCACCATGACAGCTCACCTGTAATACTCAGCATTGTCAAAGAGTTTTTCATCAAAACAATATGGTTGTTGCTTCACACCCCTTACAATTATCAGATCTTGCTCTTTGTGACTTGTTTTTGTTTCTGAAATTAAAATTGTGAAATATGGGTGTGGAAGGAATATGGAGAAAATACTGGACTATAGACATTATAACAAAAGACGAGTAAAAGAAATTATTCCTGGAAAGGGAAAAGCACTAGGACAAGTGTATGTTAGGTTAAAATGAGTCTTCTGAATGTTACTAAAAAGGAATTTCTAATCTTTTTATAATAAAGGTTTTTTTTAACAATTCTCAGAATATTAGTGACACCTATTGTGTACATACCTGTACAGTGCTATATACACTCACCAGTCACTTTATTAGGTATATCTATTCAACTGCTTGTTAATGCAAATATCTAATCAGCCAAGCAAATGGCAGCAATTCAATTAATTTAGGCAGGTGGACAATGTCAAGATGACCTGCTGATGATCAATCTTAGCATCAGAATGGGGAAGAAAGGTGATTTAAGTGACTTTGAATGTAGTATGGTTCTTGGTGCCAGACGAACTGGTCTGAGTATGTCATAAACTCTGATCTACTGAGATTTTCGTGCAAAACTATCTCTAGGATTTATAGAGCATGGTCCAAAAAAAGAAACATACCCAGATCTCATTCCAATAGAGCAGCTTTGGAATGTGGTGGAACAGAATATTCTCATCACGGATCTGCAGCTGACATATCTGCAGCAACTGCAAAATGGTATCATATCAGTATGAACCAAAATCCCAGAGGAATGTTTCTAGCACCTTGTTGAATCTATGCATGAAGAATTATTGCAATTCTGAAAGCAAAAGGGTTCAACCCAGTACTAGTACCCAGTACTATAAATATATATATACATACTATATATATATTGTGGTGGATTGCCGGCTTCCTATTCTGGCCCTCACCCCCAGGCCGCCAGGAGGAGCTCTCCCAAAAGCATGGACGTGCCCCGAGTTCCAGCAGGGCCTCATGGACTATATAGTTTTTATGCACAGCCCTGCTGGATACCTTGGGGACCACTGGGAGTCACTGTCGGGAAGCCCGTGGACTCGTATGTGCCCTATAACCTGGAAGTATGTCCTACTCACGTGAGCAGGAGAGATGATGTGCTTCCAGGTTGAAGATAAGGACTGTTTACCCTGACCCGGAAGGAATAAGGAATTGTGGACTGTTGGGCAGGAACACCTCCGGGTCAGGGTGTATAAAACGACTCTGGGAAAGCACAGACACTGAGCTGAGCTGGGAGGTAGGGTGGCTAAGTGTCTGGGAGAAGGAGGAGAGAGTATTGTGATTAGTTATTGTTTATATGAGTAGTGTGGAGTGGAGGGTGCTTGGTGCACTGTACTATTATAAAATAAAAGAGTCTTGTACTTTCACCTGGTGTTTGGAGTGGTACCTGAGGGTTCAAGAGGTGGACACACGCCTCTACTGCTACAATATATACTAGGGGTCTTACACCCTGCTCGCTTTGCTCACCAACCCTCCTTGCCTGTGCTATGTGCCAGCCAATTCGCGTCTCTGCCACTTGCATTGTGAAGAAGGGGGCTGAACACACCCCAAGGAGACGAGGTGGCTCCTCTGAAACCCCCTCTTAAACGGTGATACAATGGGAAACAAATACCTCCTCTTTGCTCAATCAGCTGCTGCTGCCATGCCATGTGATTTGCATCTCGTGTGGTGCTTCGAACATTTTAAACCCTGTACAGCAGCTGTGTTTGTCATCTACTCTTTTATTTCTGGCCCCAGGCATGGTTAAATCTCCTGGCACAAAGTCTTGTCTTGCGGAACGTGAGTTCTTGATATTTTTTAGTTTATAATTTAAAAACGGAATAAAAATCTGAACATCTAACAACATCACATGAAAGTTTGATAAATTCTGAAAATAATGATACCAAACATACAGTACTGTGCAAAAGTTTTAGGCAGGTGTGAAAAAATGCTGTAAACAAAGAATGCTTTAAAAAATGGAAGTGTTAATCATTTATTTTCATCAATCAACAAAATGCAGTGAATGAACAAAAGAGAAATCTAAATCAAATCAATATTTGGTGTGACCACCCTTTGCCTTCAAAACAGCATCAATTCTTCTAGGTACACTTGCACACAGTTTTTGAAGGAACCCGGCTGGTAGGTTGTTCCAAACATCTTGGAGAACTAACCACAGATATTCTGTGGATGTAGGCTTCCTCACATCCTTCTGTCTCTTCATGTAATCCCAGACACACTCGATGATGTTGAGATCAGGGCTCTGTGGAGGCCATACCATCACTTCCAGGACTTCTTGTTCTTCTTTAAGCTAAAGATAGTTCTTAATGACTTTGGCTGTATGTTTGGGGTCATTGTCCTGATGCAGAATAAATTTGGGGCCAATCATACGCCTCCCTGATGGTACTGCATGATGGATAAGTATCTGCCTGTATTTCTCAGCATTGAGAACACCATTAATCCGGACCAAATCTCCAACTCCATTTGCAGAAATGCAGCCCCAAACGTTCAAGGAACCTCCACCATGCTTCACTGTTGCCTGCAGACACTCATTATTGTACGGCTCTCCAGCCCTTCGATGAACAAACTGCCTTCTGCTACAGCCAAACTTTTCAAATTTTGACTCATTAGTCCAGAGCACCTGCTGCCATTTTTCTGCACCCCAGTTCCTATGTTTTCGTGCATACTTGAGTCGCTTGGCCTTGTTTCCACGTCGGAGGTATGGCTTTTTGGCTGCAACTCTTCCATGAAGACCACTTCTGGCCAGACTTCTCCAAACAGTAGATGGGTGTACCTGGGTCCCACTGGTTTCTGCCAGTTCTGAGCTGATGGCACTGCTAGACATCTTCCGATTTCGAAGAGTAATAAGCTTGATGTGTCTTTCATCTGCTGCACTAAGTTTCCTTGGCCGACCACTGCGTCTACGATCCTCAACGTTGACCATTTCTTTGTGCTTCTTCAAAAGAGCTTGAACAGCACATCTTGAAACCCCAGTCTGCTTTGAAATCTTTGTCTGGGAGAGACCTTGCTGATGCAGTATAACTACCTTGTGTATTGTTGCTGTGCTCAATCTTGCCATGACATGAAACTGTCTTCCACAACCTCACCTTGGTAGCAGAGTTTGGCTGTTCCTCACCCAGTTTTAAGCATCCTACACAGCTGTTTCTGTTTCAGTTAATGACTGTGTTTCAACCTACGTGTGACATTGATGATCATTAGCACCTGTCTGGTATAATTGGTTGATCATACACCTGACTATAATCCTACAAAATCCGATAAGAATTGATGCTGGTTTGAAGGCAAAAGGTAGTAACACGAAATATTGATTTTATTTAGATTTTTCTTTTGTTCGCTCACTTTGCATTTTGTAAATAGATAACAATAAACAATCATTATTTATATTTCTGAAACATTCTTTGTTTACAGCATTTTTTCACACATGCCTAAAACTTTTGCACAGCATTATACATATCCATCCATCCATTTTCCAACCCGCTGAATCCGAACACAGGGTCACGGGGGTCTGCTGGAGCCAATCCCAGCCAACACAGGGCACAAGGCAGGAACCAATCCCAGGCAGGGTGTCAACCCACCGCAGGACACACACAAACACACCCACATGCCAAGCACACACTACAGCCAATTTAGAATCGTCAATCCACCTAACCTGCATGTCTTTGGACTGTAGGAGGAAACCGGAGCACCCGGAGGAAACCCACGCAGACACGGTGAGAACATGCAAACTCCACACAGGGAGGACCCGGGAAGCGAACCCAGGTCCCCAGGAGTCCCAACTGCGAGGCAGCAGCGCTACCCACTGCGCCACCGTGCCGCCCCATTATACATATGTATGTTTTAAAATAAGCCTGATTTAAAGCGTGACAAAAAACATGACATAAAATCATTGCACTTTTAGGCTTAGGATTTTATATATTATATTATATTCAGTAATCCCTCCTCCATTGCGGGGGTTGCATTCCAGAGCCACCCGCGAAATAAGAAAATCCGCGAAGTAGAAACCATATGTTTATATGGTTATTTTTTATATATTTTAAGCCCTTATAAACTCTCCCACACTATTACAAACATTTCACGCACAGTTATACAGCATAAACCCTTTGTATTCTCTTAGATATTAGGTAAGATTCGTTGAAATTATGTATGTAAACACAGTTTACATACAGTAAAACCTAAATATTATTTTAAAGATATCGAGCATCTCCGATATCAATACGTTACAGCCATTACAACAGACAGGCCACCAGCAATAAATACGTACAATACAAGAAAAATTGTATACAGTAAAATGTGTGTACAGCGACACTAAACTATGTACATGTAATAAGTCCATCCATCCATCCATTTTCCAACCCGCTGAATCCGAACACAGGGTCACGGGTGTCTGCTGGAGCCAATCCCAGCCAACACAGGGCACAAGGCACGGAACCAATCCTGGGCAGGGTGCCAACCCACCGCAGGACACACACAAACACACCCACACACCAAGCACACACTAGGGCCAATTTAGAATCGCCAATCCACCTAACCTGCATGTCTTTGGACTGTGGGAGGAAACCGGAGCACCCGGAGGAAACCCACGCAGACACGGGGAGAACATGCAAACTCCACGCAGGGAGGACCCGGGAAGCGAAACCGGGTCCCCAGGTCTCCCAACTGCGAGGCAGCAGCGCTACCCACTGCACCACCGTGCCGCCCACATGTAATAAGTACTGTACGTAAATAATTAATTATGGTTACTCACCAACAATGACACGACAACTTGTCCGATCACGATGAGTTTAATTTTACTGCACAACAAAGGATAGCATTACAGCTGTTCTAAAGAAGCCTCTTCAGGCGACTGTTTAGCACCGCCGTTGTACTTCTTCCATCACTCTTCAATCCAAATCCCTAAAGCAGATTCCATCCAGACTACTGCCTTATCACGTCCACTTGCAACTCGTTTTGCGCCCTGATTAAAGGACACTGCGGCCGTAGATCTTATATGCTTTTCCTCCTTTTTAAATAAAAAGAATCGTGGACTCATTGATGCTGTAATTGTGTCCTGCAGCGGTGTAGCTGTTTCCTTCCTTCAACATATCCAAAACTTTTACCTTTTCTGCAATCCTGAAGCATTAGCAGTAACGTGCATTAATTCTGAATGAGTGAGATTAGACTTCCTGGTTAATGCAGCACTCCGTTGCTGAGCCAATCAGCAGCACACAGGAACTTAACCGCGTGCTCTGATTGGGTAGCTTCTCAGCCATCTGCCAATAGCGTCCCTTGTTTGAATTCAAATGCGTCCCTTGTTTGAATTCAAATGGGCAAATCAACTGAGGAAGCACACGTACTGTAGACCGCAGACATCCACGAAGCAGTGAAAAATCCGCGATATATATTCACATATGCTTACATTTAAAATCCGCGATGGAGTGAAGCCGCGAAAGACGAAGCGCGATATAGCGAGGGATCACTGTGTATATATATATATATATATATATATATATATATATATATATATATATATATATATATATATATATATATATATATATTGTATGTATATTTATTTATGTATTTATTTATTTATTTATCCATTTGTCGATTGATTTATTGAACCATGCTCTCCAAGTCAGGGTCACAGGGCCTATTCTGGCAGGATGGTGGCAAAAACCATGTCTGGTTAGAATGCCTGGCTATCACAGGCAATTAATTCACACATATTTCTACAATAAACTCAAAACAGCCCAATCTAGACTTGCCAGTCAACATTACCTGTGTGTAGTACCAGAAGAAAACCAATACTGACATGCAAAGAGCATGCAAACCCTGTACAAACAGTGACTATTTTGGGAGTTATATAGCGCCAATCCCTAAACCGCTACTTCAAAAGCACTACACTGGGTAATAAGCATATGTATGAGGCAAGTCAATGCTAAAATACATTCATCATACCAAGATTTCCATTTGCACCTAAGTATAGTATAGCCCTTTAATGGTTATAGCAGGTGATATATTATTGTATATGCTTATTATTTTAAAGTAAACTGTAGAATAGGTTCACAGTAAACATCCGCAAATCAAACAGAAGCAAAAAGTGAGAGGCGTGTGTATATGTCCTGTGACAATGATTGTAGCTAAGCCTCTCCCAATTATATTATTCAAAAATCCTAACAGTAAAAATCAACAAGGACAACACAGTTGAATATTTTACTGTACATAGAGACTGAAATTGGCAGTCTATTCACTAGGCTCAAAATGAAATCAAAACAATTTGTGTATTCAAACCATGAAGAACACTGTGATTACAATTCTCACATAGTTAGTATCAATAGGCATAGGGAGATGTCCTCTATTCTCAATGAACACATCCCAAAATACATATCTAAGCACATGGAATTCAGCAAATTAAAAGAAGGCATTTCCCAGTACCACCTGTAATGATTCCAGTTTTTTTTTTTCTTTTTCTTAATAATTATTGTTGTTAATATTTACTTAGTTTTGGTCAGTTTTCTTTGTCTCTAGTTCTTTTGTATCATTATAATTAGCACATCATTTTGACACATCTCAGGACCTTTGTCTGTCACAGGCATCATCACCCTCTGCATATTTAAGATAGTGATTTACAACATCTGATTTTCTAATTCAATTGTTCATTTGCAATTACTTTACTGATTTTTGGATGGGGCCTTGCTGATTTTCTAGTTTTTGAACTTTTTCTCCTTGTAACATTTTATTTTTGACTTCCCCTTTTGAATTTTATCTTATTTTGCTCAGCTCTTTGTGTCACATCTGTAATTTGTGGTCTATTCTCATTCTTTAAAATCTAGTGGTCACCTAACCCTCAGTGTTTTAGATCATCACCATTAACTGTAAATATTCAGGAACAGTATTCAGTTTCCATCCACCAAATTAGTCCCGTTCAGGTGACTCAAGATCATTCTCACTTCATCCTCAGGGTAGACATTTTAAATGAAGGTGCATGTACAAGTACTGTAAATACATAGTGTGTTAAAGAATGTTCATAACTTAGATGTCATTTTACTACACATGAAAAACTATATACAGGAAAAATTAGAAAAAGGACAACTTCCAGATTTATTAAGCAGAACTCTCTAAACTGAAAGTCTCATATAGGAGCAAACCACCTGGGATAACTGCATTCAAAGCAAAATGTCAGCAGAGTAATAACAGAAGTCAAGCTCTTAAAATTATACTGTAGATAACAGAAAAGGTCATCCATCTCTTTAATTCCTGTATGTGTAACTGCATTAAGTTAAAAAAGTCCAAAAGACTTCCCTCATGATAGTAATAATAATAATACATTTTATTTATATAGTGCCTTTCCCATGCTCAAGGCGCTTTACAGAGTCTTAGAGAAAAAAAACAGCAGGGTATATGTAACATTGGATACAAATGTTTTCCTGAATAGAACAATGAAACAGATAACTAGCATTAAATAGAATAATTTAGCAGTAATATGTCACCCTGAAGAGTGCTTTTACAGACTGTAGCACCTTGAATTTTGGCTTAACACTTGCTTGCAAAATTCATTTAAAACGTATAGATTTTTACTGACCAAGGAACCCAAAAGATTGGGTTTTTATTTAAATGTGGTACTGGAACAGATGATTAAAAAACAATAATATACTGTAAACATTTTCAAAACTGGCACAGCAATTGGTGCAGACCTTTGCTAAAGTGAGATAAGTTAACTTTAGAGAGTACTGTAGAAGTTCATATTTATAATATGATGTACACTTGAGAGCATATTAAAAAAGATGGAAAACATGTTACATATGATAGTGCTAATGCAAGACTGAAAATAAATGCATCTTGTGTCAAGCTGCACAGTTAAAGAAGCAGTTTTCAATTCCTAGACCGTATGTGGTCGGTGGGCCAAAATTGGGATTAAATATACTTCCTTTTGTTAATTTATTTTCCCGTCCATTTAATTCAGTTCAAAGCTACTAATCCCAGCATCATCAGAAGCAAGCAAGGAACTGACCTTAGCCCGCTGCATTTTGTCGAGGTTTACGTAAATTGCTATCCCAAAATTGGGTCAGTGAGACTAGATGTGAGAATGTTTAAAAAAAGTAAAAATAGATTTTATCATCTTCTGGTTTGGTCTCGGGCGGCACGGTGGCGCAGTGGGTAGCGCTGCTGCCTCGCAGTTGGGAGATCTGGGGACCCGGGTTCACTTCCCGGGTCCGCCCTGCGTGGAGTTTGCATGTTCTCCCCGTGTCTGCGTGGGTTTCCTCCGGGCGCTCCGGTTTCCTCCCACAGTCCAAAGACATGCCGGTTAGGTGGATTGGCAATTCTAAATTGGCCCTAGTGTGTGCTTGGTGTGTGGGTGTGTTTGTGTGTTTCCTGCGGTAGGTTGGCACCCTGCCCAGGATTGGTTCCCTGCCTTGTGCCCTGTGTTGGCTGGGATTGGCTCCAGCAGACCCCCGTGACCCTGTGTTCGGATTCAGCGGGTTGGAAAATGGATGGATGGATGGATGGTTTGGTCTCTACGTATAATAAATTCTTGAGGGTTTGATAAAGTTCAATGTTTTTTCTTA
Organism: Erpetoichthys calabaricus; assembly: GCF_900747795.2. Lineage (NCBI taxonomy): Eukaryota > Metazoa > Chordata > Cladistia > Polypteriformes > Polypteridae > Erpetoichthys > Erpetoichthys calabaricus. The sequence continues at coordinate 97,467,801 of NC_041403.2, read as the reverse complement.
ATTTGGGATCATATTTGTATTCTAAATTCTACCATAACATTTTTTCAAAGCCAGCTCTAAGTACTGTATTTATCACACAGGGGAGCATTCATAAGGTGTTTCATCAAAATGATTTTCACCGGCTATTGACACTGTAGTCAAACATAGCTACACTGTTTATCCATCTTTACAAACAACCCCTCCAAGAGTGCCTTTGATCTCTCACAGTAGGTGCTTCTGGTCTCACACTCTGACACTCCTGCAATGTTTCTTTAATCGTTCATCATGACACTTCGCATTTTAAATTATTTCATTATTTTTGTTAATGTTTGTAGTTATTCCTCTAATTATTTCTTCATTAGTTACAATAGAAAATAAACGAGCTTCGTTAAAAAAAAAAAAAGATTACTCCCTTTCTTTACATATCTCTGTACTGCTCTTCAGGATCAACATTTCATTAGTACGCACAGAGCAAATTGTTAAAATACCCTTACACTACTTTCCTTTATATTATTATTATTATTATTATTATTAGTCCATTTGAGTTCATGCCATAATACAACATAATAACCAGGTCCATTCCTTGGGCCTTGGGTTAGAATGACGTAGACATCTATTTAATGGATAGTGCCCTTCTTAGGACATGACATGTTCCAAGTGGTGTGATCTTCTGTAATTCTCATATTTTGATGTTACCAGGGTTAGATATATTTCTCTATTTCTTTCTTTAGAAGTCTGATGGCTCCTATCACTACTGGTATTGTTATGGCTATCCTTCCCCACAAGCGTTCAATTTCAAGGTCTTTATATTTTGACAGTTTTTTGATTATTTTTACTGAGGTGTTTGTTTCAGTCAGGATGAATATATCGATGAACAGGCAACTTTTTTCTTTTTTGCTCTTAATGGCAATGTCTGGTCTGTTGGCCCTTATCTCACAATCTGTCTGTATTGGCATGTCCCATAGGATTGTGATGTTATCTTTTTCTGTTACTGTTTGGCGCTCATGCTCATACCATTTTTCTTTTGTGCTGATGTTAAAATCTTTGCAACTGTTCCAGTGCAGGTATGTGTCAGCCTTATTCTGACTATGAAGGTATTATTATTATTATTATTATTATTAAGTAGTTAATAGTAACAATTATATTACAATAGTCAGTATTTCATTTTTCTTCTTCTCAAGCAATCAGAGGTTGCACACTGTACTGCTATCAATAATTAAAATTATAATTTAATTGCAGACACTGCCACGTCACAGCTTTACGAGTTCACGATCGAATCCCTCTACATCCACGTTTGCTACATGGACGTTTCTCCTTATTTTATGGTTTAGATTTTGATCACACTGGAACGGTGAAGAGTGTGCACTGCGATGGACTGCTGTCCTGCCGATGCTGCCTCTGATTCGGCTCCATGCACCTCTATTCTGGCTCCAGCCCTCGAACAATCGTGGAATTGAAATATGTGGATTTCGAGTGGACAGTTGACTTATTTCTAACGCTATCATTGATGCAGAAGAATAATACGGTCCAGACGGAAATACACGTTCATGTATATGTAAATAGAAAAATCTTTACTAGTATTAAACAACTTCTTTAAATAATACGTCAAATCCGAGTGTACAAAAGGTAATATTTTTGAAGTTAAAGACATAAAAAAAAAATCTGAAAAATAATTATCAAGTAATAGTCTGCTCACATGAAATAATGCGGAAACTTGCACTGTGCAGTATATCGTGAAATATATTACCGCATAAGGAAATGTCCATTTTATGTTATCAAAATGGAAAATTTTCTTCGCTGTCGTCCGAGACATGTAGTTAAGGTATGAAACACTAATAAACGGCTGCCGATTTTACTACTCAGTTATTCTCCTCAGTAATGGAAGTAGAGAGCTGACTGGAAAGAAAATAAAACTTACTTGTATGAGGCTTTTGCTCTTCCGGCCTTTTGTCACGTGCTTTCCAGTTCTGTGTACAAACGTCGCTATGGGAACCGCGGGAGTAGACGTCTTACCAGGAGCGGGCGCAGGGCGCCGTTGTTCAGAAAGTTTACGGGAGTTAGAGCCGCTGCATTAAGGGAGTAATGGAAATGCGGGCACGTATTTTAAGGCTTTTATTGAATGAAGTGTCAAAATATCATATTCAATTTTAGATTGCTGCCGTATTGATAATATTAAAATAATTTTTAAGGCTTTTATTGAATGAAGTGGCAAAATATCATATTCAATTTTAGATTGCTGCCGTATTGATAATATTAAAATAATTGTAGTTGATTCCTGAATAACACCCACTCAAACCAGTGAGACACCTTCCTTTGACTGAGCGTCTCGTTTGATAATGCTTTTTTCTACTTTTCCAAAAGCAAATAGTGCTAAAGGGAGAAATATAATTAGTAAACATTCTAGAACAAGATGTGGCCACTTAGATAAGCCACACAGACACTTTTCTACTCAATGTTAATCACATTTTTTTCCTCAAGAAAGCATTTAAATAAACACTCAACCTGAAAATCAATTTAGTTTAATTAATTATTATGTAGTGTTTGTCACTGAATATAACCTTCACCTGCTTTCATACATGTACCAACAGTAACAGAACCGTACATATTTATGCAGTAATTACATAGATATTACAAACACACACGCACACGCACACACACACACATATACAGGGCCGGATTTATATGAAAAGAGGCCCTAGGCTATTCCACTTATGAGGCCCATTCACCTTCCATTTTTAAGTTTGTAAATTACATGAGAGATAATAAAATTTTGCTAACAATTTGAATGTAGGCCCCTCTTGATCTTGAGGCCCTAGGCTGAAGCCTATAGCCTATAGGAAAATCCGGCCCTGCACATATATACTGTATATATATATATATATATATATATATATATATATATATATATATATATAGTTAATGCCCAAGAGGAAGGACAGGCATCTCCGCCTGGATGGAGGATAATCTATTGCCCAGACTGGATAATGGAAGGACCAATGGAATGGAGACACAACCTGGCTGGAATGCCCTATAATCTTCAACCTGGTTGTGATCGGTCTATAATGGATAGGCTGGCTCAGTGTGGATTGGAATGGAAGTTCTCAGTGTCCTTGAGGCTGATCCCAATCAGGACACCAGCAGGGCTGCACAGGAATTGGAGTGTGGAAGTGCAACCCTGTCGGGGCCCTTGGGTACAGCCAGAGGGCACTGTTGGGCGATATTGGTTTCCACCTGACCTGGAAGTGCTCCTAATCAGCAATGCAATGACATCAGATGCAGTCCTTGGTTTTGCTTGAAAAGAAGCCCGCTGCCTCACAATAGGAAGTCAGAGTCAGGAGGCAGCAGGCGACACTCATGGTGGATGAAAGGAGTAAGAAATTGTCAGAATTGTGAATTGCTTATTGATTTTTGTACTGGTGCTTATTGAAAGGGTGCTTTGGATCAATAAATATTATTTATTTGAACCTAGTATTGTGTTGGTATTCATGTGCCTGTAGTTTGGGGCTCAGTGGTGCTCCCTTGTGGTCACTATACCATATACTGTATATGCAATACAAAAATGCAACAGTTTTAGAACACCAGTGTTTATTTGTTCTATGCCTTGATTTCATGAAACATTAAGACATTAAACTTCTTGTATTTCCATAAAAAGTGGAAAAACTGAGGTGTTCTAAAACTTTTGAAGTTTATATCTATATCTTTCTATATTATAAAAAAAAATCTTGGAAAGGACACCAGGGAGACCTGACGTGATCTTCTCGGAAGACAATTTGACGCCCCACGAGAGACACTTTAATGTCCCGCGAGACAAAGAGTGAGACAGAAGGACAGCTGCTATGCATGCTTTTAAATGATCAACACACAGCGTGACAAGCAGAACACGCACCTCAGCAGCAGGAGAACAAAGCCCGCAGCTGATCCGTCAGCATGTCTTTAGTGTGCATTCAGCTGCCCCCCTTCACAACGCGAGAGGGAGAGACGTGAAGTGGCAGGAGCGTAACGCGCCTCCAGGGGAGGTTGAGTGAAGCAAACAAGACCTGATCATCTCGGAGAGACACTTTGACGTCACACAGGACTAAACATTACAACCTTAGGAAGCAAAATCCGTGAGACGGTGACTTTAGCACATCACTCCCCACTTACAATTTAGAACAAGTTTACAGACATCTAACCTAACAGTTGTTGGAATGCTTTTGGCAGACACACTTCATGTGCTCCCAGCTCTTAAAACAATGACAAGCAACAAGCAGAATACGCAGCTCGCTAGAAGCAGCTGCAGCAAGCCTGCAGATGATCCGAGCGCATCTCCTTAAAGTGCGTTCAGCGCCCCTCCCCCCTTCACAACACGAGCGGCATAGACGCGAAGTGGCAAAAGGACAGCTGCTGTACAGGCTTTTAAATGATCGACACACAGTGCCACAAACAGAACACGCAGCTTGCCAGCAGCAGCAGCAAAACAGCAGCTGATCTGACCACATCTTCTTAGCGTGCGTTCAAACCCACCCTTCACAACGCAAGCAGCGTTATACGTCCCGCGAGAAAGAGATTTAACCACGCCCCCGGCAGGAAATAAAGGACAAGTATTTTTACAAAAACTTTAAAGTAAAAGTGAAAATAATGCATATGTAACAATTCCCATGAAAATAACAATCTCTTTAAATTGTTTATCCGGTAAACCAAACCCAGGGGTGGGCGAGCAAAGCGAGCAGGGGGCGGAGCCCCTTAGTCTATCTACATACTGTATCTATTTATCTTATTCTGAACTGATCTATATACATTGTATATATAGTATATAGTGTGGCGGATTGCCAGAGCCCTTGCCCGGCTGGGACGCCTGTATAGTGGATGAGCTGGGGGAGAGAGTGTCTTCAAGGCTTTATCTCCCCCAGGAGAATGGAGGGCAGCCCCCCTGGGTTACTACAGCACCACGGATTCCTGCATGGTGTGCTGGGAGTTAGAGACTGCTACAACTCTGTTGGGTTCCATGGGTGCCGCCAGGTGGTGCTGCAGATCCTGCACAGCCTTACCACGTTGGGCTTCCACCACACCCGGGTTCCCTATAAAAGTAGCTGGCCGCCACTACTCCAGGAGCCAGAGTCGCGAGGAAGAGGACAAAGCTTGCTGAGGAGATGAATAAAGAGAAAGAAAAGAAAGGGAAGAAGAGAGGACTGTGGTTATCTGTGCTATTTGGTGCTTGTACTGTGCTGTGTAGTGGGGAGCAAAGGAAAAGCGCTTCCTCACTTAAAATAAACGTGTGCTGTGTGACAAGACTGGGCTCTTTGTCTACTGTGTCCGGGTTTGGGGAGCTGTACACCCCTTCGTATGTGCAAGATGATTTACAGGAATGTCTCAACCTGTTTGCCATCATGTTCAACACCATATGTGGCACATACATTTTCCACAAAAATTGTATATAAGTGTATGCATAGCAGTACCATTAGTGTTTTTGATCCTTTGATAGGTGATCCCTTGTAGTGTTCAGTCCCTTGGTCCGGTGCACACTGTGCTTTCACTATCGAATGATTCCATTTGAATGATTGCATAAATAAGCAAAACTTTCGCTATTGGGCTGAAACCAACCCTCGTGAACTTCATCAGAGACCCGTGCACTGTGAGTGTGTTACAGTTTGGGGTGACATTGCAGAATTTGGCATTGTAGCCCCTTACTTTTTTGAGGAGGGGGGCAACGGTCACCGTCACTTCAGAACGTTACATTGAAATGCTAATGAACATTTTGTGGCCCCAACTGGAAGAAATGGATGTGGTGGATGCCTGGTTTCAACCAGATGGAACAGCAGCTCATACAGCACATACATCCATGCAAGTTTTGTGGGAGATGATTCCAGGGAAGCTGATCTCCCTGTGCGGTGATGTCAGGTGGCCTTTAGGTTCACTTGATCTCACTCCATGTTATTTCTTCTTGTTGGGCTATCTCAAGTTGAAGGTATACACACAACGACTTCAAAACCTTAAAGCTCCGAAGGACGCTATTCGCCACGAAATTGCCGCTATTCCCCTTGAAATGGCAGAAAGAGTCATGTGAGCATTCAGAAATCGTTTCAAAGACTGTATCGCTAATGATGGCCACCACCTTGAAGACATCATTTTTAAAACACAGTGAAAAAAATCTATTTTGTATACCCTTTCTTGTGTTGGTATGAAATTTATTTTATCTTGTTGCGTTTTTGTAGAATAAATGTTTGGCTCACCCTGTATATACGAGATGAGACATAAAAATAACCAGACTGGGCTTGGGGCTTTCCTGGAAAACTGTCTGGGGGTCAGTTGGACATGAATCATAGAACTATATCCCCTCCTACACGCCTTGTCAAACCACCAACCAGCTAGGTATATCCTGTGAATAGCCCAGTCAGTATCTGCACAACAGTCGCTACATGAGTTGCCACTATAATGTCAGGTGAAAAAATCAAACAGTGAATCAACATCAAATTTCTCGTAAAATTGAACAAAACAGCCACAGAAACTTATGAAAAGATAAAAACAGTGCACAGTGATAACAGTTTGTCTTACACACAAGTTTTTGAGTGGCACAAATGTTTCAAGGAAGGACAAGAAAATGTGGAAGACATTCAACACCCAGGTTGCCTGCATTCGTCTCAGATGGATGAAAATATCAAAACGGTTCGAAATGATCGTCGCCTAGGTGTTCGAGCTATTTCAGAGTTGGCTGATATTGACAGAGAGTCTGTAGGACACATTTTGCACAAAGAACTTCACATGACAAAAGTTTGTGCAAAAATAGTACAGAAAATTCTTTCACCCGAACAAAAAGATTGCCAGAAAAACATCTGTGCTGACATTTTGAACACGATTGAAGAGAAGCCCGATTTTTTGGAAAATGTTATCCCATGTGATGAGACATGGATTTTCCAATACGGCCCAGAAACCAAAAGACAGTCCATGCACTGGAAAACACAGACATCACCAAAAATGAAAAGGCAAAAATAACAAAGTCCAAATTCAAGGTAATGTTGATTGTCTTTTTTGACATTCATGGTATCGTCCACCAATAGTTGGTTCCTGAAGGGCAAACTGCCAACCAGGCTTACTATTTGGAGGTCCTAAAAACCCTTTTGAGAGACAGTGAGGAAGAAGAGACCTGATTTATGGAAGACAAAGGTCCCACGCACAATGCTTTTTCCGAAAAGCAGTTTTTGACTGACAAAAACATTCCTGTCCTCAATCATCCCCCCTATTCGCCCGATTTAGCTCCCTTGATTTTTACTTGTTCCCGAAAATCAAAAGTGATCAGCCTCAAGCAAGAAGACTTCCAGCACTGTTTCAATCAATGGAAGATACGTATGGAGCGGTGTAGAGATCGGGAGGGGGAGTATATAGAAGGTGACAATGTTTAGAATGCTGTAATTCATCAATAAATATTATTTTTTTTACCAATCCGGTTATTTTTGTGTCTCACCTCGTATATATATATAAATATATATATATAAAATAAAACAAATGTGATGGATCTGTCATCGGCATTTCTATCGGCGAAATGTAAAAAAGTGGTTATATGGTGTTAAAGATACAGCTTCTTGCCTTAATATGAATTACAGTACTCTCATGTCTGCTCTAGTTCAGGTAGTTGAAATTAGTTGAACGTGGCTGCCTTCTGGGTGAATTCTGATTTTTTTTGGAAGAATTTATGATAAAGGACTATAATTTGATATTAAAATCTGATCTTCTAGTAGGGTTTTAAATACTGTTTTCATGGGAAAGCTGGTATACTGGGAAAGAAAAGGACTGAGAAAAGCTTTGAAAATCAGACAAAGTAGTTTCTTCTTGTTCATTAAAATTAAGTCAGGGAACAAGCAAAGATTATAATAACAGAAAATCAAAAATGGAGCCAATCATCTGAACTAAAAAATACTGTATTTAGCCAAAAACAAAGTGAAAATGCAAAGGACAAAAATCAAGAACCTAACTGGATATCCTTCTTCTAATTAAATCACACATCACAGTTTTCTTTCAGAAATTATCTATAAACTTAGAAGAATTGAATACCACACCGCCCACCTTAAATACTGCCACATCTTGATAACAGCATACTTCTCACATATGAATGATAATGAACATGACAGAAATTAACAACATGATGGTTTTAAGTTTTTGTTTTTCATGAAGCATGCATCACAATCTGATGAGATGGGCTTGGAGTGATTATTATTGAGGAACTATTTCCAAAACCTTTAAGTAGTATGAAATCTTCTGAGCTCTTGATATTAGACTTTGACATGAAGTAATCTACAGTTATTCGTTCACACTTTTAGTTCCCATTCTGATTCAGTTCAATCTGAATTAGCTTTTAGTTATGCAGAAGTAATCTTATTGGGAATTTTCATATTTGTATATTTTGGAAACAGACATCCTCAGATAAAGCTTTTCCTATATCTGACTGTAGACTTATTACATGCTGAAAGCGTACAGGAATTTTAGACAGGCCAGGAATGTGCCGAAATCACCAGGGAGTGAAAGGGTAAACATGAAAAGATTTTCTGGAGGTCCTGCCATAATATAAATACAGTACAGACATACCTCATGTTATACAGTATAATATGTGATTTACATACTCTTCAAATTATTCTGAAAAGACATAAGTAAAAATTGTAACTTACGGAAATGTACTTATACCACAAGCCATATACAGACAGTAATGCAGTCTGCATTTTTTCATGTTCCATTTGCTGAAGAAGTACTTTAATACTGTTGCATTCAAATGAGCTGTTATTTTGTTTGTTAGTTTTTTAAACAATTAAACCCACCATCACTATGGGGAAAAGTTATAGTATGCAGGAATTACAGTAATTCACCTCATTTGACTCCTTCATCTTTTATTTGCTTTTTAAAAATATAAATACACGTTAAAGTTTTAAAAAAAAAAAGAATGCGGTCCTCTGTATGCAATTGTATCCAACAGGGAATATGTTGTTTTAGAACTGTAGTCATACTTGAGACAATTTATGCCTCCCAGTAACTAGGACAGAGACATTAAGAAAAGAAAAATATGGTATGAAGGAGAGAAGGAGAGGATATATTTAACTTACTTTTAAATGAATTTACTCCTATAAAGAAACAACCAAAGAAGCCCATATGAAGTAGAATTGCCTTACAATGTTTCAGTTGACAATCATATGCCCATCTTCAGATGTATCGTCCTTGACATGGACAGCAGGTAATATCTCCCTTCTCTCCAAAGGAAAGGTTTCAATGAGTGACAGGGCTAAGCTATTTTATAACCTTACAACCTTCTCTTTGTCCAAATTTAACCAATCACAAATGAACATCTGCTTACATCATGTTTTTTCCTTTAAGTACATTGTCTATTAGCTCTTGTTTTACACCAAATAGTACACTAATAATAGTTTTAGCCATCTTATTGACCATCAATTAATGCAATTAACTCTTAAACTACATTTTCTGCTGACCACCCTGCTTTTTAAGCCTTCATAACAATGGTCAAACAAATTCTACAATTTCCATTTTACTTCCTGTGGTCTTAAATAGTAAGTCATTAAGTATCGGTATAAAACGTACCATTGTGTGTAAACTAAACTAAAAACAATGAGAGTGTTATTTGGGACTATCAATAATGTAATTGAGCCAACCAGTAATGTTTAAGCTGTACCCTGTATGGGGGATGCTCCACATCTACATATATGCAAAATTTAGGTATAATGTCTACAGACAAAGCATATTAACATTGTTGAGTAGTAGCAAATTAAAAAAAAAGTCAAAGAAATTCTTAAGCAAATAAAATTTATTAATCATGTTTATATATTAATCTAGACCAAAGTAACACTCTGTAATGGAAGACATTTTAGTTGTATGTCAGTCATTGCGTATTTAATAAAAAACAGTGTGGCAGGTGGCCGGGTGCGGCCCTCAATCAGCTGCCTATAAAAGGGTCCGCCTCCCTACAATCAAGGCTGGAGTCGGGTGAGGAGGCGGCAGGAGAGGCCCTGAGTGTTGTGTTTGTGAGGAGAAGAAAGTGGCTGCTGGAAGCCTGGACTTTGGGAGTCGATGGGGGTTTGTTGTGTGGTGCACATAGAGACTTGTATTATAATAATAGTGTAAATAAACGTGTGGTGATGGCTTGCAACGTGTCTGCCTGTCTGTGTCCGGGCCGTACCATTCTACAGTGGTGTAGTCAGCAGGATGCTGCACCTGGCACAAGGTGCGGACCTGCATTCAAGAAATTGTCTGTGGAAGGCCGCAGGGGCGGCGTGCACCAAACCCCGCAGGGGAATACAGTGTCGTGGACCGTTAGCGGTCCAGTGTCGGACTTTGTATTTCAGGGGCAGCTCACGGACGCGGCAGCAACAAGAGGCGCTGCTGGGAATGAGCTGCTGCAGCTGGGGAAGCCACAGCAGCAGCAGAGCTGCCCGGAGAGACGCTCTCCTGTGAGAGAGGAGAGCGAGATGGCCGCCAGGAAGTCCCTCCTCGTTACAGGCACGGGATTGGACAGCGTGTCCTGTTCTCTCGCCAGTGAGTGGTCGGAGGCGAGAGCAGGGAATGTCCGTCCCGTGCTTCACAGAAACCCGAGTAGGCCGCAGGGAAGCGCCCACAGAGAGCAGTCGGTGAGTGGAACTACTCGCAAGGTAAGCCCACCGCCGGCTGCTTCTCTCTCTTTGGCGGTGATATTGCAGGAGCTGCAAAAACAGCTGCGCCTTGTGCTGTCGCCGTCGGCCGAGCGATGTGCCCTCCGGGCGGAGACGCTGGACTCAGGAGGGATGGTAGTGGCGTCGGATCGAGAGCTGCAGACAGAAGAGGATCGGTGCGCTGCAGGAGCTCCTGGACGGAGAGGCACAGCAGGAAAGGTAAGGGAGACCGACCCCGTTAAGCTCCGGACGCCAGCGAGGCTGGGTCTGCCCTCTTACAATGGGCAGATCCGAACCGCTGTGGCGTCACAAAGTAAACGGAGGAAGCTGCTTGGGGAAGCCAGTTCCTCCGATAAGCGAGGACATGCTGCTGGGTGCGCGTGTCCCGCAAAGGACCGTCCTCTGCAGAGGCAGAGGAGAATCCCGCAGCTGGAGAGGTGGAAACAGAGCGTGATCCCACTGGTGATTCTGTGGCGGGGAGCACGGACTGCTCGGGCTGGGAAGCCGAGAAAGGGAGCATCTGGGCGCCAATCGGGGCCGAGAGCGTTGGCCCAGCTGAGGACGAGCCGAGGGGCTGCGTCAGGGCAACGCCTCTGCCCTTGTTTTTCTTTTGCTTTGACAGGATCGGGCCCTAGGCTACAGCGTGTCGGCTTGCTGCCGAGGGGTTCCCGTCCTCCCGGAATGGTTCGCTGGTCCCAGGAGGTCTCAGCTAGCGGGGGTGTACTGTGGCAGGTGGCCGGGTGCAGCCCTCAATCAGCTGCCTATAAAAGGGTCTGCCTCCCTACAATCAAGGCTGGAGTCGGGTGAGGAGGCGGACGAGGTCAGAGGAGGCGGCAGGAGAGGCCCTGAGTGTTGTGTTTGTGAGGAGAAGAAAGTGGCTGCTGGAAGCCTGGACTTTGGGAGTTGATGGGGGTTTGTTGTGTGGTGCACATAGAGACTTGTATTATAATAATAGTGTAAATAAACGTGTGGTGATGGCTTGCAACGTGTCTGCCTGTCTGTGTCCGGCCCGTACCATTCTACAACAGTTTAACATTTTATTCTATCACCCACAAAGAAAAACAAATGTATTAAAATGCAATTGCATAATCACTCAAAATTTTAGAGGTGCAGGTTTAAGTATATATGATAAAACAATGACCAACAGTCAAAGCACACCACACAGCTTGTGATTTGCACCACCTTAAGTAAGCTCAGAAAATGGACAGAGTTCTTTCTTAAAGAGGATGTGCAAGCAGACATTGGGAAAAATCAGACAGTAATGACTGAATTCTTCCTGAAAACAGTGACTGTAACAGTGAATGCACACCGATTTTAAGGCAGACTACAAAAATCGTTTACTTAATAAAAACAATTCATCGAGAATATGTTTAACATCAGGGGGGTATTTTTCGTATGTGGATTAGTCGTTTAGCCGGATGTAATTGTTGACGATTTGGCCTGATCCTGGATCTGTCGGTTTTTCGAAACTCTTGCTGGAAGTGTTGTCATAGCAACACATCCTAATCCGCAAACCTGCTCGGAGCAGGTTTGTTCTACGTAAACAAGGTTTAGTTTACACACGTGATCAGTGATGGTGCGTGGAAGTCATCCAGTCATGGCTTTGCCGTTCATGAATGAGCGACCAATTGATATTGGTGCGCAAATTATATGAAGAGAATTTCATATAGAGAGGGTATTGCGCGATCGGCATGATCCTTTATTGCTCCTGGAGGAAATTCTGTATGAAAGATACCGCTTTAGCCGAGGGGGAATATTGTACCTCAAAGATTATTAGCTCCGTATATTCGAAGTCAAACTCGGCAAAATCGGGCTCTCACAACCACACAGACAGTATAGTATGCATTGCTTTGAGGTTTCTTGCAAGCGGCACTTTTTTATATACTGTAGGCGATGCGGAACATCTATCGAAAAGTGCAGTTTGCCAGGCAATTCGTAAAGTCTGTTTGGCTCTGAAACATTTCCTTCGGGTTTTCGTTGTGTTTCCTGGACACCTGTGTGTGCAGACAAAAGCGGCGTTTCATGCCATTGCAGGTAGGTAATACACAGGCTAAAACACCCACAGTTCCATAAAGAATCTCACAAGCAGCCTGACATTCTCACTACCAGGATTTCCAAATGTGATTGGGGCACATGGGACTGATCACAGTGGAGTTTGATCAAACATTATTTGGAAAATGTACCTCTCCTCCTGATGAATAATCAGACACAGTGTCTTCATCAAATGTTTGACCTTCATCAATATTTCGTTGGTCAGACACAGGTTCTAGGGATATGACATTCCCTGCAACTGACCCAACAAAAAAGAGGGCTATATGGAACATACCTATGGCACACATTGAGAACAAATATATGCAATGACCATCCTTTACCTGAAATGAAGTGACCACTGCATCCTGCCACTGGTTCTGAGGAGGAGCTTCCTCGTGGAATGCCCTCAGAAACAGGGCGATGGGCATTTTGCTGGAGAGCCAACTCTTCTGCAGGGGTTAGGTCTGGACCGCGTGGACCTCCACCTGTTTTTTGCTTGTCTGCCTTCTTATTAGCTTTAAAATTAATGTTCTTTACATTATATATGATTCTTTATGTCATCAATTCTTTAAATAGTTATATACCAATATTTACCAGTTTGAAGTATATTCTTGTACTTCACTTTCACCTGTTCCCGTGTTCTCCTTGTGCTCACGTTTGATCTGGAATTATGACATATTAAATAATAATTAATTTGACACATAGGAAATGAAATGCTGCTTTCAGTAAGTACAATGCACACACATTTAATTTGTCGGCCACTTTTTGCCAGCCGTCTTTTCTGGTTTGGGCTGCTTTTGCAGTGTTACCCCTTGTGCATATTAAATCTTGAAATTCTTCATGTCCTTCAAATGAAAGGTCTTGCGCCGCATGTGTGAAAAAAAAATGCTTACGTTCTTTCGTCATTTTGTTACAGCCTATCAAAGACTTGCTGATCGTGTTTTCTAGACTCAATATATATGGGCTTTTCACTCAGCGCGGGCGCGCGCATTCATCTTGTATGATTAGATCCAGCTCGACTAATCTACTACACCGCTGCGTTTGAAAAACCAACTTATCTGGATGAGTTTCACTGGCATTAACTCATCCAAGATGAGGCATCTGATCTCGGATGGTTTAAGCGACGTACGGAAAATACCCCCCAGGACTGAACATTGTGTTTTTTCCACAGATTTAGACATAATTATATGTTGTTAAAATAGGGGCTCAAGTGTAAGAAATTACTGAATGTTCACAACAAATTGTTTGTTTCGGTAAGCATGCTGAGCTGAGTTTATTGGAAAATTGAGAAGTAGGTTATTCACTGAATATGACTTATTACTTGTATTTAAACTAGGGGGCTTCACCCCCTGCCCACTTCGCTCACAAACCCCCCGCCCCCCCAGCCTGTGCTATGCGCCAGACACATCGTGTCTCTGCCGCTTGCATATGTGGATTTCACTTTCACCAAACAACAAATCTTTTAATTCTTGTGAATACGCCTCTTCATTGGGAAGAAACACTACTTTTCCCTGATGGCAACATCTACAAGTCTCCAACTTAAAGTTTAAATCCAAAAAATATATTTGATCTCTTTTTGCTGTTCCGTTATTTCACTGAGTAATAATTGCCATTTGTTTGCGCTAATGCTATCTTTACTATCATTTTTTTGAGACTTTCGAATTTTTGTACTTTCATTATCTCTAACCTGCTCTGCATGTGTATCGTGCAAAGATTTTTGAATTCTTTACTACATTTCACTTTGTCATCTACTCTTTGCTTTTTATTTCCAGCCCCAGGCGTGGTTAAACCTCTTGGCACAAAGTCTCTCTGAAAAAGTCACGTCTAGTCCCAGGCTAAAAAGTCTCGTCTTGTCCCAGGATTTTCTTATTATAATAGAGAGATGGTATAACGTAATTAATATAAATAGAACATATAAAGAAAACTTTCTAATATTTGTTTGAAATTTGCCCTTAACATGTTTCCTACTTTGCCCCTGTTGAAAAATTTATTTAGACATAGCAGCCTAAATCCATTGTACTAATTCCTTTCATACTTCTACATGCCAGTCTTGTGACCTTCTAATCTCCTTTTGCTTAAACTGAAAAAGTTCATCTCCATTAATCTCTCCTCATGTTATCACATCTCTCAGTCCCAATTTATTATTAAAGGGTAAAGAGTTGGCGACATCTGGTGGCCATACTAAGAATTATGGTAGCAAGTTGTCTGCCCAGGTTCTTCTGGTCAAAGGATGCCCTGCTTAGTGACATCAAGCTTTTTATCCTAGTCAAGTGGAAGAGCTGGGACTTGAAGAGGATGTGACATCACGCGTCTTCTTCCACTCTAAAGAGGGAAAAGGATATGAGGAAAATTGTCCTATCTGGTAGAACCCATTGCTTCTTTGAGAAGAGTTTCTGTAGGATGCTCCTAACAAGCATTTGGGGTTTTGATGTCTAAACAACAAATAGGAAGTTGTGCTTGTAGGTACCAGCAGCAGGAATGTCTCACTTCATGTTTTGTAAATTTTCTTTCTTTTATTTTTGTCTATCCTTTCAATTATTTCTGGAATAAAATCTTATCCACACAATTTGCAGAGAATTAAATTAATTCAGAATGTTTTATTGTTTATCATTATTATTTGGATTTATTTTATTCTGACTTCATGCTACTCCCCTAATCAGCCTTGTACAGAATGCAGAGAGTACCTGTTTCCATGAAACTCACTTGAACACACGTATCTACCACCCAGTCCCTCCGAGAGTCTTAGCACTATTTTTAGTACAGTAACTTGTTATAACAGTCATTTAACCAGAAGACTGAAAAAGAGGGAAAAGATGAATTGCTTGAGAAAGACTGAAAAAACTGTGAGGAGTTCAACCTCCTTACTAACTCTTATATTGAGAAATGTTCAGTTGCTCTGAAATAAAGTAGTTGAACTTCAAGAATGTGTATGCTTTCAGACTGATTACAGAGATGCGTGTGCATTGGTATTTACAGAAGTGTGGCTAAATGGAAATGAATGATGGATCTGATGCAACAGTTCTGTTGGATAGAGACTCCGCCATTACCAATAAGTCACACAGAAGTTGTGTCTGCCTTTAAACAAATATAAACACAACGTGTTGTTGATGAGTTTGTTGAATGGTGTGATCGTTCCTTTTTACAGCTAAATATCACTAAGACAAAGGATATACAGTAATTGCAGATTTAGGTGCTCCCCTCCTCCTACTATATCAATATTAATTAAAGGGGAGATAGCAAACATGGCAGAGCACTACAAATATCTAGGAACAATCATTGATAACAAGCTAAACTCTGAACTTTCAAATAATGAATTTGAAATAAGGGGCAGACCCAACAATTCTTAGAAAACTCCATTGTTTTAAAGTGATCAAAACCATAAAGACACTTTTCTACAAATCTTCTGTTAAATCAGTTGTTACATTTGCTTTTGGATTTGACAACCTATATATGAAAAATATAAACTATCTTAACAACACTGTAAAAATTAGCTGTAAAATTATTGGTTTGCAGCACAACTCTGTCATTGAGTTGTATTACAACAACAACATTTATTTATATAGCACATTTTCATACAAAGAATGTAACCCAAAATGCTTTAAAGATGTCAAAAAGAAAGTTACAAGGAAAGAATAAAAAGTAATAATAATGAATAAAAATAAATAAATCAGTACAATCTTATGAAGCATAAATATAGAATTACTGGAAGAGTAGCATCCTTATATACAATCTCATATTGTAAGTCTCTAAACATGAGTCTGATGATAAGGTCAGATTATCAGGAGGACAGAAAAAAAAAAACAAGCTTGATAAAAAGACAAAATCTGCAGGGGTTCCAAGGCCAAAAGACCACTCATCCCCAGCCCCCACTGGGCATTCTACCTAACATAAATGTCCATAAATAATTCCTCATTACTTCCAGGCTTCATCTGAGAGTATTCAGTAAAGTTAGAGTCTCGTGGACAGCTGAGGCATCCCCCTTGGTTCCAGCATGACAGGTGGCTGTACAGTGCCTCTGTCAGGTAGTGGTGGTGCAAAACAACAATAGCATTTATTTATATAGCACATTTTCATACAAATGATGTAGCTAAAAGTGCTTTACAAGATGAAGAAAGAAAAAAGAAAAATATAAAAATAAATTAGGCAATACTAAGTAACAAAGAATAAAGTGAGGTCCAATGGCCAGGAGGACAGAAAAAGCAAAAAAAAAAAGGGGCTAGAGAAAAAAACAAAATCTTCAGGGGTTCCAAGGCCACAAGACCCCTCCCACTGGGAATTCTACCTAATATAAATGATCTAAATCAGTCCTCATGGTTTTCAGGTTTCACGTGGAAGAAATTAGATGATGATGGTCATGTGGACAAATGGCCTTCAATCCATCAATGTAGGGACTACATGGTGCCCTGATCAGGTAGTGATGGTGCAGATTGCCACTACAGAAAACTGGGGAAAAAAAACAGCAGAGACAGTAGGGGTTAGTACGGATTGTGGAGATATGATAAAAATGATAATTAAATGCATATACAGAATATCAGTGTTAAACTAAAATGAAGCTATAAGAAAGCCAAGTTAAAATAATGCTCCACTGTATTAGCCTGGTGAATTTCTATCAGTAAACTATTCAAGATTTTAGGTGCATAACAACAGAAGGCTGAATTTTTGAATGGTACAGGTAAAAAGTGTAGTGATATCAAAACTGGAGAGATGTACTCAGATTTTCTTTTCCTAGTTAAGATTCTAGCAGCTGCATTCTACACTCATTGCAATCGATTGATGTGTTTTTGTGTAGTCCTGAGAGGAGTGCATTAAAGTAATCTAGTTGACTAAAAAAAACTAATTTTTCAGCATCTTGCAAAGTTATAAGGGATCTTTTTCACTGCACAACAATTTTTTTTAAAAGTCTTGCTCCTGAAAATTTTTGCTGATTGTGACAGGTACCTGCTGGGTATGCAAAATATAGTTTTGGTTTTACTGGATCACGTAGGAACTCTGAGAAATAGACATTTATTTGTTTACTAACAATAACGTATTTAGTCACATTTATGTTTCACATAAGCTATTAAATTCAACAGAATTAAAAGTGTTTTGCTCCTGATTTTCTTTTGTATTCAATGTCTGGTGCATCACGGTGCAGTGTTCAACAGTAGTCAGCAAGCATTGACGGATTCCAGTTGCCCTGGTATCGTTTCTCCATTGTAGCAATGTCCTGGTGAAACCTTTCACCGTGTTCGTCACTGACAGCACTGAGATTTGTGGGGAAGAAGTCCAAGTGTGAGTGGAGGAAATGAATCTTGAGTAACATGTTGAACTTCATTGTCTTGTATGCTTTGAGAAGTTTGTCTATCAGCTGAATGTAGTTTGAGGCTCTGTAATTGCCCAGAAAATTGTCAATAACGTCTTTGAAGGATTTCCAGGCAATTTTTTCCGGACCAACTAACAGATCTTCAAACCGCTTATCACTCATAACATGTCTGATCTGGGGGCCAACAAAAATGCCCTCTTTGATCATGGCGTCAGTTATTCTTGGGAACATCTGTCTTAAATAACAAAAACCTTTGCCTTCCTTGTTCAGTGCTTTCACGAAATTCTTCATCAGTCTGGAATAGGAGGCAAAAATATCTTTGCCGGGTCGACAAGTGATTCATGTGCCACATTTTTCTGTCCTGGAACTAACTTTTTACGGAGTAGCCAGTTCTGTCGAGAATAGTGCAACTCTTTGGCACGGCTGTCCCATTCACAGATGAAACAACAGTTATTCCAGTTGTACCTGCTATACTGGACGTGCTTCAGCAACAGTTCCATATTCTCATACGTTTCTTTCATGTGTGCTTCATAGCCAACAGGTACTGAAGGATAAACGTTGCCATTGTGTAGCAGAACAGCTTTCAGGCTTAACATTGACGAATCAATGAAGAGACACCACTCTTCCGGGTTGTGATCACAACCCAAGGCCAAGAACAATCCATCAATGTCACAACAGAAACAGAGACTGTTGGCTTGTGCAAAAAATGTGGTTATATCATGATGTCGGCCTCGAAACACAGAAATTTTCATACCTGGTGACAGCAAACACCATTCCTGCAGTCTCGAACCCAGCAGCTCGGCTTTTCTTTTGACAGACCCAAATCCCTGACCAAATCGTTCAATTCGGACTGCGTTATCAGATGTGGATCGCCTGATGAGCACGGTTCAAAATCCGGGTCAATGTCACTGTCAGTACCCTGCATTGCAGTTTCTTAATCTGGTTCATCTAAGGTCCAATCCTCTGATGGTTTTAGAATTGGAAGACTGTCATCATGTGGCACGGGTCTCATTGCTGAAGGCAGATTAGGATATTCAATTGACTTCTTGTTTTTGGCAGATAAACCAGACCCATTAGTCAAACACAAGTAACAGTCCATCACATGGTGTTTCTGTTCTCGCCATATCATTGGAACAGCAAACGGCATCGTCTTTTGAGTGCCTCTGAGCCAGGCTCTCAGACTGACAGCACATGTCGCACAGCAAATGTAAGGTGCCCATTCCTTGTCTTGATCACCAATTTAGCAGCCGAAATACAGATGATAAGCTTTCTTCACAAGAGCAGTCATCCAACGTCTCTGAGGTGCAAGTGTATATTTACCACAGATATAGCAGAATGTATAACGGCTGTTACGACATTGACAAGACATATCGCCCACACCAAAACATCTATAGCATCAAGCTTACTTACTGTTATATTGCTACAGATACTATACTGATACTATACATACACACTGACTATCTGTATTAACCAAATGAGCAGGATCAGTGTATGCAAGCCACCTTTATAGCATGCTGAGACAGTGTCAAGCTCATTCAGACATGCCCAGGCCGCACAAACCGTGGCTGATAAGTCATTTACGGGAGCGAAAATGTTTGGATACAAATATAAGAAAAAATCATGACAAAACTGAAGATTTCTCTTAAATGGTACATGATGGATAAATTTTAATGTGATATTCGTGATCAGCACCCAAAAATCTATAAGAAACAACCAACAATGTTCAAGAAGCAGAAACTTTGTTTTTTGCTACAGTAATTTTCTTAAGTGAAAAAATGCTGTCCTTGTGATCTGGTTAATATGTGATTTAAAATTTAGGTCAGAGTCCATAGTTATCCCTAAATTCTTTACCTCTATCTTGACTTTTAAACCTAATGGATCAAGTTTATTTCTAATATTCTCATTACAGTATATCCGTTTTTGCCAATCACTAAGATATCTGTTTTCTCCTTATTTAGTTTGAGAAAATTAATACTCACCATTCAGAAGCACAAGTAAGACATTGGATCAGTGAAACAAGAGAGTCGAGGTTATCAGGCACTTTTGATAAATACAGTTGTGTGTTGTCAGCATAGCTGTGGTAGCTCACATTATGTCTTGAGAAATCTGACCTAATGGAAACATGTAGATCGAAAAGAGCAGCGGACTCATTATTTTGGAATATTTGTACACCAACTCTGTCCAGTACTGTGCAGGCCATATTTCAGACAAATCTCTGTTTATACCAGGAGGCTTGTTCAAGGAAAAAAACAGTCTTCAGCCAATGTTTTAGAAGCAATGAAACGGCAAAGCATTACTTATCCAGTAAATTTTATAATTTACTAAATTGAAAAAAAGTTCAGAAGTTTCTGGCACTGATCGTTTGGCTCTTGGAGCTCTTAGTTATCTCATCTTGCTTTGAAGACTCATTTATCAAAGTGCTAATTTTTAGAGCTCTTTTATAGGCTGCTATATAATGCTGACTTGCAGTCACCGTAATATGACTCATTTTTGCAGTTGCGTTTGTAATTATAATTTATTTATTTCAAGATTAAACTGTCTCATGTGATGATGTTATGTTTTCTACTCCTGTATCTCTGAATTGATTTTTGGATTATGTGGTTCTCCAAAATGGTTGGGTAGGAGTTCAATGTTTTTATTAATTATTATGCCTTGACATATATTCATTTCTGGAATGTTGAATTTTATGCTTTTGATTCAAAATATATTTTGCTTGTTCTGGTGTAATTTAAACCTTATTAAAATTTACCGTAGATACTCGCGTATTAGTCGAAAAATTTATGCCTTAAAATTCATTCAAAAAAACAGGGTCGACTAATCCGCGGGGCAACACAATTTAATAATTATAAGCCAGCAATGGGTCTTTTTACTTCTGGTACATGCTTCCTCAGTTGGTTTGCCCAGTTGATTTCATACAAGGGATGCTATTGGTGGATGGCTGAGAAGCTACCCAATTAGAGCAAGCAGTTAAGTTCCTGTGTGCTGATTGGCTCAGCAACGGAGCGTCAAATTCGATTCCGCTGCATTAACCAGGAAGTCTCATCTCGCTTATTCAGCATCAACGTGTTTTGCTGTGTAAAGAGTTAACTTTTGTGCTCTTTTGTGTTTATCTTTGTGCATAGTTAAGCCCTTCATTATGGCTCCAAATCGATCTGCTCCTGCTACTGCTTCAGAGGCCATGCCCAAGCGCCAACGGAAGATGCGAACAATTGCCATAATTATAATTATTTATAATTAGTTTTACCCTCGACTTATACACGGGTCATAACAAATTTCGTAATTTTCGGTTTAAAAAATACACTCGACTTATCTGCGAGATCGACTAATACGCGAGTATCTACGGTAATTGAAAATATAAAGTTTTGATAACAGAGATTCAATACTAGTGATATTTAAAGATACAATGTACTTTTCATCTAAAACTCTCAATGGGTTATTAAAAAGTGAGGAGTATAACATGCTGCATAAAACACTTTTGAGGTTATTCATAGAAAGCTGTTTCCAGTTTGGGTTTCTATCTTATAAGCAAGTGATACTGTGCTAATGTGCAGAAAAGAGCTAATATACATATCAGGCTATGAGATGAGAACATTTTTATACTTTTGTAAATGCCAACTAAGAGGAGACACAACAATCATATTAAAAGTGAAGAAAGGAATAAATAAGGTTGATGCCAGGTATTTTAACTTTTTCCTTAACAAGGACACAGGCTACAGATGGCTGAAGGTGGTGAACCAGTTGAGGGTAGGGAAAGCTGCAGGAATCTGTGGTATCTGGGGTGAACTTCTCCAGGCTGGTGGTAAGGCTGTGCTCCTTGGATAGCAAACAATCTTTACTTCCATTTGGTAGACTGGTGTCATTCCAACTGACTGGAAAATAGGACTTGTCGTCTTTATCTGGAAAGGAAAGGGTGATCACCTAGATTGTGGCAATCATAAGGGGGATAACACTGCTATCGGTGTTGGGTAAGGGCCTTGCTAGAGTCATCCTCAATAGGATCCATAATCACCTGCTCACCTACCAGCAACCGGAGAAGTCTACTGTCAACCGCATCCTGGCACTGAGGGTTTTCATAGAATGCAAAGGTGAATATTGGCAGTTTCTTTGCACCCTTTGTCAATTTTCATAAAGTGTTCATCTCAGTTGATCGAGCTGCCCTGTGGGACATTCTGAGACTTTGCTGGATCCCCTCAAGGTTACTGGATATCATGGCTGGCTTGTACATTAGTATTGTGAGTGCTGTGCAGAGTGGAAGCAGAATTTCTGCATTTTTTTCAGGTTAATTCTGGGGTTCGTCGGGGGTGTTTTCTTGCTCGTACTCTGTTCAATGCTTGCCTGGACTGGGCATTGGGCAGGTTCATGGGGTCCAGAGACTGTGGGGCATCTGTTGGTGAAGAAAGATTCACTGATCTTGACTTTGCCAACGATGCTGTGGTCTTCACAGAGTCACCGGATAGGGGCTCTCAAAAGACTGAGTGAGAAGTCTGAGTGTCTGGGCCTGCGAGTGTCCTGCATAAAAACCAAGATCCAGGCCTTTAATGACCACTTAGGCACAGCCATCCGCAGTGTGTCTGTCTGGAAAGGGAATGTCGACGTTGTTGAGCGATTTACTTACCTTGGCAGTGACATTCATGTCTCTGGCGACTCTTCCTATGAAGTCAGTACACAGATTGGGAGAGCATGGGGGGTCATGAGGTCACTGGAAAGGGGTATATGGCATCCTGATATCTTTGCAGAAGGACAAAGGTCCAAGTGTTTAGAGTCCTGGCGCTTCCTGTCTTGCTATATGGTTGCGAGACATGGACGCTATCCAGTGATCTGAGACGAAGACTGGATTCCTTCTGTACTGTGTCTCTTCAGAGAATCCTTGGGTACCACTGGTTTGATTTTGTGTCAGACAATCGATTACTCACAGAGTCGCAAATGAGGCACATTACCTGCATTGTGACGGAGCGTCAGTTATGGTGCTACAGCCAGGTGCCGTGATTTCCCAGAGGGTGATCCGGCTCGCAGGAACCTCATTGTTCAGGACCTGAGTGGCTGTACTAGAACAAGGGAACACCCACGTTACACCTGGCTGTGGCAGATAAATAGCAATTTCCAGGGAGCTTGACTGGACCACGTATCTGCCGGTTTGGGTTTGCCAGCTGAGATTCCAAGCTGTTCTGTCGTGTGGTAGGTGTGGCAACGCACTGTACCAGTGCATGCTCCCCAACCTGACCTGACCATATCAGAAACTATTTTTTCCTTTATGTTAAAATTATTATTTTCATCCGAAAGCCATATAATATTTTATTACGGAAATCATTGCTGAAAAGAACTTCCTTTCATTTAGAATTCAATAGCACTTTAATTTCACCTGGTTCATTTATACATTTTGTTTCTTGTAAAATTATTCTTGGTGGGACAGATAATTCATTCCAGCTAATTTGCCAAAAAGATCTATATATTTTATTTATGTATTCTGCACTACACTGTCTCTGTGTACAGCTCCATGCCTGTGAATATAAATTTAGTACCATGAAGAAAGTAGCACTTAGTTCCATTTCAGTAATGTTTTTTAAGTACAAAACTATATGTTTTTAGTCACACACTAAGACAGAAGATTTCGTATAATATGATGAGTTGCAGTCATGGTGTAGTGTATGCTTTTTTAAAAATTATTCTCTATTTGGATACATGGCTGTTGAAAAAAAGCTTTTTATATTTTCACTAGACAAAGAGCCCATTTCGACAACGTAAGATGAAATGGGCACGAGTTTGTGTCAGCAGTGTATGAAGAACAAATGATAAGTAACGAAGAAGTTGTTTTGTAATGATTGTAATCCGCTTTACTCATTACTGTACAGGCTTGTACTGTTAGTTGATGAATTTTCCAGGCCTATAGTATAATATTGAATGATGAATGTTCCAGTACAATATGGAATAGTAATAAGTATAAGCACCACAAACCTGATATAGGTGTATTGAATGAATGCGTAATTGAATCAGAATGCGTAATTAGGCCTCGAGCTGTAGTTGAAATCGCCTTTCAGGCCTCTAGAGCTTTAATCGAAATCGCCTTTCTCTTTGAATGTTTGCGGCCGTAAATTCGCCGCCTGCCGCAATGTTGGGGTTGGATGTCGGTCTCGTAAGGTTTTTCGGGCAGCTGCGCAGAAGGCGACTGTGCATTCGGCTTCGGACGTGTGCAGAAGGCGACTGCGCATTCGGCTTCAGACGGACGTGAGTGAGTGAGTGAGGAGGCAGGCGAATTATGTATTAAGATGATTTCATGAAACAAATGGGAATCCTAAAAAGGAAAACATTTAGCCATTTAGAAAAACTAATGTGCATCTCATACCATGCATTTATTTTTTTGTTGAAATATAACAATTTTGCCTAGACAAAAGAATACTATTAATTAATACAATCAAAGTAAATAAATGATAAAGTTAATGTCTTTCTACATTTTTATTCTTCAATACTTTTAAAAAACATAGAAAGTGGAGGGAAACAGAAATCTTACTTTTGATTCCAATGACAGATGACTGTCAAATATTTATTTTTTATTCTGATGAAAGGCATGGAGCAAATAATTAAATTAATATTTAACCTCACTATTTTGTTTCATTTTGAGTACTAATATTTACAAAGAAATTAACAATACATTATAAAACTACTGTACATTACTCTAAGTTTGGTTTGGATTTGTGCAATGGAGCATCACTTGAATTGTTAACATATGCAAAATAAGTTTGACACATAAAATATTACATGGAAAACACAATTTAAGAAAACATTTTTGAGGATGCCTGATAGATAGATAGATAGATAGATAGATAGATAGATAGATAGATAGATAGATAGATAGATAGATAGATAGATAGATAGATAGATAGATACTTTATTAATCCCAAGGGGAAATTCACAATCATATGCCAAGCATAAAAATCATAGATTTGAACAGCTGTATTTAACATTTCATTTCATTAATGCACTTAATATTTCTAATTTAACACATTTTAAATTTAACTTGTTTTGCTAACCATTTTTAATTAATTAGGTATATAAAAACTTCTGAACACAATTTTTTCTTACCATTGATAGAAACTGACGATTTTTGTTATGATTTTTTAAATCCCAACTTCCTCATAGAATAGTTTGTGAAAATACTATTGCACATAATTTATTTTAGTATTTACATAAGACGTTATTGTTCCTTTTTCTGTTGTAGGATTGTGTATACATTTTTCTCATCCTTTAATGTCCATCATGGTTTGTATTAATCTGTGATGTAAGATATTTACAAAGTATATTTCTTTGTCTTTCAGTAAGTTCTAAATATAGCAAATGATGTTGTTTCTAATATTAAAGATGTCCTAACAGCCTTAGCATTTAAGTCTGAATGCTAATGATGTAAGCATTGGATATTCTTGATGCTAAGCACACTATTAATATATATTTTTTTAATAATTGTGTTAGTTTTCTTATTCTCTGTCATTAACTCTTTCCTATTCACTTTATCTTCTTACTGACTTACCATGGCACTGTTGTGATTTTACCAGTGTATTCAATCCGACCCATGGAATGGGATCTTTGAATAGTTTACCATAGCACAATCAATTTCAGATTCTTGTTGTATTCTACTGGAATTTTTTAGTTTTTGTTTTAGCACTTTGTGGACTGGCAAGAGAGGTTGTCAGACAAACATTTACAAAGGGATCAATGGAATCTATTTAGACTTAAATTTCATCTTTCTTTTGTCTGTTGACTGCTGCTCTTTGCTTATTATATTTGTAGTTTTACATTTAATTCAGGAAGTTCAAATAAAATAAATAATGTTTAGCCTGTGTATTATTCCATGCTGTTTTGCTCATTCACCTACCCATCTTCTAATCTGGGTATCTATTTCTGTGCGCAGGGAGCTGGTGCTGTTTTACAGTGTGCTGTTCCTTCAATTTATAAAAAAAACAATGATATCAAACAGCTCACACAAACCCAGCATCTTAGTTCTCTCCACCTTTACTTACTACACTATGAAAGTAACATCTAGGAATATACATCCCTCTCACAAAAGGCTCCATACTCCAACAACATTCAGTTCCCCTTGTAACATCTGTCCCCCTTTGTAACACAGTAAACAGTAATAATAAAGGAAATAATACGCTGTCACTGCTGCATAATAATAAACAATAGTACATTTTTTTCTTTTTTTAACAGAAAATAAACATGTTTCATGCTAAGTTCTTGCTGGTCTTCCAACTATTCTACCAATAGGTGCTGGAGAAATCAAAACACATAATCCTCACAGTGCTGCCAGCTTTATTCAGGTGAAAATAGGCCTTGTGGAGCAGATAGATAATTGCATCCTCCACTATAATGTTTGTCCGACTGTCAAACTGCAGTAGGCATAAGTGGTCTACCACAGGAAGATTATATACAATAATCCAGTACCAGTCACTCAAAGATCTGCATGATGTGAAACTTAAGTGCCACTGGACTGCAGTCATTAGATGAAGAGGCACCTGCCTTCTCTGGAGCAGAAACAATGCAGGATGTTTTTCACAGCACTTTCTGGAGCCTTCGGGACAGACTGAACAGATGAGAGACGATTCCACGAAGTTGGTCAGCAGTGGCCTTAAAAACTTGAGGACTCCACCCGGTCCTTGTGGATTTTCCTGTCTGTAGCTTCATCAGTTCTCTTTTTTACTTGGTCATCAGTTATAGACACCCCCCACTAATGGTCAGAGGTGGACTTGTCACTGGCCATTCCAGCTGTCAAGGTAAGAGTTGCTGATGTAGTAGGAATGGGGAGGGAGATCTGGTCATTGGAAGAAAGTAGCAGTGGCAGGAAAATCTATTAAAAAATTGGTTCATGGTGTTAGCTTTGTCCACATCCCCTGCTAGCACCTGAGCTCTGGCTTGCTTGAGTGCAGTAATTATGGCCAGTCCTTCCCAGACACCTGGCATGTTTTTATGAGTGAGTTTTTTTCTATTTTAGCTTTGTAAGCTTCCTTTCCTTTACTCATCTTTTTTTTGGCACTTGCTGTGTGTCCTTTAGAGCCCTTTTGTCATCAAATTTGAATGCTCTCTTTTTCCCATTCAAAAGACCTTTTAGTAATGCAGAGCTTGTTGTTTGGAAAGCAACATACTAACTTTAAGGGTACGAGTGTCAGCACAAAGGTTAATATATTCTGTGATGCAGTGACCCTCAATATCATTCCCACATGACTCACACATCATTTCCCAGTGTGTCATTTGAAAGCATATTTCTGAAGGACCCTGCAATTAAGTTTAACCCAATGTATGGGTGCTGGAGGCAAACAGTTAGGTTACTGCTATAAGTAGCTTATCCATCAAAACATCCAATGTTTGAGCCTGCATATTCTATATCAGGGTTACTGGGAGTGGTGTGTATCCTAGCAGCATTTAGCACAAGGAAAGAAGCAGGTCTGGAGTTTTTCAAAAAGAAATGAGCAAAAATTGCTCCATCACAAAGTATAATATCAGTATTTTTTTAAATAAACTACAACCTAGGGATATGAATATGTGTAAAATGGTCATGTTTCAGTTATTACAGTTTCATTATTTCACTACTTATGTTACCTGGCTCACCCAGGAAATTTCCTAAGACAATGGGCATCAGTTATAGTACCATCAATTAATTGGGTGCATCAGAAAAACTATGTAACTAAGTGCTTTTCTGTACACAATATCTGTAGGTTTTTTTTTTTTTTTTTACCAAGGACTAAGATAATTGACAGGCAGTGCATTGTAATTGACTAAGGCTTTGGATGTCCATCCCTGAGACTGTGGGTTCTAATCCAGCAATTGTATCTCATGTGTTGTAAGGCACATTGGATAAAGGCATCAGTCAAGTAATAATTAAAAAAAAAAAAAGATAAAAGTTATTAGGTCACTGGGGCTACTTACTCTTGAACATGCTGTACAGAATTAGCCATAAGTAAAACTTTTCTGCATTAGATCAGTTCCTGCTTTATTCTGCTTTTCCTAGTGACTTGGCTTTTGTTGATGGTCACTGCAAAGCACAATTTTACAGGGAAGTGTATTCTTTTGAGTGGAAACGGGTAATCAGTAGGAGTAATGTGAAATTTGAATATATGCTATTATCATATGTACATCTTTCCTGAAGAAGGGGCCTGAGTTGCCTCAAAATCTTGCATATTGTAATCTTTGTAGTTAGCCAATAAAAGGTGTCATTTTGCTTGACTTCTCACTGCTATTATCATATTAAATGTTTACTGTTTTTGTGTGTTTTGCTGATGACATTGTGATCTGTAGTGAGAGTAGGGAGCAGGTTGAAGAGACCCTAGAGAGGTGGAGATATGCTGTAGAGAGGAGAGGAATGAAGGTCAGTAGGAACAAGACAGAATACATGTGTGTAAATGAGAGGGAGGTCAGTGGAATGGTGAGGATGCAAGGAGTAGAGTTGGCGAAGGTGGATGAGTTTAAATACTTGGGATCAACAGTACAGAGTAATGGGGATGGAAGAAAGGTGAAAAAGAGAGTGCAGGCAGGGTGGAATGGGTGGAGAAGAGTGTCAGGAGTGATTTGTGATATACGGGTATCAGCAAGAGTGAAAGGGAAGGTCTACAGGACGGTAGTGAGACCAGCTATGTTATATGGGTTGGAGATGGTTGCACTGACCAGAAAGCAGGAGACAGAGCTGAAGGTAGCAGAGTTAAAGATGCTAAGATTTGCACTGGGTGTGACGAGGATGGATAGGATTAGAAATGAGGACATTAGAGGGTCAAGTTGCTCAAGTTGGATGGTTGGGAGACAAAGTCAGAGAGGCAAGATTGCGTTGGTTTGGACGTGTGCAGAGGAGAGATGCTGGGTATATTTGGAGAAGGATGCTAAGGATAGAGCTGCCGGGCAAGAGAAAAAGAGGAAGGCCTAAGAGAAGGTTTATGGATGTGGTGAGAGAGGACATGCAGGTGATGGGTGTGACAGAACAAGATGCAGAGGACAGACAGATATGGAAGAAGATGATCCGCTGTGGCGACCCCTAACAGGAACAGCTGAAAGAAGAAGAAGAAGACTGTTTTTGTGTGCTTATGCTATTCACTCTATTACTTTAGTATTTTTTCTTTTGTTTTATTATATATACATATACTATTTTTCATCAGTTATATGTAGTCTCACTTCAGCGTCCGAAGATGTGAATGTATATGCAGAGCAGTGTTTGAACACGATAGACATAACTGGCTGGTACTCTATGTGGTACGGTGATGTGTTAATGCGAAGAGTACGAAGCAGTAACTTTGAGCATCGAAACACAATTTCTGTGAATTCTCCATTACAAGTTTAAATGCCACTATCTAAGACAGACGCTGGGGTATTGCATGATTTATGCACCTCGATCGTAGTGTAGGCAGTGTGGTGGCAGAATTCACTCTCCCTTGGAGTTTGCAGCACTGTTTATTAAACTGGCCAAAACATAATATCTGCAAACAAAAATAACGATAAGTGCTGATATCGAGTAATAATGTTGTTACATGGAACTGCAATACACTAGTTTTGGGAAGTGTTTTTAGTAAATTATGCATTTATCTTTATCCAACAAAATAGGGGCACACCTATAGTCTATACAGTATATATGCACACAAACACACAAATATATGTATGAGAATAAATATATATTCACACATTTAATGTAAAGTTGCTTGACTGACTGACTCAATCATCAACAAAAGCACTATTTTCTGTTCAGTTAAAAAGCTGAAATGTGGTGGTGTGGTACATCTAGGGCAGTAGGTATATACAAATACTCAGGACATTTCGCTATCTTATTATTTTGGGGTGAACCCCAAACTCATAACAGAAAATTAAATGCCCCAAAATCTCAGAAATTCTTTGATAGATTTGATTGAAATTTGATCACATTTCAGAAAAAAGAAAATAAACAGACACTTTTTTTTATTTGTTGATAGATTTTTTTATGTGGCAATATTTCATATGCTATCATGTAACAAAATTGTTACATTCCTTACTCCGAAAAGAAGCTTATTGGTAAGTGCTATATTGCCACTATTAAAATTAGTAATAAAATGTCTGGTCTGATATATTAGCCACTGATAAATTGAATCTGTGGCATTTTATTTCCTGAACCTACCAATTAATCATTAATGCATGTAATTTCACCACTCGTATTAATACACATTTACCAGGAATGAACTACAGTCGTATTTTAAACTAATCTCAGTATATTAAACATAATTACTTTACTTTTCAGATGAATATTTTAAATAACACCATGGCATAAAAAAAAACATCTGACATTCTCCCAATCCTCTAGTTCAGTCTTTATGTTTCTATGTCAGACCTTTGCACATGACAATAAATTTGAACTTAAACTCGTCAAAAACTCATTTGTGATCACACTGATCCTGTTTTTGGATATTTTTTTTTTGTAATTCTTGTTTTAGTGAGATTATTGTGGCACCAAACTGTTTATTAAATGCTTATGTGTTCATGGGTGCTGCCATATTGCTTCTAGTAATGATATTATTGGCCACCATACGAGCTGACAGTCATGCAGCATGTGATGCCATCATGCTACCATTATAAAAGTTCACAGTACACACCATCTGTGTCCAAACTTTGGCTCAGCCACAATAAAAAGCTATAGTGATTGTTAATAAACTATGTTATTGTTTTCATGATTGTAATTTGGTTTCCTTCCTAATGAACTTTAGACACAAGCCTTTTTTTTGACTAATCTTTTGGTTTGTTCTTCAGACTGGGAAACCACAGTCTTTCAAAGAAAAGTCCAAAAGATTATTTGCAGACGTACTTCTTGAAAAAAATGGATTGAGTACATAGATTAATCCATTTAGGCATGTGAAATATAATAATAAATACTCCAAATAATACTCAATATAAATAAATAATAACTACTCTAAAACATCACAGCATGACACAAGCCTTGATGTGCTACAGTCCTTAATAAACACTTCATTTAAAGCTGTTACATACTTTTACTGCACCAAAGGTTCATTGATTGCTTTGCACTCCATGTTTGTAATTTTATGCATTTTTACTGTTCTTTAGCATTTTTCCTATCAAGTTGACAGTGGCTGACAGCACACAGACCAAATAAAAGCTTTGTAGTTTTGTAATTATGAATGTCATTTTATGTGCAATATTAATTACAGTAGGCACCTACAACCAATGCCACTTCTTTCAAAAGTGCCATCAGTTACACAAATGTTAACATAATTATCATGATTAAAACAATATAAATAATTGATAACATAATTGTTATATTCTCTACTCTGAAAAAAAACACTATTTAAAACTAATGAAATGTGTGTATAAAGCAGTTTGACATAGGTCTCCTAAGTAAAAAGTGCATACATTGTACAAACCAGATATTAAACTTGTATCTGATTTAAATGTGATATTTCAATGACTAGAGATACTGTTGGAAGTGAGGAGCAAGTTAAGTTGGTTAAATAATTGTTGCTGTTCCTTTCAGGAGTGCTTGTAATCAATTAGATAATTTGATAATGCTCCTGTTTTATTTACCTTACCTTTCTCTCTGGGGGGGCATCTCTGGCCATTAGACTTATATCAAGGTAACTGAAGCAAACGTGTTTTAAGAAACAGAATAATACAATTTATTGATAAATACAAGGATTATAGAGATCTGACAACTACATATATATATTGATATATAAGACAGGACACAGACAGACTAGACAGACAAACATAAAACACAGAAGAGAGAGGCCGGTTGTTTACTGGTTATTTAAAGTTCCTATTTATCTTGGCACTAACAAATAATTTTACGATACCATGTTTTTAAGTATGATGTCTGATGTTGTGTGGATTTGTTGCTTGGAGTGTGCTCATTATCTTTGCTGCATGATCTTTTGCCTGTGGTGTGCAGTGCTTTCCTCCTTAAGGCCCTCTTTTGTGTCATCTGCAACTTCATAGGGATTCTCTTTCTGGTACAAAAGCTTAGATGCTGACATTCCCTTCTTGAAGTGATGGCAACTTCTTAGCCTTTTCAGACTACTTACACACAGCTTTGGCTTGGCAGACAGGATCTTGGCTTTCTGGTCCAAAAAGAGAGACAGACAGAGAGCAGCTCATCAGCTTTTATTTTCAGAGAGAAGTTTCAGGGATTTTCAGTCATTCTGGAGAGTGTGCTCAAAAGTGACCCTGGGGCAGATTGTCCCAGAGAATACCCAGAACTTCCCAGAGAATTTCGTGAGTTTGCCCCAGAGTT
The DNA here is from genome assembly GCF_900747795.2 of Erpetoichthys calabaricus. Lineage (NCBI taxonomy): Eukaryota > Metazoa > Chordata > Cladistia > Polypteriformes > Polypteridae > Erpetoichthys > Erpetoichthys calabaricus. The sequence continues at coordinate 97,435,634 of NC_041403.2, read as the reverse complement.
GGGGTGAAGGTTGTTTTTGAGAAGAAATTTTAACCTCTCATGATTGTATTAAAGTCACTTCCAGTTACAAAATATGTGTCTTCTTTTTGGTCAGGTCTTCTGTCCATCCCAGTTGTCATTCCTTGAATTATGTGTCTTTGTTCTTGCTTGAGTACATTTTGGCCTGAAGGAGTCTGAAGAGGAAAGTGTGGAAAGTTGTCATTTCAACTTTGATTTACACATTTGTGATCAGATGAACCCCCGTGACCTTGTGTTCGGATTCAGCGGGTTGGAAAATGGATGGATGGATGATCAGATGAAGTACAGGCAGATCCTGGTACAAGCTGGACTTAGTTTGGAATGTAAATTGGGATTTGGCGAAGCTGCCTGGCTGTTCTCATTAGATTGCCAGTAAACAGTAACATTTTGGAATTTTCCTTTCCTTTTTTCTGTCTTTGTGACGTTAGTTGTTGTTAAAGATATAAAGTATCAGATACTTGATTGTGCATTTTCATTTAATAAATTATAAAGTAACTGCTGTGATGGGGTACTTTGCTGGCAAGAAATTGCCTGGGCAAGGGCACCACTAATGTGACACAGGATATTGGGGAGTTGGATATAAAATCTCCAGAAAAGACACAGAAACACACTAGAATGTTTACCACGGTCAGACAGCATGGACTGCTAAGGAGTGTGAGACACTGTTTGATCTGGTGCCCAAAGATGCACCACAGCATTAGAGAGTGGTGACTATGGAGAAAGACGAGGAAAGTCCTCCAGAATAAAAAAACAAATAATCTAAAGATTCTGGAGTTTGGCTTCACAGCCTTGCTGGGTACCATGGGTGCCACCAGGAGATGCTGCAGGGAGACTGGGGAGTCTCTACTGTCCACATAGCCTGGAAGTACTCCAAAGTGACGGGGATGGAAGCACAGAAGTACTTCCGGGCTGAAGAAAATACAAGTTTTCCATCTGACCCAGAAGTGCTGACGAGTCACGTGGAAGGAAGGACAGAAGCACTTCTGGGTAAAGGACTATTTAAAGGACTGCTGTGAACCCAGCAAGTGAGCCTGAGTCAGGAGGAGGTGGACAACACTTGCTGGGAGGTGTGGAGCAGAAAAAATATTGTGTTTATTGCTTTATTGTTGTGTTTATTGTGGAGGCATTGTTTTTGAAGAAGAAAAAATATTAAAAGTCTTCTTAGTGCTTTTAACCGGTGTCCAGAGTGTCTGTCTGGTGGGTTTAAAAGGGACAATAGTGTCACTTAACGTCCACTCATTGACAATGCACCATAACATCTACAGGTTGGTATTTGGCAAAGGGAGTTCAGCAAAGTGGACTTTGCTACCAGGAGAAAGAACATGAAATCATGGAGATTTTTTTGAGTCCTGGTGCTTCATGTATAAACAGTGCATACGCATACACTTTGAGATGTGTAAAAACTAAACTTGGCGTAAAGCCACACACATTTTCACGTCAGCCTCCCCCCTTGCGTATACAAGTGTCTGCTTGGTTTTGCAAACTGGTGGCACCCAGTGTCAAAGCAATGCTACTGTTTTTGTGTGGCCTCCCTTTTTTTCAGATTCACATCAATGACGCAGGATTTATCAAATACATCAAAATTAATTGCATATTGTTTACAAATTTAAGACACTTGATTGTAATCATTCTGTAAAAATATAATGTTTCACGCAATGGCCAAACTATTTCAAATACCATAGCTGCTTTAGCGTTGTTACTCTCAGTGTACCACTCACAGTATTTTATCCCATTGTATCAGTGTGTGGAATCACAGCTGTGCAGGAGCTGATCGGAAAGCCCAGGAGGTCATTCATAGCACACACTGCATCTGCATGAATTCCACTCAGCCATGCCACAGTCTAGTTGAACATCTCCCATCTGGCAAACATTTCAGTCAGTCCATCAAGAACCCCCAGTAGAACTGCTTGTACTTATAATTACAATTACCTCACTGTAAACTTGAACTACAGCTATAATATTGCACAATCTGAGCAACTTTATGAACCATTTGCACTATCTGCACTATATGTACATGTATATTGCACTTGTGCTTTCATACTATATATTTATCATTGTTTTTTATCGTATTATTATTATTGTTACTATATAATTTTATAGGAAAATAAGTTATGAAGGATTTGCATATTGAATCTCATTGTACCATACAATGACAATAAAAGAATTCAGTTCAATTCAATAGAAGAGTGTGCATATTTACAGATAATAATGACTGGTTTCTTTATATAAAAAAAAAAAAAAAATTGTACTAAACTTACTCTTTTCTTCTAGCATGGTTTTGTGTACAACTTGGTCAGCGGTAACTTGTTTAATGACAGTAGATTTAATCCTAGCCTAAAAAGACTGAAGAACAGTCGTAGACTACTAAGCATTGTTGTAAGTCGCTCTGGATAAGAGCGTCTGCTAAATGTTGTAAATGTAAATGTAAGTCGATTTAGATTTCCAAGAGCTATCCTTTTGGCACTTTGTGCTGTTAGAATACTAGGATACAGTATATACTTGATGTAATTTTTATGATGAAATGCATTAAAATATTTATATTACATTTTACACATAAATTGTTAACTTCATTTAATTAATGCATACAGTTAATAATTAAATACGTGGGGGCACGGTGGCACAGCGGTAGTGATGATTGTTCCTGCCGGATAGCCATGAATATTGCCTTGCGCTGTATACTTGCTAGGACTGGCGCAACCCTGGATGGATAGATGGATGGAATAATTAAACATGTATTATGAAGATTTTTCAGTGTTCCTTAAAAGTTTTGAAGAATCAGTGTTCTAAGCTTACAGCTGGTTTCTCATTTATTACAGAGCTTACATTGTGGCGATTGGTTACGTGGAGAAAGAAAATGGAAAGACAGGAATTGGGGGTTGGTACATTTGACAGAGACAGTATTGCTGCAATAAATTATTCCATTCAGGGTCTCACGTGTCTCAACAAGCATCTTGCGGGAGGCAGGAACAATCCCTGGATTAGGGAGACAAGAACAGTTCCCGGACGGGGCATCAGCTCATCACTACCGCTGCACCACCGTGCCCCCACATTTAATATATGATTTAATGCATTTCATCATTAAAAATTATATCAGGTATACATCTTATTATTCTAAAATGTTCAGAGAGCTGTAATATCATGAATGTAATGTATTCTGTGTGGTGATCAGTGCCTGTGGCTCCTGTCTGAGAAAGAAAGCCCGCTTAAGAAGTACTAGAAACTCTAGTAAATTAAGCATTGATTTTAAGATGAAGTTTACAATGTTCTACTTTATTGACAAAATAAACTACAAGGTTAAACTGGAAATTTCAAGATTAATGTTGACATTTTGACCTTTTTTCTTCACTGTGCCCCTATTAATTTTTTCCTTCTTTTCTCTGTGCCCTAATATGCTTCTGTATGACACAAAGACGGTGTGCTACGACTCGCATTTTCATGTTGACTTTGAAATCTGACCATTTCTTTTTTATTTCAGGCACGGTGTGACTTTCTGAACTTGAACTTTTGAGTATCATTCCATCAAGTTCCTTTTGTTGCTCATACTACTATAAGCCACCAAAAAGTATGTTTTTCTTTGCCTCCACTTCACTGAGTAGGACCTCCACTTTGTATTTGGTGAAATTCTTCTCTTTTATATGTGCTTTTGCCATTGACTTTTAACAAAACGAGCAGCTGAAAAGGCTATTTATATTGATTTACATATTCAAATATGCAAAATTCTGGGAGGAGTTGGGGTGGGCGGTAGGCACGTGCTCTTGTGTTAAATTTCATGCTGACTGGTATTTATGGACCGGAAGTGCATGGAAGTTGACTTATGCATGGTTTTGTGCATCTGAATTTTTTTGTGTGCATGCTGATTTACACTTTTGTCCGTATGCCATGTTTTAGTGTGACTTCTACGTGCAGCGTTATACACAAGGCCCCTGGTTGTTAAAATCTGCTAAAAGCTCAGTTGTGCATTTACACCATTGTGTGCTAGACAGTGTTCTAACTTATATGTCTCTATCTAAAAAAGAGCTACCCTGATTACCCTGATTGAACAAAGTGTCCCAAGAGAGGGTTAAGGCTTGCTTTGTGCCAGAGACTCAGCTCAGTTTGGAATTGGGAAAAGAGATTAAGAAGAAAACTCACTGATTAAATGAAAGTTTAGAGTCACGTGACAGTGATAGACACGTTGGTAATGATAACTCAGTACTTGGAGTGGTATTTGAGTACTTTGCATTCGCTCTGTTTGATCCTTTTGCATTACACAAGTTAAATAAACACATACTTTTTTATTTGTGGCTCTCTTGGCATTATTCTTGGCATCACAACTCAGGAGTACAGAAATTTTAGTTGAGCCTGCAAGAATTTTTCACACTCTCCTGGGTAAATGTGGCTAAACTAGAGTAACTGCCTAAAACCACTAGCTACTAAACAATGAAAAAAACAAACAAACTGGGCAATACAGTGACAAAAGGTGAATAAATAAATAAGTAAATAAACAAATTCAAACTTCTAAAAGAAAATGGAGCAACATGAAACAGGAAAGTCCAAAATGTAATGGTAAAAAACAATGAGATTTGGCTTACTGAAAGCTATCATAAGAAGTGAAGATCTAACAAAGTAAAATAAATGTGTAGCATAACACTGACATTGAGGAAAATGCGAAATTTATCAATAAATGAATCCTCAACTTTTTGTTTCTTTAGCAAGATATTTGTAACATACAGTCTCATGGATGTAAAGTTTATAATGTGGCATTATTCGGAGCTTAAGCAGTAAACAAATGTATGAGTACATAAAAAGAGATCACTATGGCTCTGATGTGAGTCACTAGTATCTGTGCATGTGGATGTATGTAGACATCTCAAGAACCTATTTCAGTAGATTACAGAGGGGTAATCTTCTGCCTTAGTTATAGACTTAATCTCATCATTTAACCAGATTTAATTCACATTTACTTTCCTTTACTTTCCAGGACATGTTACTGCATTTGTTAATTTTCATACTATATTTTTTACCTTTAATAACAGATGCTATTAAGATTAATCACCATGGCATTGAAGCAACTTTTTAATATTTCTTTCTTTTGCTGTTTCACAGCAGAACATTTGCTATGAATAATTCAGTGTGTGCATTAAGTAAACAGTACATACAGTAATTTATGCAGAGATAAATCTGGGGCATCATAAAGAATAGCAAACTGAAAATTTGTCTTTGCCTATCTATTCATCTGGAGGTGTGTGTATGTTTGACGAAAGTACTGGAACTTCACAGCCCCTCTATGTATTACAGTTTAAATATATTTCTGGGTGGAAAAGCATAGGCGGACTGCACTCATGTCCTGTGACACAAGGATTAAATGGAGAGGAAGCTAAGAAATGGAGTAAATCACCATGAACAGGATTAACAACAATCTGCTAATGGATTGACTGTCCCTGGCGTAGTTGACTGAACAGACAATGTTACATGAAAAGTAACCAAGAACTGATATATTAATGATAACTTATTCTCAAAAGTTGTTGAGTGTTGCCAGAGTTGAAGGTAATGCAGTGAAAAGTAACACAGCTACACGTTACTCTAATCTAATTGCATTTCCCAGTAACAAAGTAGTCTAATGCATTAAAGTCTAAATTCTAGTAATATCATTATAGTTACTAACTTAACTAGAATATTGTTAGTTGTGTTTATAAGCAAAAATAATGCATGTAATTATCTTGAAGGGCACAAATTCCATTTCACATAAAGCTTGGGGAAAATGATTGCATTGAATTTTCTGACACTGTCAGATCTGTACCAAAGATTTGTGTTATTTTACATTGTATGATAGTTCTTTTTAATTCCGGATTGTATTAAGGTTTATTTTGTATTTATTAAGAAATAAAGTTTTTGAGTTTTACTTTAAAATATAACAACTTTTCAGTTTCACAATGCATTAATAGAATATGATAGCAGAAATTTTTAATTCTAACTGGTGAAACACACAGACCTACTGATGTAAAATAAAGATGATTCATATACAACATGCAGAACTTTTCTATTTTGACAGCACATTCTTTTGTTTTCACCATGAAAAAAATACAGATTCACAGTGATCCCATTGGTGATGTAATACCTCCAAAATACTTCTGGTGAGGCTTGTGAGGCTTTTGCTGTATTTTTTAATCAAAAAATGAATCATATTAGAAATAATATAATACATCTCCCCAATACTGATCCTCTTAAACCCCGGCACTCCATTATAAACAAATTAAATTCTTTCACCAGGATATATTTACCTGATTTATATAAAATAATTTCAGAACTGAGACCCTCCACCTGCGTCCTTGACCCAATACCAACAAGTTTTTTCAAAGAAGTATCCAGCGTGCTAATTGATAGTATTCTTGACATAGTAAACTCATCATTAAATACGGGGGTCTTCCCAGACTGTCTTAAGACTGCTGTAGTTAAACCCCTGCTGAAGAAAAATAATCTCGACTCCTCTGCTTTTGAAAATTTTACACCCATTTCTAACCTGCCTTTCTTAAGTAAAATTTTAGAGAAGGCAGTCATTATGCAGTTAAATGACCAGTTGAATAAACATGCTATTCTTGATAAGTTTCAGTCGGGTTTCAGAACAAATCACAGTACAGAAACTGCACTCGTTAAAGTAGTAAATGACTTGCGGGTAAATGCAGACAGAGGCCGTTTATCTGTTCTCATCCTCTTAGATCTGAGTGCCGCATTTGATACCATTGATCACAATATTCTTAGAAATCATCCTTAGTCAATGGGTGGGCCTCTCTGGCAGGGTCTTAAATTGGTTTTAATCCTACCTGGCAGGTAGAAAATTCTTTGTAAGTTGTGGTAATTATACTAAATACACATGATATTTTATATTGTGTTCCACAAGGCTCTATCCTGGGTCTGTTGCTCTTTTCGATTTACATGCTTACGTTAGGTCAGATTATCTCAAGGCATAATGTGAGCTACCACAGCTATGCTGATGACACACAGCTGTGTTTATCAACAGCGCCTGACAACCCCGACTCTCTTGATTCATTGATACAATGTCTCACTTGTGTTTCAGAATGGATGAGTAGTCATTTTCTCAAACTAAATAGAGAGAAAACAGAAATTTTAGTGATTGGCAATAATGGATATAATGAAGTTATTAGAAATAAACTTGATGCATTAGAATTAAAAGTCAAGATGGATGTAAAGAATTTAGGGGTAACTATTGACGCTGACCTGAATTTTAAATCACATATTAATCAGATTACTAGGACAGCATTTTTTCACTTAAGAAGTATAGTAAAAGTTAGACCTCTTATAACATTGCAAGATGCTGAAAAATTACTTCACGCTTTTGTTTTCAGTCAACTAGATTACTGTAACACACTCCTCTCAGGACTACCAAAAAAAGATATCAATCAATTGCAACTAGTGCAGAATGTAGCTGCTAGAATCTTAACTTGGAAAAGGAAATCCGAGCACATCACCCCAGTTTTGATTTCACAACATTGGTTGCCTGTGCCATTTAGAATTGACTTTAAAATACTGCTTATGGTTTACAAAGCTTTAAATAATCTTGCTCCATCTTATATTTCGGAATGTCTTACACCTTACACTCCAAATCGTAACCTTAGATCTTCAAATTAGTCCATCCATCCATTTTCCAACCTGCTGAATCCGAACACAGGGTCACGTGGGTCTGCTCTTCAAATTAGTCTCTACTTAGAATTCCAAGAGCTAAACTTAAAAGAAGTGGTGAGACGGCCTTCTGCTGTTATGCACCTAAAATCTGGAATAGCTTGCCAATAGGAATTCGCCAGGCTAATACAGTGGAGCACTTTAAAACACAGGTGAAAACACATTATTTTAACATGGCTTTCTCATTGCTTCATCTTAGTTAAATCCTGATGCTCTGTATATTCAATTAATTATCATTATTGTTCATGGTGGCTCCAAAATCCGTACTATCCCTACTTTCTCTTCTGTTCTTTTTCCGGTTCTCTGTGGTGGCGATCTGCACCGCCACCACCTAATCAAAGCACCATGATGTCCCTACATTGATAGATTAAAAGCCAGAAGACCACATGACCATCATCATCAAATTCTTCCATGTGAATCGTGAATACAATGAGGACTGATTGAGGTCATTCATGTTAGGCAGAATACCTAGAGGGGGCTGGGTGGTCTCGTGGCCTGGAACCCCTGCAGATTTTTTTTTTTCCTCCAGCCGTCTGGAGTTTTTTTTTGTTTTTTTTGTCCTCCCTGGCCATCGGACCTTACTTTATTCTATGTTAATTAGTGTTCCCTAATTTTAATTATTTATTTTGTCTTTTTTCTCTTTCTTCATCATATAAAGCACTTTGAGCTACATTGTTTGTATGAACATGTGCTTTAGAAATAAATGTTGTTGTTGTTGTTGTAATTTTCCTAAATAGAGCTTGTTTGTCTCATGCATTTCTCTCTTGTTCTCATTCTTGCATTCCATATCCTGGATTTTGCCGTACATGTCTGCCTGCTGCTCAATTGCCCTGTCCTAAGTGTCTTTTTGTGATGTGCTTGATGTTCAGAATATGTTGCTGCTCTTCTTTGATGATCACTAAATACAATACTTGCACTTGATTATGAAATCTGAATGCGTATGCTGGGGGATTATCAATAGATTGGCTTTATTACAGTATTTTTCATCACATAATCAGCTTCTACAATTAGCTTACAGCTTGTCAGATGTGACTGTACTTCCTTTTCTGTTTTGCCATTTCATTTTCTTGATCTATATGACATAAGAAAAATACATAATTGTCAGAACTGGAAATACATACCAAGCCTTGTAGTAGAAAAGAACCAAACTAAAATTATTGCTGCCTTTAAATTCTTTGCCTGAAAGATTATTTACACTTGCAAAATTATTTATTTATGGAAAATTAAATATATATATATATATATATATATATATATATATATATATATATATATATATATATATATATATATATACTAGCAAAATACCCGCGCTTCGCAGCGGAGAAGTAGTGTGTTAAAGAGGTTATGAAAAAGTAAAGGAAACATTTTAAAAATAGCGTAACATGATTGTCAATGTAATTGTGTTGTCATTGTTATGAGTGTTGCTGTCATATATATATACATATACACATATACACACACATATACACACATATACAGATATATTATATATACATATACACATATATTTTTTATATATATATTTTTTATATATATATATATATATATATATATATATATATATATATATATATATACACACATACATACATACATACATACATACATATACACACATAGATGCACTTACAATAACATAGAAATCAATATAAACAACATTAACATCATTATCATATGAGAATATGAAGTAATATATAAGAAGCACATTTCATATAAATATAAATAATTAAACAGTAAAATCTTCTTGTATAATTTGCTACCGTGGCTTTTCGTTGGTCTGTCCAGGATATTTAAATCACCTGTAGCTTGCAAACTGTTTCACCTACTGACTTGAAATGTGGTACACATATAATACGTCACGTCTGCTATCCGCTTTATGGGTGATGATTGTATTACTCTTTTTATGTTTATTTTATTTTAGAATCAACTCCTATCTGCGCACACCAGGGCGGCCGTGGGCAGATGCGTATGGTGTATTCACTCCATGTTATCGTGCATTGCGCTGTCACTGGTATTTTGATAAAAGAATTTGAACAATATATAAGAATCGTATAAATGATTAAACAGTAAAACATTAACATTTAAGAAGTAAAGTTACATTGAGTACTACTGCAGTGCCTTCGGGTATACCTAATTTTTTCTTTGCCCATTACATGCTTAAATGTATACATTTTTTGGTGTACCTACCCGAGAACACGCGAGATATAACCGACCGTGGGAGAAGCATGGATTTTAAAGAAGCGTTGCGTTCATCTGCTGGTCTCCCTCGTGGAATAACTGGTAATGTTTCACTAAAATCTACAGCGAGTAAAACGACATTACCTCCTTTTTTTTGTACGATCTCTGAGATGTTGCTTTTTTCGGTTCAAGGCTTCATAAGCTCTTTTATGTTCCATGGTGTACTTAATAAGTACTAATTATCCCAAACCATCATCTTTGAATGTTGCAAGACTTTCGCCTTGTATGTAGATCGGGGGTAATTACATTCATTGCATTCCTAGTCTGAATCACAATCTGATTGTATGGGTGGTTACCTGGCACTGTAGGGTTGCCACCCGTCCTTTAAAATACGGAATCGTGCCGCGTTTGACAATGAAATTGCGCGTCCCGTTTTGAATCAATACTGGACGGGATTTATCCCGTATTTTTGTAATCATTTTTTTTTTAAAGCAGCGTCTCATGCAAATCATCCCACACGCATTTTATGAAGATGCCTCCTTTCCTACTTTTGATTGGGTAATACTTGATGTCATCGTTAGTTTGATTGGTGTTTTTAACTGTCCAGTGAGGAGGGCGTGTCTTTTAAGTACAGTCTGCAAAGTGTTGGCACTGAGATGTGGCGTCAGCGCCATACTTGAAGCCCCTAACGTTGCGGTCAGCAAGTCGGCTAACATCCGCCATGTGCCGTCTTTCAGTTGCGAGAAGCAGATCATAGAATGGTTGAAACTGTTGCCCCTAACGTTGCGCCACGGCGTGTGGTTCGTTTATACCTCGTGTCTTCTCATTAAACTTTTATCTCGCGAATATGTTATTGCAATCCGCAGCGGGAGCGTTTCTATAAACTTTATTTAAACTTACGTTTTACACCGTGGTTTGTTTCCCTTATGAACATGCTTGTATGCTTAACTCGCTCCGTTCTCAATTGTTTAATTAATTTTTTGCTCTTCGCTGTTTGCGGCTGTTCCTCCATTTCCCCCTACTTCGTTCTTTTATCTCGCGAATATGTTATTGCAATCCTTAACGGGAGCGTTTCAATAAACTGATTGAAAATAGTTTTTGCATTTACCTTTTTAGTAAAAGGCGAGCTTTTAAGCCTGAGAAATCACCCCGTAAATGCACACGTTTAATTGGACATGTGTTAATATGTATGGTTACACAGTATTAAAAGACAGTGAACAACGTCAGTTACCTTTGTTCCCGCGTTTGATAAAAGGTGAGCTTTTAAGCCTGAGAAATCACCCCGTAAATGCACACGTTTAATTGCACATGTGTTAATATGTATGCTTACACAGTATTAAAAGACAGTCAAAAAATTAACGTCATTTACCTTCGTTCCCGCGTGCGACTCGTGCTGTAAATCTCTTCCTTGTTTTTTAGTTCACGTGATTACGTAGGAGGCGTGATGACGCGATACGTGACTCCGCCTCCTCCATTACAGTGTATGGACAAAAAATATGTTCCAGTTATGACCATTACGCTTTGAATTTCGAATGAAACCTGCCTAACTTTTGTAAGTAAGCTGTAAGGAATGAGCCTGCCAAATTTCAGCCTTCTACCTACACGGGAAGTTGGAGAATTAGTGATGAGTGAGTCAGTGAGTGAGTGAGTCAGTCAGTGAGGGCTTTGCCTTTTATTAGTATATATATATATATATATATATATATATATATATATATATATATATATATATATATATATATACCAGCTTTATTCAACTTGAAACAGGAACAGCAGAGTTATTTATTATAGCGGGATCTACCACTCTCCTATGCACAGACACAGCAAACAGGCATAGTCAGGACCAGGGGGGTATTTTCTGTACGTCGCTTAAATCATCCGAGATCAGATGCCTCATCTTGGATGAGTTAATGCCAGTGAAACTCATCCGGGATAAGTCGTTTTTTCAAATGCAGAGGTGTAGTAGATTAGTCTAGCTGGATCTAATCATCCGAGATGAATGCGCACGCCTGCGCTGATTGAAAAGCCCATATATATTGAGTCTAGAAAACATGACCAGCAAGTCTTTGATAGGCTGTAACAAAATGACGAAAGAATGGGCGCATTTCTTTTTTCACAAAAGCGGATCAAGACCTTTCATTCGAAGGACATGAAGAATCAAGATTTAATATGCACAAGGGGTAACACTGCAAAAGCAGCCTAAACCAGAAAAGACGGCTGGCAAAAAGTGGCAGACAAATTAAATGTGTGTGCATTGTACTTACTAAAAGCAGCATTTCATTTCCTATGTGTCAGATTAATTATTATTTAATATGTCATAATTCCAGATCATACGTGAGCACAAGGAGAACACGGGAACAGGTTAAAGTGAAGTACAAGAATATACTTCAAACTGGTAAATATTGGTATATAACTATTTAAAGAATTGATGACATAAAGTGTCATATATAATGTAAAGAACATTAATTTTAAAGCTAATAAGAAGGCAGACAAGCAAAAAACAGGTGGAGGTCCACGCAGTCCAGACCTAACCCCTGCAGAAGAGTTGGCTCTTCACCAAAATGCCCATCGCCCTGTTTCTGAGGGCGTTCCACGGGGAAGCTCCTCCTCAGAACCAGTGGCAGGATGCAGTGGTCACTTCATTTCAGGTAAAGGAAGGTCATTGCATACATTTGTCCTCAATATGTGCCATAGGTATGTTCCATATAGCCCTCTTTTTTTGTTGGGTCAATTGCAGGGAATGTCATATCCCTAGAACCTGTGTCTGACCAACGAGATATTGACGAAAATCAAATATTTGATGAAGACACTGTGTCTGATTATTCATCAGGAGGAGAGGTACATTTTTCCAAATAATGTTTGATCAAACTCCACTGTGATCAGTCCCATGTGCCCCAATCACATTTGGAAATTCTGGGTAATGAGAATGTTAGGCTGATTGTGAGATTCTTTATGGAACTGTGGGTGTTTTTGCCTGTGTATTACCTACCTGCAATGGCATGAAACGCCTCTTGTGTCTGCACACGCAGGTGTCCAGGAAACACAATGAAAACCCGAAGGAAATCTTTCAGAGCCAAACAGACTTTACGAATTGCCTGGCAAACTGCACTTTTAGATACATTTTCCGCATCACCTACAGTATATAAAAAAAGTGCCGCTTGCAAAAAACCTCAAAGCAATGCATACTGTCTGTGTGGTTGTGAGAGCCCAACTTCGGCAAGTTTGACTTTGAATATAAGGTCCTAATAAATTTTTGAGGTACAATATTCCCCCTCGGCTAAAGCGGTATCTTTCGAAAAGAATTTCCTCCGGGAGCAATAAAGGATCTTGCCAATCACGCATCCCCTCTCTATATGAAATTCTCTTCTTATAATTTGCGTACCGATATCAATTGGTCGCTCATTCATGAACGGCGAAGTCATGACTGAATGAATTCCACGCATGGACAGTGATTAAGTGTGCGAGCTAATCCTTGTTTACATCAAAAAAACCTGCTGGGATGTGTTGCTATGACAACACTTCCAGCAAGAGTTTCGAAAAACCGACAGATCCAGGATCATGCCAAATCGTCAACAATTCCATCTGGCTAAACGAGTAATCCACATTCAAAAAATACCCCCCAGTTCAGTGGCCAAGTTATACTGTTCCCTTTATTTATGTTGACCCTTGCATCACCCATCGGCGACAGCTGAGTATCACGCGATCTCATTCAGCTCGTAGTTGTTTCCGTGGTGTTCTGCTGCTGCCCTGCAAACCTGTGGTTGCCTCAGCAACAGACAAGCAGTAGTCCTCCACAGATGCGGCAGGTGCATGCTGTCCCACTGGGAGGAGGAGGGGTCCTAAAAGAGTTCAGAAACCTCACTATATATATATAGAGAGAGAGCTGTCAGCGTTAACCTGGTGCTAGCGTAAACAGCTCCAGAAATTCTGGAACCACACACAATGATTAAGTTTAAAAACAATGCAACAAAACTGTACTCAATTACCACTGGAGTGCTTATTCTTGCACACAACTCTCTTCATTTCATGATACTCAGGTCTGGCTCTGTTTCAGAAGGTAGAGTTTACTATCTGTTAATTGAACTGGGGGGAAGGGCAGATATTAACTCATTAATTGAGTAAAAGTTTTCTCTAGCTTTTAAACCAACTACTTATGAATGACATGTAAAGAAATTGTCAAATCAAATAAACACATGTACTTGTAATGGGTTTCCCGCTTTTATCCACTTGTAGCACAAACTGCTACTTGTTAAAGATGCATTGTGAATTATGAATCATAAAAATCTCACAACCTCCCCCTTGAGTGAATTGCAGGTGATAACAGCTAAAAGGGAACCTAACTGTGCAGGCCACTCTTAAAAGTGCCAGAGAAAAGAAAAGAGAGAGAAAGAGAGCAAGGCCTCACTGAGGGGTTGACAGTTAGAGATGGTGTCAGCAAGAACATTCTTATGATTCATGTATAGAAAGTTTTGACGCTTCTGATGTTGACAGGGCTTTCTTTGCAGCTACTTTCTTTAAGTTAATTTTCATTTTTCTGATTTTTGTTTTAACAAAACATTAATTTTATGTAGCCTCTTTGCATAATGAACACCATGAAAACATGCTTTACAAGTATAAACCTACAGTACAATTGTATGAATACACATACTGTATAGTTGCTTGAAAAATTATTTGAGTCACAGCATGAGATTTTGATATGTTCAGGAAATTTTATTTATGAGTCACACAGGCCTTTCCAAAAAAGAATTACAAAAAAAATAAAATAAAATCACTGCTCGGCTGCACAGAAAAGCAAACAAAAAATACTATTTCATATATACTGTATAAAATATGTCTTATATATAAACGTCTATGCGGGGAAGTGTGTGTGTCTGTCTGGCCTGGAAGAAATACAATGGCTTAGCCGCTAATGCACAAACGATGTGAGCACGTCGGCAAAATGAAACCTCCTAGGTGAGAGATACCCAGAGTTGTTTCTTTCAATTACCTGACATCTCTACATTTAATTTTTTTTCTGACGATTTCAATAGTTTCTAGGACCCTGTGCTTTTTACAGTATGGGCTTACACAGCTTGTTTCTTTTATAAATATATCTTATGGGGGAACTGGCACACTACTCATTTGTCATTGTTGATACAGGAATTGGGAATTAATAAAAATAACAACATGGGATGTGATTTTCCCTGACAGACTTTTAAATTTGCCTGGAAGAGGAGCTAGCAGGGAGATTGCAAGGATTTGCTTTGATCACCTGATAGTATAAAAGTAGAGTGATGACCTTTCAACATTAGCTCCTAAAGAAACAAAAAAGTTATCAATGTGTTGACAAAAAAACATAAAAAGCACAGAAGATATTAAAATTAAACTAGTTAAGGACATAAAGAAAGGATCTTAATCACCAATAATGGTGAATCCTAATGACTAAAAGTAATCAGAAGAGTTCCATGTTGCCATGCTTCTGCACTGTCAAGTGGTAGAACGGTGGCAGAGAAAAAGGATAAGGCAATAAATGTTTTCCAGGATAACACACAAATATCAAAACCAGCAGAATCTTTGTTCAATTGCTAAAAACCTAAAATTTTAATCAAGATCAAAATGATGATGAACCTAGCCATATGTTGAAATATCAGAAAGTACTGTAATAAACATACACCAAACCTCTTTTAGAAATGATCCACAATCTTGGACATTGCAATGTAAGTAGTACTAACTTATCATGTGAGTGATGCAGTATGTATGACTTCCAGAAACCACATCTCGATCCAGCAATAGACCTCACCTCATGGTAACAGAACCATATTGAAACAGTAATTACAAAATGCAATGTTAATAAAAACTAACATTGTTTACAAAAAACTAATGCTAATAAAAACTAATATTGTCCTATCTACCATTAACAATAAAATAATAAGTAGAATTTCCTAAGGTCCAACATGCCTAATAAGCTTTATGATGTCACGATTTCTGAATGACAGGTGAAGGCAACAGGTGATGTTGCTAAAAGAAAGAAATGGAAAAAATTCACACATTCATATGCTTGTGGTGATGATGTCATGAGGCTAGTGTCACATGACCAAAAATGGATCATAAGGACATAACCAAACAGCCACCTAAAATATACATGACCTCACCAAAATGACATCCAAACACAATGCTAAAATATTTTTTAAAAAGTGCAGTTGTTTGTTTTCATTTGTGATATTTGTGTACCCTTCAGATTTGTACTACCTATTATCAAATATCTAAATTGCATAGAATGGATTTTTAACATCTCTACCATACTCTTAGACCTTTCACAAGCAGACAGTATATATCTGCATACATTACTTTAAAGTAGACAATTGACTTATTGTCCACATAGGTGAAGTCAATAAACACATTTTCAAATTTACAAGTACTAGGGTGCTCTGCCCCCTGCTCGCTTCACTTGCCAACCCCTGTGTGGGCCATACATGCTAGTTATTTCCTAGATATGCCGCTTGCAATGAATCATGCTGTGCTTTTGGATAAACACGAATATACTCTGTCTTAGATATCTCCGTCTTTCGAAACTATTATTACTGACAGTTCGTCACATGTTGGTTTATTATACATGCGAGCGTGATCTTTCGGATTCATATAGAAATTCAAGAAAACTTCTTTGTCCATGTTTTTCAGATAAATTTCATGTAAAGTGCAATAGTTTTGGATGTGTGGCTTTATATCCATTATTGGCTGTAGAATTTCTAATATGTCTGATCGTTTAACTCTTTTGATTCTATGTTGCATCTTTTCTCCATGATCATAAATAAAAACCTGACCGATTTGTGGTTTCTTTGAAATTAAATTTGTAGTAGCTCTGCCATATCACCTATGTCCATATATTCAATCTCTTTTCGCTGTTCCATTATTTCTCCGAGTAATAATTTCCGTTTGTTAGCACTAATGTGATCTTTACTATCAGTTTTTTGAGACTTTCGAATTTTAGTACTTTCATAGTCTCTAACCTGCTCTGCATGTGTATCGCGCCAACGTTTTTGAACCTCTTTACGACATTCTACTTTGTCTTCTACTGTTTGTCTTTTCTTCTTCTACTGTTTGTCTTTTATTTCTGCCCCTGTTTGGACCTGTTAGGTTTTCAATTCATGTCTTTCCACAAAGTTTCATCTCGCGGGACGTGAAATTATCTTTCTGAAAATGTCTTGCCTGTCTGAAAAAGTCTTGTCTCATCCTGCGATATTTTAATATAATAGAGAGACTTTATTGTATTAATTAAATTGAGGTTTGCAATTGAAAGGGGGATGAATAATATTTAAATATGATTTGTTTTTCATCTTTGTATATAATCTTCATTTGGATCTTGATCTTTGTTTGTCCGCGAATTCATTGCTTTGTGTGGTGTTCCTGCTGTGTTCAGTAGAGGGCAGTAGTGATGGAGGAGGAGAGGAAGTGAGGGGGAGGATCGTTGGATGAGGTTGGAGTGTGGTGATTAAAGAGGATTGAACTAAAGGAGACTATGTGCTGTTTGTACTGGCTAAATACACAACACCTTGGTTGTTACTTGTGTTTACAAACACTGTCAATAGCACTCTTTGTGTTTAGATCTGGCATTGACACCGTGCTTTGTGTTTAGATCTGGCGTCGACACCTGCTTCGTTGTCGAGACTGTGGTTTTTTGTGTTTCTATCGACCGTCGTTGGCAGCACTTCGTCCAAATCGAATGTTCACCCACTTCTTGGAGTCGGCAGTCAGAGTATATAAGTCGGGCACACTTCTGTGATTTTCCATCAGTCGGCGTTTGGAGTTCAAAAAAGAAGCATTGGTTCTTCCTTACTCTTTGGATTGCCACAAAGCAACCTGCGAGACTGGAGAAAGGTTGAGAAGAGATCATGAGAGGAAACGACAGCGTCATGAAAACGAGACGGACTGTGAACAGAGAGAAGCAGAAATGCTCCTCCACCACCACATAATTACTGTTCGGACAGTGATTCCGAGTAGGCCGTTCCTATCGAATCAATATCCAAGGGTTTTGTTTTGTAATTTTGTTTCCCTTATAAAAATCATAATGCTGTGCAACGAAGGGCCCAGTTCATGACTGGCAGCCACGTTTAAACAGGGAGCCCTTCACAGACAACTTTAACACGCGCAACGTAGTTGGGCACACATAGCTAGTTTAGTATAATTGTACTAATTCTTTGTTGGGCTGTAAAGTAGCTTAAACTCACTAGGTATCCAATTCCATGTTTGGGAGTAATTATTATGTATATTTCTTGGCAGTCTGAAGTTCCTTGATCATCAGTTTTTGGATGCAGGAGTGGTGATAACATATACAGTATGTAGCTGGGTCACTTATTGCCTGCCTGTCATGTGTTATTAGCCTTTCTGCATATGGAAAAACGTGTGTTAGGTTAAATATAAGTTTAGTGGATCTAAATTTGGTAAAGTCTGAACAAATGTAGGCAATTATGACTTGTTGTGGAGTGCTATCCTGTCTAGGATTGTTTTTGTAATGTGTGATACTGCCATAATAGGAGCACAAGTCCTGATGATTCTCTAATATGACTAACAGGTTTAAAACTGGATGGATTGATGGATGATGATACTTGTAATGTGGTTAGATTAGATCTCACCATGGCTCCTGACAGAACTAGAACTAGTTTTAAGCAGTATAAAAGTTTTATTGTTTCACAATGCATGACCTTTTTTACAAAGAAGATGTACATCAGTATATTTGTGTGAGTGATGGCAGCGACAACACAGAGTAGCATTGTTGCACTAGAACTCTCCAGTTTAGCTCAGTTTAAGCTGTTATTAAACACAGCCATCTAAATGTTATTTTACCATAGAAGATTCAAATGTGTTTTTCTGTAGTTATTCCAAACAAAAAATGACCTTGCCTTTTGAGGACCTTGCAAAAAATGCTGAAACCTAACTGTTTTCATCCATTAATCCACTTTTTCCATTACACGGTGACAGGCAGCCAGAACTTACTGTATCCTGATAGCAGTCAATTAGATGGTATGTTGTTTTTCTAGCACTTTTCTTTTTTATTTTGCTTATTAATTCATCCATCTATTTATGTTACCTTATTAGAGCATTCTGAGGTATAACTTTTAAAATACCCAAACAATTAATTGCGTACTAAATGATGATGCTGTAAAGACCCTTACACTGATGCATAAATGTAAACATGCATTCTTTTGTTACTTTTTCAAACATTTACTCTATATTGTACATAGACTCATTCAGAATATACCTCAATGCAAGGATATTTAGAGAGCAATTAGATCACAATAAAGATCAAATTCAAATTTGTATTACATTTCAAAATAAGAATGTGGAATTATCAGACTCTAAAAGAAGAATGGAAATGAAGAAAAGAGAACCCTTATTAGTGCAAAGGAGTCAACACGTACCTCCTCTGTACTAGTAAGGGAGATTCTGTAGCACAGTTAAATATGGTTCAAAAAGTTCAAAGTTATTTCCAAAATGAAACAACGAGAAGTTTAAGAGACACAAAGTTTCAGCTGTATAGCTTTCAATAGGTGTGTGAAATGTTGTGTTCCTTATCACATTTTTGTTTCAGCGTGGAAGTAACCTTAACTTTTTTTCCCTTTGCAGATGTATGCTGATGCAGCCCATCACTAACTCTGTTAAATATGGCACAGTCTATTTTAGTAAACATCAGAGGAATACATCTAGAACATAAAAGTAAGGATGTGAGTCTGTAGCTTTAATTTACATTTTGCAAGCAAGTGTTGGCAGAGAATTCTATAGTGCAGAAGACACCAAACTGAAAAAGTCAAAAGATTATGTAAAACAAACAATAGGACAGCTTGAAGACAGGTGCTGGAAGAGCTTAAACATCTCTCATGTTTATATAAATTAAACAATTTAATGTTGTTGGGTTTCCAGCTTTGTCCATTCTTAGCAGATTTTTACAGATGACTCTGTTTCTCACCTGGAGCAACTGTACTTGACTAATTTTTCTTGGAACACATTTGTAGACATAAGGCAAAAGAAACATAATAACGACAAGCAAGATCGGTTAGGTGAAATTCAAATGATGCTCCCAACACTATAAATGCTATAATATTTCCACTAATGAAGAAATTTGAAGCCAGTTTACACCATGTCAACTCACTGGAGATTCTTGAGAAAGCATGTTCATCAGTGACCTAACAGTGAACTAAGTTAATAACTAACTCACTCTAGTTTTGCATAGGGGGTGTAATGAGTACATCCCACACTCCCTTGGGACTCCCATGGATGTGGGAAATATTATGAACACATGTTGTAGGCGTGGCAGAAGAGATGACCACAGACTTACATGTGATGACAAGTGTACAAAATAATCTTGTAGAAATCCTGAGTGATATGAACTGCAGATGGGGGAATTCTATTTCCACCATTTTCATGTACATTATCAAATCAAATCAAATCAAATAGCCTTTTATTGTCAATTCACTATATGTGCAGAACATACAGAAGAATCGAAATACTGTTTCTCTGTCATCTTCATAGTACGATAAAATATAAAAAAAAAAAGCAAAAAAAAAAAGCAAGTATATTGCAGCCAGTTAAGTTAGAACTTGCCTAAACAGGCAGCAGTCAATGGGACTTGTGCATTTTGTAAGTGAGGAAAGTATCTTATATATAAACATCTACACGTGGAAGTGTGTGTGTATGTCTGTCCCACCCAGAAGTGTGAGGCATCCCGGAAGTGTGGGGGAGCCCAAAAGTGTGAGGCTACAGCATGAAGCTCAAAGAAAGTGACTCTGTCACCAAACTGAAACCGCCACCACTAATGCACAAGCTAGACGAGCACATCGGCAAAATGAAACCTCAGAGGAGAGAAAAACTCACTTAGCCGCTGATAGACAACGGAGGCAAGCACGTCAGCAACAACACTTTTTACAGCATGGGCTTACATAGCTAGTACAGTTATAATTAACAAAAACAATTTATAACAATTTGGTTTGTTTAAAAACTAATATGCTAAATAAATTTAGGTATCCAAACAAATGTCTAGAAAACGATGTCTTTCAAGCACCTACTGTATGAAAAGTGATCAGCTAAGTCTACCAGTGGTTCATTTATTTTAGATTTGTTCCCCTCCAGGTGGTTCTCAATGCTCCAAATAACTCCAAATGTCATATAACACCCATTCCATCATCTATGATATCAAATTGTTATTACAATAGAATGACAGAGAAATTTCATTCTACAAGAATGAGTTTCCTCCGCAGGGTGTCTGGGCTCTCCCTTAAAGATAGAGTGAGAAGCTCAGTCATCCGGGAGGGGCTCAGAGTAGAGCCGTTGCTCCTCCGCATCGAGAGGAGTCAGATGAGGTGGCTCAGGCATCTGATCAGGATGCCTCCTGGACGCCTCCCTGGTGAGGTGTTCCGGGCACGTCTAACCGGGAGGAGGCCCCGGGGAAGACCCAGGACACGCTGGAGGGACTATGTCTCTCGACTGGCCTGGGAACGCCTTGGGATTCTCCCGGAAGAGCTAGAAGAAGTGGCCGGGGAGAGGGAAGTCTGGGCATCTCTGCTCAAGCTGCTGCCCCCGCGACCCGACCTCGGATAAGCAGGAGACAATGGATGGATGGAAGAATAGAACATTCTTAAGCTAGATACTTATTCTATACGCTTTAAGCTAATTATGCCTTTTTTAATGATACATTTTTGAGCCTAAATGCCCATTGAACAAGTATTAATATTTTATAGTTATTGTTGTCACTGCAAGAAAGCCTCATTGATTGATTTTACAAATGGTGTCTTTGAGTTAACAGAGTCTTTAATTGTAATGTATTGTTTTCAATATTTTATTGATTTAAATATTGCATTATAATTTGAAAGTTACAAGTTAGTGAAACATGCATGGTTTAGTCATTCTAAAATACTTGATTCAGTAATACATTATAAGTGTGATATTTATATCTAGTGATGAAAGTTGCATAGCCCACCCTTGGATCTTATATTTCAGGAAAAGATCTCTCCTGCATGCAGTTTTTTTTCTTATATTTGATGTCTGATTTCCTCCAAAAGCCCAAAAGCATTTTACATGGAGATATTGTTGCTACTGTGATTCTCTCCTGTATAGAGTTTGAATAGTAATCCTGTATTTACATTTTCTGTAATTGAATTACAACAAACAGAGCTGTCTTGTTGTCATTTCTAGTACCATATGGGTGCTCCAATATAATCCTGACCTCGATTATTTGAGTTGCAATTAAAAGCTAAGGAATGTGTTTTAATTAAACAAATACAATCTAACCTAATATGTACATGTTTCTGATATTTTAAGTAGTCGATTCTGTTCAATCTAAGTGTGCAATGTGACCTTGTCATAGTTTTGAAAGTCACTTACCTTGATTACTCTAAGCTGTGACCCCAGTTCAGTCAGAATTGCTTTTAAATTCTATGTAAGTGAGGTTAAGTAACAAATGAAGAATCAAACGGTTCTTGAGGGATAAACTGGTCACTACTTTTCTTTTCTTTGCAGTAACTGAGTTGAGCTGATTAAATCCAGAAACTTTGTGCTCTATTACCTCTTTATTTCAAAGGTGTTTCTGCTATACATTTGGTCCTGGTTTTTTTAGGTAGCATAAGTGACAAGATGTACCAGAGTAGTATGTGAGGATTGTCCAGGATGTGTATGAGGGAGTGTGGACTCAGTTTAAAAGCAGTTTTGGGTTAACAGAGAAGTTCTGCACTAGGAATCTTCTTTAAGTCCTTACCTCTTTGATCTAATTATAGATATGTTGAGTCATGGGATAAAAGACCAGTCCTCCTGGCATTTGTTTTTTGCTGATGACAATGTATTGTGTAACACCAGAAAGAAGGAAGTGGAGGAAGTGGAGAGAAAGTTGGAAGAATGGAGAAGGGCTTTGGAAGATAAAGGTTTGAAGATAAATAGGAAGAAAACAAAATATATGAGGTGTGATAGTAGACGTAGTATAGCGCCCGACCTGGCACAGACTCACACCAGAGGCACGTGTAAAATGACATAAGACTTTTATTTTCTTTTATTTTTATTTGCCCCACAGGCAAAACACAGTCCCAAAAGCACTTAAAGTTAAGCTACAACACTCCCGTTTGGCACCACCACTCTTCCCTGGCAACCTCGTCCTTCTCCTCCCGATTCTGGCCCTGAGTGGTGGTTGCCGGCCCTTTTTATACCCCATCCAGAAGTGCTCCAGGTGCTTGACCACCTGCTTCTGATTGCACTTCCGGGCAGGGCTGTAGAGTTGTCCAGGCCAGCTCAGGGACCCATGCAGCATGCCCTGGCGGCCACCCCAGATCCCAACAGGGCTGTGGAGAACTCCATCTCCCATGGAGCCCTGCAAGAAACTGTGGCACCATACTCAGCCAGGGAGGCTGCCACCAAGCGTCCCGGAGAAGGTATTGAGCAGTCCATGATTGCTCCCCCAGAACATGTGTAGAAGGGGCGTCCCGGCTGGGCATGGGACCCAGCCGCCCACCACAGAGGTTATAATGATACTCAGACTGGATAAGTTGGTATATCTAGGATCAGTGGTAGCTTAAGATGGAGAATTAGGTGCACAAGATAGCTTAGAGAGTGCAGTGTGGTAGATGGAACAATTGAATTAAGGTAGCAGAAGTTTTTTGTAATCTAAGAATTAAGTTTTTTAAGACCTTGTTAAGATGGTCAATGAAGTATGGAACTAGCACAGGAGAAGAAATTAGATGTGGCAGAAATGAGAATGTTGAGAAGTATGTGTGGAGTTACAAAAAAGGACAGAATAAGAAATGAGACAATCAGAGGTACAACAAAAGTGGAAGATATATCTAAGAGAGTACAGGAAAGTTGGCTGAAGTGGTATAGATTCGTGATGAAAAGAGATGATGAGATGAATAATGGAAATGGAAGTACAGGAAGAGAGAAAGTGAGGGAGGCAAAAGAGAAGGAGGATGGATAAAGTAAAAGAAGATATGAAGGAAAAGGTTTTGACTGGGGATGATGTGCAGGAGTGAGCTGTATTGAGAAAGTTGATTAGGCTCATCGACCCCACATAGAATTAGGAAAAAATCTGATACTTGGACATAGTAAACAACTAGGTTATTCATTTCACAGATGCTTCGAAATTTTCAAAAATTGTATTTCAGTTGCTAGACTAATCATTTTAGAATAATCAGCTGAGCAATAATAATAATTTAAATTATTCAAAACAGAATTATTTCTAGTCACTCTTTGAATATTATAATTGATGGCATATGAAACCACCTTTATTTTATTGAGGACTGTTATGTTGTTTGTTTAGTGGTATGACATAACGAGAGAGACTATGGTGGTGGTTACTAACAGAAACCTACTATACAAATTTAGAGTCTATAGGGGTAATATAGGTAAATACTTTAAAATCTGCAGGTGTCTTTTGGATTGACATTTAACAACTATTATCACAACTCATTACTTTTGGTGTTTTGTGTTTCTTCACTTTTGTGTGGCATCTAATGTTTATTTGTATTATTATTTGGTTTACTTGTTAGTTTTGTGTTATTTTCAATTGTGAAGAAATCACAAAAATAACAACAAAAAAGGTGTGGGGTAGCCACCCCATATACTTATAAAAATAAGCATTTGAAATGCAAAACAATGTTTTTTTGAGATTGAGCTCAATACAGAAGTGAATGGTTGTGAAAAAACAATGGCATTTATATAGAGTCTGAGGAGGACGTGAGGTCAGTAGAGACGGGACAGAAAGTGAGGTCATCAGGCAGGTCTTCCTTCTTATGTTCTGCAGAGGGGGAAAAAGAGAAAGCATTATATGAAAGCGCCAACCCCCAGTCCAGTGGACAATCACACTTATTCGGGCACGTAAACTGTCTCCTAATTGCACATTTGTGACACAGCCCGCCAAGACCCATCAGGTTGGA
The DNA here is from genome assembly GCF_900747795.2 of Erpetoichthys calabaricus. Lineage (NCBI taxonomy): Eukaryota > Metazoa > Chordata > Cladistia > Polypteriformes > Polypteridae > Erpetoichthys > Erpetoichthys calabaricus. The sequence continues at coordinate 97,410,876 of NC_041403.2, read as the reverse complement.
AGGTCATGAACATGCGAAAGAGCATTGGCGTTGGCGTGGAGACAACCCTGGCAATGCACAGGCATAAACCTATATGGCTTGAAGTCTAAAAACCACATTATGACTTGTGGGTTCAATTCTGTGTGAATTTTCATCCACTGAAGAGGGGCATTGTTGGTAACCAGGGTGAAGTCACAGCCTAGAAGATAATAACTCAGCCGGGTAATGGCCCATTTAATTGCTAAAACTTCCACCGCCATATGCCTGATTTCCCAATCCAGCAGATTCTAGCTCAGGGACCTGACAGAGTGTTCAACACCACCAACTCTCTGGCTCAGCACAGCCCCAAGACCTATGTCTGAAGCATTGGTCTGAAGAATAAAAGGCAAGGAAAAATCAGGTGCCATCAAATCCACTGCTGAAGTTAGGGCCTGCTTTAGTTCATGAAATGCAGCATCTGCTTTTGAACCCCATACAACAGTGTTTGGAGCCCGCTTCTTTGCTTAATTAGTCCAGGGCACCACTCTCTTGGAAAAGTAAAGCATAAACCGGCGGTAAGCTTAGAAAGGCTTGGACCTGCCTCTTGGTATTTGGACGGGGCCACTTCATAATGGCATCAATTTTCAATCACTGTGGTCTAGCGGTACTCCTGCCTGCCATGTAGCTCAAATACTTGGCCTTGGTTAATCCAAAGAAACAGTTCTTTGGGTTAATCAGAAGACTGGCCTTTGCAAGTGTATGAAGCACATCTTTGTCCTGCTGTAGGTGTTCTTTCCATGTGCTGGAATTGATGACAACATCATCCAAACAGGCAGCACTATAGGAATGTAGGGCCATAGCACTCTATCTAACAGATGCTAGAAGGTTGCTGGAGCCCCATGACAATCCGAATGGGAGGATACAATACCAAAATTGTCCACTAGGAGTACTAAATGCTGTCTTTAACTTTGTGGAATCCAGTAAAGGAAACTGCCTGCCTTTTTGTCATGTCAAGAGTGATCCCCTTAACTGCTTTACTGAGACGCTGAAGGAGGTCGTCCACTCACAGCATCGAATAAGTATCAAATTGGAAAACGTCATTAAGCTGACAGAAGTCATTGTGGAACCTCCAACTGCCATCAGGCTTTGGGACCAATACTATAGGACTGAACCAAAGACTATGACTCTCCTCTACAACTCCTAAGTTTACATTTATTTATTTGGCCGAAGCTTTTTTCAAAAGTGACTTACAATATTTAAGAAACAATTGGTTACATTTCTTTTTGTTTTTTTCCAGTTAGAACATAGGCAAGTGAAGTGCCTTGCTCAGTCACACAGTATCAGTTGTGGGATTCAAGCCCACAATCTCAGGGTTTGAAGTCCAAAGTCTTCACCACTGTGCCACTGCCTACCTAAGTCCAGCATACACTTGATTTCAAGTTCCACCTCTGCTCATTTTGCCTTCAGAAGAGAGATCCATCAACGTTTCTTACCATTTCAAGTACTGACAGTGTGGCTGTTTTCAGCTCCTGTTGCTGCTTGGCTGGCAGATAGGAACCAAAGTTAAGGGATACTTTTTGAGTGAAGAAAGAATGGTGCTGGCTGGAGAAGGGTTCTGCATCCCTGTCCTTCCATGGCTTCAGAAGGTTGATGTGATATATCCGTTTATTTGGATAACAATCCGGTTGCTTCACCAAATAATTGACAAGGCCCTTACTCTCCTTAATTTCATACGGGCCTTACCAATGTGCCAAAAATTTTTAGTGAAAGGTGGAACAAGGACCATGACACAATCTTCTGGGCGGAACTCCCAAAGAAACGTGCCACGGCCATTACAGTGGTCTCGTGCTGCTTGCATCTTGTCCATGTGCTTGTTTACAATAGGTCAAATCTTTACAAATCTATCTCATAATTGTGTGATATATTCTAATACTTTTGTGGAAAGGGAATAACTGAACCCAGTTCCTCCCGTCCTTACTGTTCACCTTACACAGCATCTGCTTGAGGGTCTGGTTAAACCTCTTCACTAAACCATCACTTTGAGAATGATACACCAAGGTTTTTAAATGCTTTATTTTGTGTAACTTGGCCACCTCCTTGAATATCTCCGAGGTGGGAGGCATCCCTTGGACTGTTAAGACTTCTTTGGGTATGCCAAAGACCCATACCAACTCCCATGCGATATTCTTGGTGGTAAATGTATGCAAAGGGAGAGCCTCGAGATAACAGGTAGTGTACTCAACAAGGACAACAATGTACTTATTTCCTCTGGCTGAGGGGTCCAGGGGTCCTACTATATCAACAAGAGGAGTGTGGTCCCTCCTAGGAACCTGTTGCAGTTGACACTCCAGATAGGAAGCACAAAAGCGACAGACCTCTTTGTTAATACAAGGCCAATAATACTTAATTAGCTTAATGTGCTCAAGGGTTTTTTTGGTTCCCATGTCAGTGCCTAGGAGGTGGGCTTGTGCAAGTTCAAGGACCTGCTGCTGAAAGGTCTGCAGGACTAAGAACAACAACTTTACCTCCCCCTCATGCTCTGCTACCTGATAAAGAAGATCATTATTCAAAACAAAGTGGGGTGTCTGTGGTATGGGATGTTGTGTGCATTGGCCATTTACCAAAATTACTGCATCTTTGGCAGACTTTAAAGAATCATCTTTCCATTGTTCCTGTTTAAAGGAAGCCAGAGTTTGCCTAAATTGAAACTTTAATAAAGATAAAGGGTTAGGGCCAACCTCAACAGGCATGGTTTTGGCTCAAGAAGGCATGATGTCGTCAGACATCACTTCTGATTGTGCCGTCACAGGTTTCACCACGTCACACAGCTGCGTGACTTCTCAAAGCCAGCTAGAAACCCACCATGGAAACAGTTTGAAACAGGTCCTCCCTGTTCATTACTAGGCCCAAATGTTTCTCAGGAGTGGAGTGTTTCATACAGCTTTTACTGTTAGACCAGTCTCTCCCCAGAATCACCAGATAAGGTGGGTTACAGAGGACAGCTACTGTTAGGACCCTTATAATGCCTTCGTAGTTGATAACACATGAGGCAGACCAATAACATCAAGTTTCCCCATGTATACAGGTTAGATTTCCTGGTCTTTCCTTTCTATTGCTGTCATGGTAACATAAATCAGTGAGCGACAATGGAGATGTTGCTGCTGGAATCAATTAAGCAAGTTACTTTATGGCCATTTATCAGTACCACTCCTGTACAAGGAAGAGACAAGGGATTAGCAAATGTACAGTACCTTCTTCCCTTCACCCTGCTGCAATCCATGCGTTTGCTCAGCAGAGAACAGCTGAGAATGGTGTGCCCTTCTTCTCCACACTTGAAACAGCTGGAGAGGATGTGTGCTTCTCCTTTGTTCTCACCACAAGATCCATGTTGAGGCCAGAGGGTTCCCAGTGGGTGACACGTCCCGTCCAAGTTTGATGCGCAGACCATTTTGCTGTCTTGGCTTTGGAGCTACTCAAGGGTGTATATCAGAGCTTCTGTATTCTTGTATGGTTGCCTACGGACTGGCTGGGTGAGATATTCAAGGAGGGTATTCACTTGAAGGTTGCACGTGACCTGTTCAATAACCTTCTGAGAGTCTATTATATCTGGTAGTAACCAGTACCCTGATTTGCCCCATATAGGAAAAGCCTGCGAGCAGGAAGACCGCTCTGAGTCAAAGAGCTACTAGTGACAAATCCTCACTTGCTGATCCACAGACATGCCATATCTTTTTAATGAACACCTTGCTAGTCATAATTTGCAACACTTTATGCCTCAAGATCATAGTAGTTCCGCTGCACTTCCCACTTCAAGAACGGTGCCAGTATGTTGCCCCATTCTGCTCACTCCCAGTGGTGTCTACTGGTGGTACACTCAAAAATATGACTTAATTTTGTCATTCTCCTGCAATGGTAACAGTACCTGGGACGGAGCCCACAACTTATGTTGGACTGCCCCACATTCTTGGTACCGTGCCTCTGACTCAGTAAGCTGGGTTCTGTACTCTCCCAACTTGACCTTGAGTTTGTAGATCTTGGTAGCCATCCCAGTAAGAACCAAATTAAGCTGTTGCTCTTCTCTCATTTTTCAGAAAAATCTTACTGAATACACCAATCTGTGAAGAAATCACAAAGAGAACAAAAATGTTTGTGGTAGCCAACCTATATATCTGCAAAAATAAGCAATTGAAATACAGTACAGTGTCTATTCAGACACCAAGCTCAGTACAGAACTGAATGGTAGTGAACAAAATGGCATTTACATTAATTCAGAGGAAGAAGTGACGTCAGTAGAGCTGGGACAGAAAGTGAGATTGTCAGGTGGGACTTCCTTCTGATGTTCTGCAGAGGAGGAAACAGAGAAAGCGTTATCTGACAGCAGCAACCCCTGGTCCGGTGGACAATCACATTAATTAGGGCCTATAAACTGTCTCCTAATAACACATGTGACACAATTCACTATTTTATTTAATGGGCACCACCAGTTTGTGCTTTGTTTCCATGGGCTCCATCATATTGTTAATAGCTACAGCACCATTGCTAGTCACATGATCTTTGATGTCATTGAGCGGTCTCTACAAAAACACCCACAAGGAAGTGTCTGAATTTTGACTCTCTGGACAAAGGAAATACCCAATGTAATCGCGTTCAAATGTGCTTCCAAAAGAAAGATTTTTAGGGTAGGTTGCTGGTTATGACTTTTGGAAAGGTCTCTGGTTTTCATTTTTTCTTTTACATTTTGATTTTCATGCTTGCCATCTTTTGACTAATATATTTATTACCCCCGCCTCTTCTTCCAATGTTTTGAATGAACTGGATGAAAGTATTATTATTTGAACAGTCTGAAAGTAGTGTTTTAGTCAGTTCTGCTCTAAATAGATAAAATAATTTATGAATCTCACATAGTGGGTACCATATTTAATTTTCCCATATTTCTAAACTGTAGAAAAAAATTAATGTAACCATTTAAGGACTAAGGCACTAATAACAATTTAAGATAATATGTAAATCCTTAACAGTTTTAGAAAAATAAAATTCAAGACCTCTGAGGTTTGATTAGGCAGGATTGAATTCTGTAGAATATTAATCTTTTAAGTGAAGTACAGTTTTTAAAGATGGTAATGTGCTACTCGTGCACAATCGCACTTCACTGAAGCAGTTATATAAGGACACAATAAGAGAAATATAATTAAAGTTTCTAAATGTAGATGGGTGTCATTAGCAACTAAGAGGATTCCTCGTCACTTATATTTTTGCTCACTTTGCTCGAAATGATTCCTAGAAATATAAACGCTGGCTCAAAGTTATAATCTGTTGGAAGTGATAGCTAAATTGCACATGTGAATCACTTACAGAATAAGCATAAATGTCAATTTGTGTGCATGCTTGCTATGATATTTGTCATTCACATCAGATAAGAAAATTGTATGAAGACACCATTTACATTTAAAAACAACACCTTGGCTTTGAATACTTTTAATGAAGAAAAGCATTTTGATTCATCCCATCACTTCCTTTGTATTTAAAGTTCATTGTTTTAAACTGATGCACAAGATTAACTTAAAACCAAATTCCATTTTAAAAGGAAAATTCTGTGAGTATACTTTTTTCCATTACTCTCCAAAAATTGTACATGCACTTCAAAAGATTGTGATTCTTTGTAAGTTAGTAAATCCTGAACTTTGCAATGTATATCATAATCTTCAATCAGCTCAAAAAATATTAGAGTACATCCTTAATGAAATGGGCAGCATATTTATTTTTTTAACTTGGGCCACATATAGGACAATATAGGGCTGCCATTCAACCTAAAATGTATATGAATGAAATGTGAACAACAAGCAGAATTTTCAGTGGTAACCACCACAACATGAAGAGAACATTTCATATCCATGTAAGTCCAGCAATTAATTTAATCAGACTCAAGAACTTTGAAACGGTAAGATTGCCTACATTTTAAGATACATTTTCTGATGCACTAATTTGGATGCATCATCAGTGATATCTCTTGGGGGTCTTCCAGTGTTTTGGATCTTTTTGAACAGTGCTACACCCCACTGTTCTCCTCTCTTTCTACAAACCCCATATTGCACTTAGTAGCTCTTGCCCCGGTGATGCCAAGGGTTTCAAAGGTCCTCCTCAGGGATCATCCTAGAAGGGCCCTGCAAGCCACCTCCATTGGAAAGCACCTTGTCCTACTCTTTAGTCTAGCTCTGTCCTGGGCTACACTCCCCATCAGGGCACTGTGCTGGGCTCAGCTTGGTCTACCACCTTCCACTTCCTCCCAAACCCCTTTCATGATATAATATCATGTATTTAAACATGTTACTCTCTTTCACTTTGCAAAAGTATAACCTGAAATGTAAAAATTATTTTTGTTATCACAAAAGTGGATTATTTTGAACGTTTGTTGTACTTTACAAAATAACAGAGGAAAAAATGATGGTGTATTGCGTTATTGTCCAGCAAGTGATTTGATTTCCTAAAAACATGTAATGATCAAAAATTATTTTTTTCTCTTTTTTTATCATCACGAGGTATCCTGTATTTACTCAACTCAAGGAGGTTCAATTACAGTATATGCAAGCATATATAAACATGAATGGCAGTTAAAGGGCTCAGAAAGAAACGAAAAAGACAGGCATCGTTCAAGCTCAAGGTACAGCCTGCCAGAGACTGACCTGGAACAGATAGGCGAAAGCACAGATTTCCCAGGACCTGATGCTGCTGCATCATCTCCAGCTAAAAGTGAAAGTGGGAGCTATTGTGCAAGCAAGTCGGGCCAAGAGAACTCATCGATTGCAGAAGATTCATTGAAACTGAAAATGGCCTTACCATCGGCGTTGTCATCTACTCCCCGTGAGTCAGGAGCACTGACTCCAACTGGGCCTGCCACTTCACCCACAGAGCACAGAGAAGACCGAAACGATCTGTCCGCAACGGCCACCTCTCAAGACATAAAGGAGCTCAAGAATGATATAAAGAAAGATATAAAGAAAAAAAATAAATGATATAAGGAAAGAAATAAAGGACATACACAAGACAAATGAGAAGCTGCTTCGGGATATTAAAAACCATGAAAAAAATATTTAAATAATTGCTTTGAGGCAATGATTAAAGGTATGCTAGAAAAAAATTGAGGAAAATGTTTTCTAAGTTTGAGGATAAACTTAGAGCACTTGGCCCTCAGCTGGAAGACGTTAAGGAAACATTCACGACTTGTATTGAAATAGCTGAACAACTGGCATCTTCCGATTTTTGGAAAAGCAACGACTGCAAATTCTGAATGCAAAATACTCGGAGACAGACTAGCTGCACTGGAAGATGGATGCAGAAGGAATAATATCAGAATCGAAGGTCTCCCAGAAAATCATGAAAGTCCTAACCCAGTGAAATTCATAGCTGAACTATTCTCTAAAATAATTGGAGAGGACTTCAAATCAGACACAGAGATAGCAGCAGCTCACCACATACATGGATTGAATACCTCAAAACCTAGGACTCTAATCATACATTTTGAAAAAATTACAATTTAAATTACATGTAATGTTACTTCTCAGACAGAAACAAGGGATTATTTTTGAAATTAAACACATTCATATTTTCTTTGATTTTTCACCCTCAACAGCTGCTAAACGTGCTGCATTTTACAACATTAAACTGCACTTACAGAAAGCTGATATCAGATACAGCCTCTTGTATCCTGCCAAACTGAAAGTGGACATTCAAGGCAAGCTCTACATTTTTACTTCTATGGAGGAAGCAGAAAAAGACATAAGAAAACTGATCCCAACACTTTTTTGAAATACAATCATGAGTGGCATCCGGTTCTGGCATTGCAAAGAGGATATTACCTGCTGTTTGATCAGCTTGTAGTGATACTGGTACCGTAATTATACATCCTATTTCCTTCTTGTTTACATTTTAATTGCAATTATATGCGTGTATGTATGTGTGTGTACATTTTTTTAGGGGACTGTTTAACACCATACCCTTGGTTTATTTTATTAGGGCTTACTATGCTTATCCAGAGCTATTGTTCAACATCATTCCCTGGATTTACTCTCTCAAGACTGTTTAAGACTATAATTTATGCTTATACCATTTGGACTGTATTGTCAATAGATAGCTATAATTTAATCCTTATACACCGCTGCTGGGGGGCTTGTTTTGTTTTGGATATATTGTGCCTCTAGGTATGTCAGAGGACTGAGACTTTGTGAAGTGTGGTCTAGCATCATTTGTGCAGGCAAAATGGGGGGTGGGGAGATTGTGGGGGGGAGAAATAGAGCAAGCTATTTCTAATCTATCCTTTTAATCCTTATAATTATAAGTGCCAACACAACAATTGGCTTCATGGCAATAACTCCTGAGAAAATTGGAAATTAAGGTCAAAGATGTCTTATCTTAAATTAAGACTACAACATGACAGCAAAAGTTCAGAAGCAATATCTCCATGACCAAACAGTTAACTTTGTAAGCTGGAATGTTAAAGGTCTCAATCACAAATTTAAGAGAAAGAAAATATTCTCTCATCTAACAGGTCTAAATGCTAAAATAGTATTTTTACAGGAGACCCACTTATTAAGCAAGGATCAGTTTCGGCTGCACAGAGACTTTCCTGGCCAAATATTCCATTCCAGCTTTACAAAGAAAACTAGAGGTGTGGGAATTCTTATACATAGAACAATCTCATTTGTAGTATCAGATGTAGTATCTGACCCTGAAGGGACATATGTGATTGTCATGGTCAATTTATTTAACAGTAAAGTGATTCTGAAAAAACATCTACACACCCAATGTGGATGATAGGGACTTCATCCAAAATGTATTTGCATCCATTCCCAATGTGAACACTCATAAAATTATAATGGATGGGGACTTTAATTGTGTTTTAAATACAGACCTAGATAGGTCTCCTGCCACAAGGGCAATGAAATCTAACACTGCAAAAACAATTACACAGTTTGTCACTGATCACAAATTATCAGACCCCTGGAGATTTCTAAACCCAAACTCAAGAGCATATTCCTTCTACTCACCAGTGCATCACTGCTACTCAAGAATTGATTATTTCTTTATAGATAACAATTTTTTGCCTATGATTAAATCTTATAAGTACGACACTATTGTTATTTTTGACCACGCCCCTTTGAAATCATTATGCCCCATATACTCATAAGAAAGCCCTCAGAGTTTCCCAGGGTATTCCTGCAGAGACCTCTGAGGCTGTATTTGTCTCTAAAAAAATCGATTTGTTCTTTCCCACAAAAATAAGTTGGAAACAAAGAAGGTATCAGAGCTAATCAGTGAAATTACCAGACTATATCAAGAACATGCCTCGTGTCCAAGTGAGACACTTCATATGGAAAGATAGGTTCTGCATTCAAAATGTAACCTCTTGACAACTAGAGAAATAGAGCAACTCATTTTAAAATCAAAACATCATTATGATCATGGAGAGAAAGCTAATAAGATCTTACAGTAGCTCAACAAATCCACAAACAGGAAGTTTGCAGTGCAATCCCAGCAATTACTAACACAGATAGAGACAAAATCATTGACCGTGAAAATATAATACACACATTTAGAGACTACTACAAATCCTTATATTCTACTCATTTTAAAGGAGACAAGACACAATCTAATGCATTTCTGGATGCATTACAGATACCACAACTAGATACTCTCAGTGCAGAGGAATTTGATAAACCCCTGGCACTAGAATTACTAGATGCTACAAACTCACTTCAGAGTGGGAAAGCAGCAGGCCCTGATGGCTACCCTGCTGAATTTTATAAAAACTTCTCAATTAGTTCAGCTCCCATCTTATTAGAAACATTTACAGAAGCATTACCATCTTTCATAAGCAAAATAAAGACTTATTACAATGTGCATCTTACAGACCAATCTCACTTCTGAAAAAATGATGATAAGATACTCTTCAAAGTCCTAGCTAAAAGGACTGAATAAAATCACAATACCAAACTGGATTTATTCAACGCAGACACTTATCTTCCAATCTTCGACGCCTGTGTAATGTAATATATTCACCCACAAAGTCTAACACCCCTGAGATGATATTATCATTGGATGCAGAAAAAGCATTTGATATGGTTGAATGGAACTACATTTTCACTACATTGGAGAAATTCGGGTTTGGCCTGAATATTTGTGCATGGGTCAAACTATTGTAAACCAGTCCAGAAGCTTCAGTTTGTATTAACAACATTTTTTCAGACTACTTCAAACTACAGCGTGTTACTAGACAAGGATGCCCCCTGTCACCACTGCTTTTTGCAGTCGCCATTCAGCCACTGGCAGTTCACTGTCAAAATGCTTATGAGATAAAGGAAATTATCAGAGAAGGAATTGGAACAGAATATTTCACTATATGCAGATGATATAGTACTATATATATCAGATCCACAAAACACTGTGCCTGCAGTCCTAACAGCATTAACAGAATTTCAAATGATTTCTGGTCTCAGAATTAATTTGAATAAAAGTGTGCTCTTTCCAGTGAACTCTCAAGCACACAATATTAGATTGGACACATTCCCTTTTATCATTGCAGATCAGTTTAAAAACCTAGGTGTAAACATCACAACTAAACATAAAGCAGGCATAGGAAGCTACTTTTGGACACTGCTTCCTCCAAAATGCTAGATGACAGCTCCCCTGGAGTGTAGCAGTGCCCCGGATTCCTGCAGAGCAGCAGCCTGGGACTTGGAGTTCGGTTTCTCAGCTCTGTTGGGTACCGTGGGTGCGGCCAGGATGAGCTATGAAAGGACCGGAGGGGCCATGCCTCATCCATAGCCCGGAAGTACTCACAAGTCACAAGAACAGAAAGCTCCAAAGTACTTCCGGGCTGAAGAAAAAAGCTAGTTTTCCATCTGACCTGAAACTTCTAGCAAGTCACGTGGGTGGAAGGACAGAAGCACTTCCGGATCAAGGACTATATCAAGGAGTACTGTGAACCCAGCAAGCAAGCCAGAGTCAGGTGGACAAAGCTTGCTGGAAGGTGTGGTGGAGAGAATTGAGAGTATTGTATTATTGAGTTTATTGCCTGTAATATTGTGGCTATGGTGCTGGAAGGGCACTGTTTAAGAAGAAAATTATTAAAAGGCTTTTTATTGCTTTTACCTTGTCCTGAGCATCTGTCTGTTGGGGTTGAAGGGGCACAGCGGCCCCTAACGTCTTACAATATATATAGACACACTATGGTCTGAGCACACATCAGAATGACTAAAAATGAAGAAAATTTAAAAAGAAAGAAAACTGCTGACTTGGCAGTCACAATCACAGAGAGGGATTATGAATGGTGTATGATATAAAGGAGCCCCAGTAGCATTCCTTGACACACTTCTGCTGAATAATTCATTGGCTGAAAGTATTCATTGTTAGTGTGTCAGACAGAGGATGTGTAGCATTGTTCATAATGGCAATCAGTTTTGTTTTCATTGTTTTTTGTTACGACCTCCATGGTGTCCAGAGTACATCCCACAAGTGAGCCTGCCCTTTAAATTAGCTTGTTGATTTGGTAGGCCACTCTTAAAGTGATGTTATCAGTCCAGCACACCATAACATAGAAAACTGCACTGGTCCTCACGGAGTTGTTGAAGATGTATGTCACTTGCCACATTAAAGGAATGCAGTCTCCTAAGGAAAAATAGCCTACTCTGCCTTTTCTTATACAGTTCCTCTGTGTTATAAGACCCTAATGTGGACCCTTTAATACTTAAATGAGCACACCACCTCTACATCCATTCCCTGAATAGTGACTGGACATTGGTGCAGTGAAAGTCAATAACCACTTCTTTGTTTTTGCTGATGTTAAGTTGCAGACAATTCTCTTTGCCCCAAGAAACAAACTTCTCCACCTGACTCCTATACTCTCATCCCCATAATTCACCCCATTTTCTAAAAATTAAAAAAAGTACATACCTGGTCCTAACATTTTATAGTATAAACTATGGGTTTCAGAGCTGTGGGATCTGGAAATAATCACTTTATTGCATATTCCTAGTACAATTTTTCTCAAGGTAGGGATACATTTTCTGTTTGCTTCCTGGGAGAAGTAAATCAACACCTAAGTATGCATGTGGCCCAAATAGTTTACTGTGAATTTGTCTTTCGAGAGAAAACCAAACCACTGTGGGTAGATAAAGACAAACACTGAGCTTGCAGGCACAGCAGGGGCCTCATGTATAAACGGTGCGTACGCACAGAAATGTTGCGTACAAACGTTTCCACGCTCAAAACGCGATGTACAAAACCTAAACTTGGCATAAAGCCATGCACATTTCCACGGTAACTCATACCCTGGCGTACGCAATTTCTCCACTCGGTTTTGCAGACTGGCGGCACCCAGCGTCAAAGCAGTGCTACTGTTCCTGTGTGGTCACCCTTTCTTTCTTAGCTCCACATTCCTGACACGGCTTTATAAATACACTGAAACTAACTGCATATTGTTTATTAGTGTAATGCATCTGATTGTAATTAACCTGCAGCAATATAATGGTCCAAGGAATAGCTATAGTATTCCAAATACCATAACTGCTTTAGCGTTGTAACTCTCACTGCATCTTCTTCTTTCAGCTGCTCCCGTTAGGTGTTGCCACAGCAGATCATCTTTTTCCATATTACTCTCACTGCACCACTCGGAGTATTTATATCACTGTATCTGAGTGGGGAATCACAGCAGCAGCTGATCGGAAAGAGAAATATTGGTATACAGCATGAAGCAGACACTGCCTGAGCCACGGCAAAACGCTGTAGAGACTTCCCAGTACGGACTTCGCGGTTTAGAAAAAGTTTCATCCCAAGAACTCTAAATGCACTCAATCAGTCCATCAAGTGCTCCTTGTAGAACTGTTTACTTATAAGTACAATTACCTCACTGTAAACTTGCACTGCAGTTATAATATTGCACAACCTGCGCCACTTTATAAATCGCATATTTACATATGATGACGGTATTCATTTTTAAGATGAAATGCAGCAAAATATGTTGATTATATTATACAGATAAAACGTTAACTTCATTTAAATAATCTGTATTGTTAATAATTAAACATGCGAGGACACGGTGCCGCACCGCTAGCTAGTTCAGGGATTGTTCCTGCATTGCGTTGTATTCTTGTGCTGACGCGACACTGGAAAGATAGACGGATAGAATAATTAAACATGTACTACGAAGATATTTCAATGTTCCTTAAAAGTTTTGAAGAATCGGCATTCTAAGCTTACAGATGGCTTAACGTCTATTACAGAGCTGATTGTGTGGCGATTGGGCATTTGGAGAAAGAAAAGTAAGGAGAGGAACTGGAAGTTAGTACGTTTGAAAGAGACAGTACTTCTGTAATAAATTATTTCATCGAAGGTCGCACATGGCGCAGCAAGCCTCTTGCGTGAGATATGAACAGTCACTACGCCACCGTGTTCCCATGTTTAATAACATGCTTGCATTCCTATCATCATGAAAATGATATCACGTATACATCTCAGTATTTTAATTATTCAGAGAGCTGTAATATCACGAATGTAATGGATTCTGTGTCCTGTCGGAGAAAGAGGAAGAACGGAAGCACGTAGTGATTCACACACATAGAGCACATAGAAGATCAAATACAGAACAAAGCATTTAACGTGCTACTTGAGAAACTAGTAAAATAAATGATTTTAAGATGAAGTTTATGATGTTCTACTTTAATGGCAAAATAAACTACGTGATTAAAGTGGAAATTTCGAGATTAAAGTTGACATTTCGTGCTTTTTTCCCACTGTGTGCCTATTTTTTTTGTCTGTACCCTAATAAGCTTTCATATGACACTCAGACGGTGGGCTACGACTCGCCTTTTCACGGGGACTTTGATATGTGATTTATTTTTTATTTCAGGCACTGTGCGACTTTGTGAACTTGATCTTTCAAGTTTCTCCGACACTCTGTCACTCGATCAACTTTCTTTTGTTGATTATACCACTGTTTAAACCAACAAATAGTACGTTTTTCCTTTGCCTCCACTTGGTATTCACTGAAATTCTTATATTTTCCCCTGTGCTTTTCCCATTGTCTTTTCACAGAAGGCTATTTATATTGATTTGCATATTCAAAGAGGCGAAATTCTGGGAGGAGCTGGGGCGGGACAGAAGGCGCGTGCACGTGCGTTACTTTTCACGCTGATCGGGATTTATGTAGTGGAAGAACGTGAAAGTTTGCGTGCGCACAGATTCCTGCATCTGGATTTTTCTGTGCGTACGCACAATCCCGCTTTTGTGCTTACGCCATGTTATAGTGTGAGTTCTATGCACGGCGTTATACATGAGGCCCCTGGTCTTCTAAAATGGCTGAATCTTACATTTATATAGCAATTTTCTCACTACTCAAAGCACTTTATATAAAGCTATTTTACAATGTTTTGTGTACTCTCAAGATGCAGATCAATGGTCGACAGGTATCTTGGCTTGAAAAATGAATGTATTCATTAAGTTTTTAGGCTTTTGTTTTCTAGGTGACCTGTGCCCCTTAAGGTTATATAATAAAATTCTAGGATCTGGCTATATCTTTTTTCAAAAAATATAGAAAACTCTTAACTTTAGAACACAATTTTGTGTGGCAAATGCTTATATACAACGCTTGTGAAGAAATAGCTTCTACGTGAAAAATACCAATGGGAAAAGGTGTTCATGTGGAATTTTATTTTGGGAGATGTTGTCAGTTTTAGGAATTCTCTAATGAACATAATACTTAGAATAAAGTATTAGTAAGATCTTTGTGGAAATGTATCCTTCTGTGAAGAAAAGAGAAACAGCAGCAAAGGCAGAATAGCACATACTAAAACATTGATTGTCATTTTTATTTTTTGTATTTTCATGGTCCAAGGATGTGTTTTGTTCATTTTGTTGGAATGACTGTAGGTGTTCTTGCATGAATTATATACCCATCTGTTGGGCTAACCAGCATCTGCTTAAGCATGTGTGCCCTGGCTGAAGTCCTTCCTAATTACAACCTTTGAATAGCCACTGGTTCAGTATCGTCATTGCAGTGCAAATTAAGGAATATACAAATGTAGACATTGGGTTGAAGATAACCCAGGTTAAGTTTTTTTGTCTTTTTTAAGTCAGAATCAATAAACACATTAGAGCTCAGCATTTAGTTAAAATTTTGATTTTTTTTCATCCCATTGTACATACTAACTTCATAGATCTAATAGTATTGTTCATAATATAATTTTCCTCCATTTTATATTAGGTTTCAGAGAATATTACATAATTATGAATATGTTTTCTGTATGTTTAACTTTTGCTTGTTGGGATCAAATAATTTACTTAAGTGACAACATTATCTGTTAAATAATGACTTATGACAAAAAATGATATATATGTCATTTATATTTAACAAATGAGTGTAATCATAAAGAGACATCTTTGAGGATGTGGTTGGGGAACCAAATTAGGTGACCAGAGTAGAATTTAAGGTGAGAATGCTGGACCTGTGTGGCAGCAGTGCTACCCATTGCACTACTATGCTACCCATCTCACATTACTACTACACAGATTATTTCTGAAATTAAATTCAATCTTGTAATTCATTTAGGTTCTTTTACATAGGATTTTTGGGTCATTATTGTTACATGTACAGATTAGCATGTTTTTCTCAGCATACAACATGTCACCACTTTCTTGTGCCATGAATAGTGAGTATAACCACCTTACCTTGAAACGTCTGTCTTCCTACTTTGAAATAACTGCCTCACTTCAAAACTTCTGTCTTCGTTATCTGAAAAAATCTCAGAAAACAGTTTACAACACTGTATGTCAATCAACAATGTCCCTCATGTCTCCACAAATTTAAACTTGCTTTTACCACTTGAATCTACCTAGTCAACAGTAGTCATAATGGAGAAATTGGCCCTAAACAGTACACAGGTTCATTACATGGCATATACACTCTCAGAAGCATACATACCCACATATTTGAGCCATTTACAGACACAATTTGATTAGAAAATATGCCTTTCTATAGTAAACAAAGATAAATGTTCCATTTGAAGCCAACCCAAAACTGAGCTCCAGACACCTGGCTTTTCTAAATAACAATAATTTCATACTGTGTGAAAAGGGAGGTTGTTGAAACATTTGGAAGATACCAGAATTTTGAACACTTACCAGCTCTATTATTGTGCTTTCCATGGATACAAAATGAAATCTGATAAAAGGAGCTCGGCTGAACAGTGACGTAATAATGATAATGGTATGACAGTTTGCCACCTTATGCTTCACCTGCTGAAGCAATGTGGATGGCATAACTGTAAAATTAAGCTGCCTTTGAAGAGCTGAACATTTTGACATACAAACAAATCACCGGGCTGCCACTAGTTATTAGGTTTCAAAGAATACACAATATTGCAGTTTTGATGTTTCACCACAAATAGCACTTACATATTGTTAAATAATGTATGGTATGTGCAGATCATTAGAATAGTTTCCTCTGGGCTTCTCTGTCATGACTGGTATGATACCAAAAACAGCAAGTGCCTGTTTTCAAAATAGTGTGTTTATTTAAAAAAGCACATTAGAGTGTTAAAACACTAAAATTCAAACTAGCAAATAAATCAACAAACAATAACCTCGCTGTGATCCACTGGGCGTGGGCATCGCCCAATGTGGCCAGAGGGATAACTCCCTTATTTGACCACTTTCAAAGTACTAACTGCACTTTATTTCATTTTCTCACTGGTCTAGATAGTGTCCCCTTCTTTCCTGTAATTAGCCCTTTCCCTCAACTGCCCCTCTGGCTCTGGGTAGCTTTAAACCCTCTTGTGGAGGGAGTTGTAGGCCAGTCACAGAATGATTTCCATTTCCTGTGGCAGATTTGGCTATAGGGACATTAAGCTACAACTCCTGTAACAGCTCCAGCATCTCACACTTCTGAGCTCTGTGTAGCCTTTACAGTTGATGGAGGAGGTTGCAGGCATTTTCAAAGCTGTCATTCATAAAATGTATCAGAGTCTCATTCCTTCCAGTAAGGGATCCTCTGCTGCTACTTGGAGGGAAAATTAATAGCATTCAATCAATCTTGTCAATTGTTATCCTTGAAATAATAATATAATTCCAGCTTTACTAGTGGCAGAGAGATCATGGACCGCTTGTCATGGCTTCAGTGTGTCTTTGGTGCCCTCAGATAAACCACTTTTATGGCACCTGTTTTTCCTGCAGCTTTTATCAACACAAGGCAATGTCATTGTTCTCATAGCCGCGTGCAGAATTCCAATGTGAGTTTTCCTTTTCCTTTTCCTGTTTGGACAGTTTGCTATCCCCTGCTCCTGTCTTAGGCTACTTAAAATTTTAAGTCCACTCAGAAATCCAGGCCTTAAAGTACAAAGTAATTTTGGGGGCAGATGCCCAGAACAGATAAAAGTAGTACATCTGTCACTTTCAAAATTACTTATTAGTATTATCTATATATCTGAGTCTTTACTTAAAAATAAACACTCAAAATATAACTCATCATAAATGGATAAATACTGTATGTAAAAACTGATTAAACTGAAAAATGTCTGAATAAGTAACACATTATCATGTATTATGCACTTATTATTCATATACTGTTGTTGACATACTCCTTTACACTGAAAAGCAAGAACATTAAGGCTGTCATATTCATATTTGAATTGTTTAATATATATTTCATATGTACTGTATATTACTGGTTGAATATTCAAAGTTGAGTTGAAAATTTGAAATGCCTTCTGTCAGTGTCACATTTCTAAAGGCACACCATTGCAAGATTTTTCAGGTTAATATCTCATGTTCTCATGACAACTCTAGGAATATTCTGTTACTTCCTTGTTTGTTGTTGTTGGGTAGCTTCCATTGTTATTAATGTAACAGACAGTCCAATAAGGAAAATACATCTTTTTGTTTTCATATGACAAAAAAACATCCTTTAACTTGAAGAGCTGTATTGATGGGAATGCTTGAAGCCTGATTTATACTTAATGCAGAGCTAAATCTCACATCTCCCACACATGTACACCTTTGTAATTAAAAAGAAAGAAATGCACACTTTCTGTTATGGGTCAATTTTTACATGTTATGGCCAGTGGAGCAAAGAGAATTTTGCATATATAAACATACTGGCAAAAACATTTGTTCACATTTATCTAAATGATAAAAAAAGAAAGAAAATCAGAAAAAAATGCAACATTGCATTATGTTTTTCCGCAATGGTGAATAATTAGGCAGTTGCTCAGTCATTTTCCAACCCACTATATCCTAACACAGGGACATGGGGGTCTGCTGGAGCCAATCCCAGCCAACACAGGGCGCAAGGCAGGAAACAAACCCCGGGCAGGGCGTCAGCCCACCGCAGGGCACACCCACACACCAAGCACACACTAGGGACAGAATCGCCAATTCACCTTTGGACTGTGGGAGGAAACTTTAGCACTCGGAGGAAACCCACGCAGACACGGGGAGAACATGCAAACTCCACGCAGGGAGGACCTGGGAGGCGAACCTGAGTCTCCTAACTACCGCCCGGTGAATAATTAACATGACACTTTTTATTTGTATTTTAGAAACAAATAGTATTGATTTTTTTTTGTTCTTTGATATTATTTCAACAATCTTGAATGAGTATGTAAGCTTAATGAATACTTTGCTTTAAAAAAAGCATGTTAATGGACCCTTACCATCACATACCTCATACAAGATCATGCACCTCATGCAAGTCAAATATTGCATTTTCAAACAAATACACCTTTTCGATTTAAACATTCAAATCTCTGTTTTTTATTCAGATGATAGCTCTTTTACAGATATAGGGCATATAATTCATTTCCTCAAAGCAAAAGTAGGTGATGTACTGGTGTGCATGTCACTGTCAGGGTTGAGTATTCTCAGTGTTTTTTGGAGATTGTTGAGATATTTGAAATCAGTTTCTACTGTTACTCCGAAAAGAATTACCTGTGTGTGAAACACCATGTAGTGGAAATTGGCACCATGTTACAGTTTGGGCTCTTGCACTTCATGGACCAAATGGTGAGAGAAGAAAAACACAGACATAAATTCATAAAAGTGAATAAAAACAAGTGTTTTTTATTTACAAGTGCTTCAAAAATGCAAAAAATGAAATTCCCAAATCAAAGTAATGTTGTGTCATTAAATAAAACCCAGTACTAATGGCACACACATAGCAAAAAAATAATAATACAGTAAAAACACAGGTAAGGCTATAAATAGCTTTACTGCTATATTGTGACAAGCAATTATCCCTTTCCGAGGTGTGCTGCACCACACTGTGTTCAAGCTACAAAGGAATTTTTCTTATTAGATGGAATAGAGTTACTCATTTTTACAAATTGGCATATGATGTCTGCTTTAATTTTAGTAAAACATAGTGCCAATAACGTATTGCAATATACTGCAGATGTGCTATATTAGAAAACATAAAAGTCTGAATATTATCACATTCTGACTTAAATATTGTGGTAATACTTTATTTCATGTGTTCACTGGAAAATTCCAGCTCTACTGTACATGCTGTGTACCAGTTTACTTGAACTTTTCTAGCCTTTTTAAGTGTTTAAATGCATAGTGTCATAGCATTGCATGGTAACAGCCAACACCATCCCAATGGATTGTTGCTTCTTTTATTGCTCTTTTAGTAAACTTGCTATTCTGAGAAGGACCATTTCTAGGGCACCATTTCACATTTATTTTTTTAAAAATGAGTGAAAAACTGTATGTGCAGACATGGGCGCCGACTTATCATAAACATACCAAGTGTGTGTGTGTGTGACAATATAAGCAACAAGAATAATTATAATTATTGCATAGGAGCTGACCAGGCAGAATTAACTTATGATCAGTTCAGCAACAGGACTGCAGCTCTCTTTGTTTGCATTGCTTAAGGCTTATTTAATTCAAAGTATAATCATCTGTCAGATGGGCTTTCAGTAAAACTTGCATTAAAGCTCCACAAAATACTGTCCTTTGTTGCTTATCACCCTCTATGACTTGACTGATTAGACTCTTCTCTTTTGGCACACTAAAAAAACTCTCCAAGTCTCAAAGTCTCTTGCTAGAAAAGCAAAATCTCTGACATCATGCACTGAATGGTGAAATTGCATTATTTGCATACATCGATAAGAATCGGTAAACAGGAATTATGGGTACATCATTATACTTTGATTTCATGGAATTGCATGATTATATTAGGACAGTTCAGTTTATTTCAGAGACCTTAATCTAATAAATACCTTTATCATATTTGGGTTTTGGGCGGCATGGGGGCGCAGCGGTAGCCTCGCAGTTAGGAGACCTGGTTTCGCTTCCCGGGTCCTCCATGCGTGGAGTTTGTATGTTCTCCCCGTGTCTGCGTGGGTTTCCTCCGGGTGCTCCGGTTTCCTCCCACAGTCCAAAGACATGCAGGTTAGGTGCATTGGCGAGCCTAAATTGTCCTTAGTGTGTGCTTGGTGTGTGTGTGTGTGCCCTGCGGTGGGCTGGTGCCCTGGCCGGGGTTTGTTTCCTGCCTTGCGCCTTGTGTTGGCTGGGATTGGCTCCAGCAGACCCCCATGACCCTGTTGTTAGGATATAGCGGGTTGGATAATGGATGGATGGATATATGGGTTTTGCACTATAAGGTTATGATTATGCAGTCAGCATCACTGTAAACTACCATTTAGGCTTTTGAAATACACAGAGAGCTACTCTTACATTCAGTCGTGTGTAAGGCACTTATAGGATCATTTTTTTTCATTAACTTGACATATTCAATCTCTTAAGAGAAGTATGAAATGAAAAAAAAGGAAGCTAAAAGGAAAGCCTGCCAATAACAGCTCAGTTGCTGTATGTTTCTGAAATGTCGCTTCTCAAGCATGTATTTTTCCCGAGTGAGTCTTGCAGTCAGACGCTGCCATAGTTAAATGTCCCCCTGAACATTTTGTAATTGCCAGACTTCTATTTTGCATTAAGCTCCCCCCTCACATCTTGTTCCCACCTGTTCTGGCTCATCTCTTGTGTCCTCAGTTTTTCTGTAAAGATATAACAATGATGATTTCACTCAAAGCATCTTTAAGCACTTAGGAGCTGAAGAATTTGCAGACATTTGGTAATATAAATACAGTAAGTTGAAGTCATCATGTCAGTAGTCAGCATGTAGCTGGTATTTCTGCCAGATGAGTTAAATGTTATTAATTTTGCTGATCCAGGATAAATAATGATACACAGTCATATTGGATTTGAATGGCTTGCAAAATAATTTTGAACACACAGACTGAGAAATCACATATAAGCCATACATCCTAATTGAGTCACTTTCAGCTGCATTCTGAAAAATAGGCTGAGTAGCCTGTAGCAACCGATGAGCTCAGACTCAGCTAGAATGAACTTTTCAGCTCATTTTTATCACTGCAACGTTTCTCTAGCATTGCTCCAGGATTGGGGGACAGTTGTACCTTTGATCCCCCATAGACGCTGCCTATGTGTGCAGATGTTCTTGGGGATCGCAAGTGGTCAGGGGCCCCTAAGCAATGCATATATTAGTGCCCTGGTTTCACTCTTTTTATGGAGTGCCTTTACAATGAAAGCTGCTTGTATGTGCTCATGCTGCTTCCTCTTGCTGATTCAGTGCTGCTGCTATTCTTGTTTCCTGCTGTTCCCCACTAATGCAAGAGTCAGCACCATTACAGTATGTTATTTCTCATATTGTATATTTTAATGTTTGTAGACATTAGCTAGACAGTGGAGTAGCAGCTCTGCTCTAGTCATTGGAATCTGCCATGATACTCTATAAATGTGTTGCAAGTCTTCTGCATGCATATAGCATTCGTTTTTCAATCATTCCAACACCGACCTCGCTTGTCAAAATGTGATTATAGCACAGCATAAATGCCAACATATTCTGCTATTTACAGAGCCGTCTGTTCTGCACTAATCAGTACTTCAGTACACCGTGATTGTTTGAACATACTTTAATTCTGGCTGCTGGCAGTGTAGTGGAATCTGTAAAAGGAAGATTAAAACTTATTCAAACTTTTATATTTAATAAGTAACTGATGCTTATTTTTTGTTGTTCAACGTGCACAAGTCTACAGTCGACATGAGACAGCATGTGGTAGTATTCCTGGATTAGATGCGAACCTGACTATATAAACTTTAATTGTTAACATTCTGGCACAGGGCATAGGTGCTTAAATATGTCTCTTTATAATGGCACATAGATTAAAATATCAATTAAATAAAAATTTATTGACATGGCATGATAATCTGTTTTATTCGTATAAATACTGAATTATTTTAAATATCTGGGAGTGCAGCTGGATGATAAATTAGACTGGACTGCCAATACTGATGCGCTGTGCAAGAAAGGACAGAGCCGACTATACTTCCTTAGAAGGCTGGCGTCCTTCAACATCTGCAATAAGATGCTGCAGATGTTCTATCAGACGGTTGTGGCGAGCACCCTCTTCTACACGGTGGTGTGCTGGGGAGGCAGCATTAGGAGGAAAGACGCCTCACGCCTGGACAAACTGGTGAGGAAGGCAGGCTCTATTGTTGGCATGGAGCTGGACAGTTTAACATCTGTGGCAGAGCGAAGGGCGCTCAGCAGGCTCCTATCAATTATGGAGAATCCACTGCATCCACTAAATAGTATCATCTCCAGACAGAGACTGCTGTCACTGTCCTGCTCCACTGACAGACTGAGGAGATCGTTCCTCCCCCAAACTATACGACTCTTCAATTCCACCCAGGGGGGTAAACGTTAACATTTAACATTATACAAAGTTATTGTCTGTTTTTCACCTGCATTATTATCATTCTTTAATTTAATATTATTTATTGTATCAGTATGCTGCTGCTGGAGAATGTGAATTTCCCATTGGGATTAATAAAGTATCTATCTATCTATCTATCTATCTATCTATCTATCTATCTATCTATCTATCTATCTATCTATCTATCTATCTATCTATCTATCTATACTTACTATATACTGTACATGTTCAGACCCCGGTACAATGGGGATTTAAATATGAGATGACAAAGGATATTTATATATAAGTGCAAATAATTGTAATGTTCTCAAGTAATTTGATACATTATAAAGGGAAATAAAACCTCAGTATCCTTCACAAAAAAAGAACATTATAATGCAATGCAACTTATAAGATAAGAGGGCGGTCTAACGTTAAGATTGATCAAACCTTACCAGAACATTTATTTAAAATTAGAGCAGACAAAGAACACAGCCTCTGCACTTTGACCACATGTGGTGCCTCATTTATACAAGTCCAGATATTTTTGTATTCTGCCCCTGCAATTTCCAATGAAAAAATAAAGAGGACCAAGGATTCATGATTAGTGTCTAGTGCTATTAACAACCTTAAAATATTCTTACAATGTTATGCCTTTTGAAATGTCTTTTCAGTCATATACAGTAAGATCTATGAAAAAAATCAATGTTCTTGTCTTATATTATTAAACTAGTGACACTTCTTTGTTAACATTGTATAACTTTGTACAATTTCTGGAATTTTGACAGTTTTTGTTTATATATTGTCACAGCCTGTGACTCATCTCCATGGATTATGAGCAAAAAGCACAGATAAATATGTAGAAGAATATCTATCTATCTATCTATCTATCTATCTATCTATCTATCTATCTATCTATCTATCTATCTATCTATCTATCTATCTATCTATCTATCTATCTATCTATCTATCTATCTATCTATCTATCTATCTATCTATCTATCTATCTAAACAAGCAACTCTAGATATCAAAAAGCCTGTTCTTCTCTCTTTTTAGGATCCACAGATGGACACACCCCGGGATAGACATTGAAATCTATGAGCATAACCAATCCAGTCAGACGACAAAGACAGTTTAAAAGATGGACAGAAACTAAGTAGTTCAGCTCATTTCTGCTAACTAATGATGAAGAGACTCAGGCTAGTTTTGGCCAGGCTAAAATAGAGATTTTGAAACTGAACAAAAGTAAAAAAGGCCATTTCTGATGCGATAGGTGTCATCATCAGAGAAAAATGATTAGACATACAGGAATCAAAGGCAACATATAGCAAATGAGCAAGGTGGGTGTAAGCGGATGATTAGTAAGGTGGGGTTCGCAGGGTATTGGTCTTAAAGTCCCTGGACAGGGAGTCAGTCTATGGAAGGACCTACTGATGTACACTTCCACAGTCTCACAGAGCCACTTTGGAATGGCTAATCAATGTTACAAGCATCACTTTCCTTGAGGAAGGAAAACCAGAGTAGGAGAACATGCAAGCTCCATACCGATTTGTGAAGCAGCAGCACTACAAACAGTGTTTCTATACATAAATATACTTTTGTAAATTGGTATTTACAATCTGCTCTCATTAATCCACTGCACTTGTGCAGATAACTTCATGAGATCTTGGAAAATACTTATGAGAAACAAAATATTGTTTTGCCTTTATTTTATACTTTTGAGATAAAGGATGAAGCAAAAATGTATTGTTTCAGTATACCCTTTGTAAACTAAACTATCCGTTATTGTGTGATTAATTCATGTGAGACTTTCACTAAATTGTTACTTGTCACCTTACTGTAATGTGTGGGTCTCAGGCACCCACCCTGCATGGCTGGACTTGCTGAAGGTTTTCCCTGAAACCAAACTGTTAACAAAAGACTGGTTTACCATTTATTTGACTTCTTATTCACTGATCTGCTTAGGTGGATCTTGCTTGTATTTAAAGCTCACTAGCAATGTGTATGGTTGTGTACAACTTTATCAACTTTGGTTAAACACAGTAACTAAATGACCTCTTAAAGGGGATTTGGTATTTAGTTATTTGCTTTATGTATTGTACTAAAAAATGGACTAGTGCTGATGCAGTGCTAATTCCTGCCATCTGGCTGATGCTGCCAGCTTAGGCTCTAACGTCTGCAAGTCTGATTTGGACACATCAGATTTGGAAAATGTAAAGATAAACAATTATGTCTATAATTGCATGCCTTGATTTAGGTTATTACACAAAGCAGATACGAATATAATGAAAGAGTATAAATGTGTAGTTCCAATTTTCCGCAAAAATAAATTTGTATTATTTCACTGTATATACTGTAGAGACCCTGCTCACAATGGTGCTAACAGGTGGGTGTAATGAGCTTTGTTAAATTGCTATGTTAAAAGCAAAGTGATATTTAGCTCAGTAAGATGCACACTTTCTTCTTTCCTGAGTTACAAAAGAAACAGTGGACTGGTTAAGTGCACATCTTACAAGAGATCCAATTTAATGTGGAGAGATTCATCGGACTTTCTGAAAATGCCCCCAGACTTAGGAGAGCTATTGAGAATAATGGAACATTGGAAATGTAAATGCCGCACAGCTGAGCTCTTAGTCGAGAAAGAGGATTGCTGAGCAGATAAAACATTTCGTCAGTGTTGTCAGTCAGTTAAACAACATTGCATTTTGTGACTGCAGGATTTCAGCTGCCCTGCACAGAAGCCTGGCAAGGATTTGAACTGTAATGTTAGTAGCGCAGGACATTTACTCAAAGATTTTAAATCTGTGCTGCTCTGTATGGTGACCTTTTGAAAGTGGGTAAAGTGAATTTTTTCACTGATTGCTATCATGAAAGGTCATAATGTCAAAGCTTATGAAATGCCAGTACAGAGTCTAAACACTATGGTAATGTTCACATTTTTTTTTTTAGATTTTATCTTCACGACTTAGATAGATAGACAGATAGATAGATAGATAGATAGATAGATAGATAGATAGATAGATAGATAGATAGATAGATAGATAGATAGATAGATAGATAGATAGATAGATAGATAGATACTTTATTAATCCCAAGGGGAAATTCACAATTATCATCACACATTAAAGCAGTACAGTGAAACGGTGTTCTGCACTGCTCCAACACCCCTTCAATGTTTAGGATTTTTGATTTTCTTTTTCACCCCAGAGATTAGGCTGTTTAATTGGGTCTGTAAGTGTGTAATTTTGGCATCCTAACTTGTGCCCCATGTTGCCAGGATGATCCAGAGCCACTGATTTTAAATAAATGGTTCTTGCATTTGTTTTTTCTTGATACTGTTTTGAGCATATAAAATTCTGTCATTTACCGAAATACAGACTGGATAAACTGACTGATTTCCAGCAGGTCTCCACAGCATTAGGTTTTGGCTGTCACTTTAATATTAATGGGCCACTAGGCAAGTCTATGATTTACATTTTCTTTTAAAATTTGAGATTCTTTACCATTCTTATTTTATCTCGTATT
This sequence comes from Erpetoichthys calabaricus, assembly GCF_900747795.2. NCBI lineage: Eukaryota > Metazoa > Chordata > Cladistia > Polypteriformes > Polypteridae > Erpetoichthys > Erpetoichthys calabaricus. The sequence continues at coordinate 97,384,629 of NC_041403.2, read as the reverse complement.
TAAGGTGTTTTGCAGTCTTTTTTTCTTTATATTAGTAATGACACTATGTTGCAACAGTGCTCCCTACAAAGGACAAGAAAGGTAAAAAGCTTAACACTGCTCAACTTGTACAGAATTGCATTAAATAAATATGCTACCTATGACACTGTGAAGACTGGCAAAGGCTCATAGACAGAAAACATTTATTTAATGTCACAGATTGTCAACAGTTGCAGACTGGGAATATTGTACTACTGGAAATAATTTTTCATTGACTGTGACCTTGGCGTTTAAAATTCATCATTTGTGAAATTTACTGCCAGCATGTTAAATCATCCTTCCCATGCAGAATCCATGCAGTTTTCCTTCTGTGTACAGTACATGATATCATGCTTTATTTAGTGATATTGTGTCCTTGTTGAGGAATTTGCCACCACACAAGACTGTCACTACATTTCTTAAGACTAAGACTAGTGAAAAAGGAATAAATCATTAGTCTTCAGAGTTCTTTTAACACGTAATGGGTACAGCTCATACAGTACAGTCATACAGTATACAAAGACTTGAGTGCTAACAGGGTATGCTCCAGCCTCCTGTGACCCTGACTCAGATTGCAGTTTAAAACAACTATGATGTTATACATTGTTTGTGAACACATGCACAAGAATCTGAACTTAGGTTTAGATTTTAGTTAAAACTACATGTCTCTCTTCCTATATGTATACTGTATGTATATAGTAGTAATCCACAAGAGAGATGATAAAGGGTTGGTCACCCAAAGGTGATTCCCATATAATTAAGATGGTAAATGAAAACAAAAAACACACAAAAATGTGGATACATCTTCTTCAGACAGGAGCTTGTTTTACATGACTTTAATATCGTGGACATTTCCAGTTTTCAAGATGGTGCAGTAGAAGAGGTATGTTCAGGAGATGGGAAGGCAGAAGTGAAATGTCTATCAATAATTTGTTCTGCAGAGGGAGGAAGAGAAAAGGCATTAAGTTACAGTGTCACCCTCTGGTTTGGAATACGATTAAGAGTAGATGAGGCCTTAAAGTTGCCTCTCATGCACATGTCTGACATTCAATCCCCACAAGGGGAAGCAAAGGTGCGTATACCTGATGATCTCCAATTAGGGTGAAACACGTGTTGCGTACTCTTTGTATTATTTGTCAGGTACTCTATAATATGCCTATGATCTGCTTCTTGCAACTGAGAGGGAGTGTCGGATGTTTCCAGACTAACTGACCAACCACACGTGTTACCTGGTAGGTGACCACCCAAATATAGTTCTCTGATCTACACCCTGTCAGGTAAGCCAACCAGCCGCTGTGGCGCAATGTCTGAAGCTTCACCCCAGGCACTGACATCTGTGGTTCGATCACTGCAAGGGGAAGCAAAGGTGCGTACACCTGATAAGCCCCAATTTGGGCGAAACTTGTGTTTGGTACTCTTCATATTATTTGACAGGTACTCCATAACATGTATATAAGCACAGTTTATGCTGGCTTCGGTAAAAATGCTGCACATTATTACAAACTGTCCACTGTCTTTTAGATGTCCCAGGAATACCCATGTAACCTGTCTCTTGACTTTCAACAAATTCATTGGGAACCCTTGGAAATGTTAAATCAGACTAAGCACTACTCTACTCGTCTTTGCAGTACAATTTCATTAGGAATTTAAATCTATCCATCCATCCATCCATTTTCCAACCCGCTGAATCTATTGATAGATAAATAGTGAAATTATTCATCCACCCATAAGCGTTCTGAATTAGCTTTCTCCTCCAGAGTGTCACAGGAGGAAGAAGACTATCTTGGCAGAACTTTGTGTAGAACAAGACGTCTGTCCATTACAGAGCACACGCACACTTATACTCACACAGACTTGGCTGGCTGCTAAATCACATAATACGCTTCTTATGGAAGTTAGACTAACCTGAAGAAAAGCCATACAAACTTGGTGTAGTCAGCATGCAATGGATCAAGTCCAGATCCCTTGAAAAGATTTCCGCACAACCATGCTAACCCAGTGTAAACAAGCTTTTACAATCGCATCTGTACAATTTCTGCAACTCATTATATTATTATGTGTTATATATGATTTATCAAACTGCAAAATATATATGAATACAAATTTATTCAGTAAATCCTTTTAGGACACCTCTTCAGTTACACACTAAATACAAGATAGAAGTAAATCATGATTGGGGTGCCAGTCATTTCTATCAGACCAGTTTGGAGTTTCCAGGATAAATGTCTTTGAGATGTGGGAAGAAAAACTGTTTACTTGGCAAATACCCCACATAAATATGGAGAGGAAGGCAGTGTGGTGTAGTGGTAAAAGCTTTGGACTTCAAATCCTGAGCTTATGGGTTCAAACTCCATTACTACACTGTGTGACCATGACGAAGTCACTTCTCCTGCCTGTACTCCAATTGAAATAAATAAATAAGAAATGTAACCAATTGCTCCTTAAATGCTGTAAGTCACCCTGGATAAAGGCATCAGCCCAATAAGTAAATGTAAATGTAAGTAAACATATACTGTAATGATAAAACGGGTAATCCTCCATCCATCCATTATCCAACCCGCTATATCCTAACTACAGGGTCACGGGGGTCTGCTGGAACCAATCCCAGCCAACGTAGGGTGCAAGCAGGGCCGGATTTATATGAAAAGAGGCCCTAGGCTATTCCACTTATGAGGCCCTTTCACCTTCCATTTTTAAGTTTGTAAATTACATGAGAGATAATAAAATTTTGCTAACAATTTGAATGTAGTCCCCTCTTGATCTTGAGGCCCTAGGCTGAAGCCTAGTTAGCCTATAGGAAAATCCGGCCCTGGGTGCAAGGCAGGAAACAATCCCTGGGCAGGGTGCCAGCCCACCACAGGGCATGCACACACACACACCCAGACACAAAGCACACACCAGGGACAATTTAGAATCGCCAATGCACCTAACCTGCATGTC